>NW_026712250.1:1547746-2050246 GCF_030504385.1 Musca domestica | reverse complement strand
GGGCGGCTTTACCAGAAAGCAACAATAACAAAAAATGAAAAAAAACGGCATGAATGCATGCCCAGGTTGCCAATGGCAATGGCGTTGGTTGCACTGAATGTTGCACCAATGGATTTTAGTTTGTTTTTTTTTTTGCTCCATATCCCCTGCTTGACCAGAATCGATCTGCAGATTTGCAATCTTAAAACAAAAACGTTAAAGGGGCTGGTTGCAATTGAGGTCCCCCTGGTCCTCCATTCTCTGTGATTGCGAAGTGAAAGTCTTTTATGACTGGTTGGCTGGCTAGCTGGCTGCTTGACTGACAAACTGGGTGGTCATCATAAATAGATTAATTGTGACGAAAATCCATTGCCCAAAAAGGCCATTCGGAACTGGCCCATATACCAGCAACCGAACACCACTCTGTGGCACTTGGTGTCCATTCACAGCCAGTTTCGTTTGTGAATTCTCATGATCCGCTGCCTGGAATGAGAGATCTGGACAGACGGAGTAGGGCAATAATTTTTAGCTTGGCGGCCATCACTTGAATAGGGGAGCGGGAGCTGGAGGATGGTGGGGTAATCATCTTGGCTTTCGTGCCTTAAGTAGTTGTGGTATTTTTCCCATTTAAGACTCTCACCAGTTAAATCACGATCATTTATTTTTCTTTCTTCTTCTTCATCTTTGGGGAATTGTTGTTGTTGTTGCTGGCTTCATTTTATTGTCCATTGCTGGGCCCTCCAACGGATTGTCGTCGTTGCGGCAGCAATTTCTGATGTTATGACATTAAAATAATTGAACTTAATTTACTGATGATGGACAACTCAACTGATCACACACACACAGAGAGAGACACATACACACCGGCAGACAGACGGACAGCCAGAAATACCTCCATGGAAGAACAAGCGTAACAAAGGAAAAGCGTCGCCTCAGCAAAGCGTCTCATCCGTCGCCTTGTTCTTTCACAACCAATCACCCACATTGCCAGGCCAAAAAAAAAAATCTCCACAAATGGCAGAGGCCTTTGACGATGCCAAAAATACAAACAACAACAAAAAACAATTGCTTTTGAAGTGTACATTTATGAATAAAGTGCTTAAAAACGGCTGGATGATCGTTAAAGACAGCCAGAGATGTATGGCCACCTCTGTCCGTCTGGGGCGGACTTCTTTTTTCATTTGGAACACATTCATGTGTAGGAATATCATTCCAAGATGACTTTGGAGACCACCAACTAAACATGTGTCTCTGTATGGGTGTATGTGATTTTTTTCTGTCTGTCATGCAGGCGGTCCGACCATCCAGTTAGTTAGAGGCAGCTTCAATTAAGTTTATTAAGAGTTGAATCGTTTTGTTCTCATTGTGGCTGTTGTTGTTGTCTTTGCTTTTCCCCGAATCCAATCGTCTTTTAATGTTGTTGTTGTCGTTTTTGCCTCAAAGGCAGAACCAGTTTCACCAATTTAATTTAGAATGTGTCCCATTCACATGTGACATGCCATGCCTGGAACGATCTCCACCCACATAGCCACTGCCATCACCGCCACACGAAGAGTGTTCATAGATCTAGCTGGCCATGTGGGTGGGTGTGTGTGTATGTGTGTGTGAGTGTGTGTTTGATGCACTTTATAAATTTATTATTCAAATGATCCATGTATAACGTCCGAACGTCAGAAAACTATCATCCATTTGACCTATAAATGAAGAGTAGCATTGGTCAATTACTCACAAGACGGCAGGGAGAGTGAGAGAGAGAAGTGGGGGTAGAGAAAAATTAAGAAAAGTATTCATTTCCTATCGCAGCGATCGGTGTTTGGGGGGATTGTCAGAAACTAACTGAGGAGAAGGGGTACTTCTTTTATTAATTAATTGAGAAAGGAAGCAGAAAATATTGAGATTTACGCAACTGAAAGTCCACTGAGTTTTTTATGGAAAACTAACTCAGAAATCAGGACTTGTTAGAATTCTTTGAATGCCGAACCGAGTTTATGGCGGGAAACTGAGGGAGAAGCCCAGGCTCATAATTTTTAATAGAAAAATTGCTGGAGCTGGGCTCAGATTTTCTATAACGAAAACAATTTTCCTCTATCTCCCTCTCTCTCGATCTCTCTCTCTCTCTCTCTTTAAAGAGCTAAAAAGCTAGAAATAGTTTTTACTCCCCGAAATAGTTTTTACACCCGATACCGAAACTGAAAGTCAACTGATTTTTTTATGGAAAACTAACTCAGAAATCAGGACTTGTGGGAAAATTTAATGGCGAACCGAGTTTATTGCAGAAAACTGAGAGAGAAGCCCAGGCTCATAATTTTTAATAGAAAAATTGCTGGAGCTGGGCTCAGATATTCTATAACGAAAAAAATTTTCCTTTATCTCTCTCGCTCTCTCTCGCTCTCTAGAGAGCTAGAAATAGTTTTTACATCCCGAAAATTTCTCTCTTTCTCACCCTCCCTCAATATCTCTCTCTCTCTCAAAAAACTATAACTTCTGTACAAAAGTTAAAGAAACTGAAGCTAAGCTCCGATTCCTATGATAAAACTGACATCATTAACGGACATTGAGGTTGAGCGTAGCTTCAAAGGACCATAAGACTGGACTGCAATATCCAGTAAAAATTGAAGAAAGAAAAATTGAGAAAAGTATTCATTTCCTATCGCAGAGATCTGTGATATGTGACAAAGGAAAGGGGACTGACTCATTTTATAAATTAATTGATAAAGGAAACTGAAAAAATGGAGAATATTTATAACTGAACTTTACATAACAGAGATTTACACCTCTGCGAATCCGCTCACTTTGCCATGGAAAAGGTGAAACTGAAATCAGCACTCCTTAGAAAATTAAATTATGTGGAAAACTGAGAGAGAAGCCTCATAGTTAGAAAATTATTGACAATGGGATTAGCTCTCTCTCCGTCTCTTACTTTCTCTCTGGGAAACTAAAACTTACGAAAGTTTCGTGAAGAGAAGAGAGAAGCTGTGTTCTGTTTTGTATGAGTAAACCGAGACAAGGCTAAGAGTAGCATTGGCATAGGCTAATGAAAATATAGACGAAGGAAAGCTCTCACAGCTCGTCTTCCAAAATAAATCGGAATATAAGCAGATGTCGTAAATGCCGTTTCAGTTGAAGTCACTTAATTCTAAAATGGTTAAAATATCAACAACTGAAGCATATTTATATGTCTCCCTCTCTCTTTCTCTCAGAGAAACTAAAACTGAATTAATTGCCTTGTAGAGCAATACTGAGCAAGAAAGTGTTCTAGCGCAAGCGGCCAATTTCTCTTCGTCTTTTTAAACAACCAACCAATCAATGCCCATGTATTTTCCATAAGAAACCTGAAATTAAAATCAAAAGAATTCGAAATCCAGAATTCCAAGACCAGATATTCAGTGGCAAGTTTTCATTTGATGGGAAAATAACAGAAGCTAGGAATAGTTTTTGCACCCCGAAAATTTCTCTCTTTCTCATCCTGACTTCTATAGAGAATTTAGGGAAACTGAAGCTGAACTCTGATTCCTATGAAAAAACTGACAACTGATCGGAAAACTACAGAAGTTTGGAATAGTTTTTAGATCCCGAAAATTTCTCTCTTTCTCACCCTCTCTCTCTCTCTCTCTCTCTCTCTCTCTCTCTCTCTCTCTCTCAATAAACTATGACTTCTGTACAAAAGTTATAGAAACTGAAGCTGAGCTCTGACTCCTATGATAAAACTGACATCTTTAATGGATATTTAGGTTGAGCGTAGCTTCAAAGGACAAAACTAAAGCTGATATAATTTTTCATCAATAAACCTTAAACTTACATCTGGATTCCATGAAAATTTTGCATCCAGGGTTTTATAGAAAAATAATCTATGGTTTTTCAAAGCCAAGATTTCTGTTGAGAAGCTAAGGATAGGACACATTTATTTTGGAAACTGAAGCTGAGCTCGAATTTGAACGGTAAAGTCAAGAATGGCTCGATCTTTGATGGGAAAATGATGCTATGTTTAGTTTCTCTAGGATTCTATGCTGACTTTGCCATGGGAAGGCCAAGGCTGAGCTCAATTTTAAAAAATTAAAAACAGAGACTGAAATCAGAACTCTATAAAACAGTTAGATTAAATTTTCTGTGGATAAACTAAGGCTACAGGAAGGCAAGTCGGGATATTTCTATGGAAAAGATACCGAATTCTACACCAGAGATTTCCACTTGTATAACTACCGAGTCAAGTTTACCTCAGAACTGCTAAGGATAGTTGAGTTTTTTTTATAGAAAACTGAGCCCGCCCACAGTTTTTTTTTTTTTTTTTCTAGAAATTAAAATAGAACTTAATTTTCTGCAAAATATAGAGAGGGTTTCACAAAAAAATAGCTCTGTCTGCTCAATTTTCTATAGGAAACTTAAGCCTTAAAATTTAGTTTTGCCAAGATCTAATAACAACAATTTTGGCTGATCTTTCATCTATGTGATCGAATGCAGACTAGGGACTACCTAAGGGACATTTTACTATGTTCAAATGTAATCCTATATTTTGGGATATTTTTTATTTTTGTTGGAAAACAAGGACTATAATTCTTAAATCTTTTTATAAAAAAATTAATAATTTTAAAGGGTTAAAAACAAAATTTTATTTTACTTTATTTTAAAATTTCTCAAATTCTTTTAAATTTTTCTCAAATTCTTTTAAATTGTTTTCTTAAAAAATATTCGTTATCACAAAACAACGATTGTTTTTCAATTTCACAAAAAAAGTCCTTATTGGGCGCCACTCAAGAAAAACAAAACAAATAGCTGCTCTTAAATGATTTCAAAGAAGTATTTTCTTTATTCCACCGAAATTACGAGCCGCCAAATAGATGAAGTGGGCAAAAACAATAACAACAACAAAAATGTAACACATTTCAGCTCATCTCACATCCTCAAATGGCTGCCATTCAAGCCTTTTCTCAATGGGTTTTTTGTGTTTTCTGTTGTCGATTTTTTTTGGGAGGAGGGGAATGCAAAGTTAGCTGGCCGCCTCGATTAGTGATATTCTTGTTCCTGATAACATAGCTCATCTCAAGCATCATCATCAGCTGCTGATGCGGCGGCTGTAATGCTTGAGAGAAAACAGTAGCGCCGCTTTTTATGTTTCGACACAAGTTTTTCGAGCGACCGCCAATTCGTGGAAATCTGTCATCGTCACATTGTCATCACGGCTGTGTGAATTTGTTGTTTCAAGCTCTCATCACAGCACATCGCGTTAAGCTGGGGCTCATGCTCATGTTGTGGCTCTACACTTGGTTTGTCGGCGGCGGCGGCGGTGTTGGGTTGTGTTGGTGGCAGGCACTTTGATGTGGCCCGACCGACCGACCCAGCCAAGACCATAGCTGGCTGTGATGAAGCCTAGATTGCCAGATTTCCGTTGATATGCTCGACCAGATAGTAGAAGTGCACCGACAAAAAACAAAAACAAACTTCAAGCGCCAGGCGTAAAGAAATCGCAAATAAAAACAAAGAATTCAACTGTGGAGGACAGCAGCAACAATAAAAACAACAACAACAACATTGAACAAATCACAAATCATTGCTCTCATCAAGATGCCAGTCTTGTCGTTTGTCTTTGGCCTGGCTGTGAAGCATTCTAGCGGGCATACTCATGTGAAGCTACATATATTTGTAGGTATGTGGCTCCTGACATCGCTTATTATTTCAACACAAATGTCATCATTGGCGGAGTTGGGCGTTCGTTCGTTCGCTCCGTTTGGCGCGACTGACAGTGCTAATTTGTTTGGCAAATAATAAATGTTGTGTCCCTGGCACGTACACATTATGTCACGATAGTTTCTTCCTGAAATCTATTTTCGCCATCGTATCCTCCGGTGGCACGTCTACACCCACCCACCCGGCGCTCTCCCCAACCCCGGCTCTCTAATTGCCGAACGGTGGCATGTATGGCCTGATGCAACTGGTGCATGGAATTTGACGCTTGGTGATTGCGTATCAGTTCTAAGCCATTCAAGCGTGATGGCCCTGCCTGTCCGTGTCTCACGTTTGCCGTCTAACTTCCATTGGAATTGGCTTGTCTTGAGTTGTCTTGATTTTTTGTTATGCCGTTTTGTTATCTCCTGAAAAACACAACAACAACGAAATTCCCATTAATTTGCATTTTCGCGCTATGTTAACTTTTAAAAAGTTCTCTCTTTTTTTTCTAGGAATGCAATTATAAGCGAAACTAACAGCAGCCGTAGGGCTTGTGGAAAGGGGAGCCAATGAGGAGAGCATGGAGTCTAACAAACCCAAACATAACTCCTGTTTAGTGAAGTGATTTAAATAATTGCCGACATTCAATTTCTCGGCAAATGAGGCAATGCAGGCACTCTATGGAATGATTTTTAGTGCAGGGGAGAGGCATATAGGGAAGGGACACGTAGGGATTTACCCATATAAAGGGATAAGGCAGTCTCAGATTTTGTTTTCTATAGGAAAACTTGAGCAGATCTCGAGGATTTTCAGATTTTGTTTTCTATAGGAAAACTTGAACAGATCTCCGAGATTTTTCATGGGAAAAACTGATTGCAGACTGAGAGAATTTTCCAAAAGCAAATTTGGAAATAAGCCTCAGATAATTTTTTCTTTAGTAAAACTTGAGCAAATCCCTCAGAGATTTTCTTTATAGACAAACATACCTTAGATGGGGTTTTGCAAAAGAAAACCTGACTTCCCATACCTCGCAAGACAAATATCAGGTTTTCATTTAATATTAAGCATAGCATCAGTATTTCCAGAGAAGTCGCTTCTTAAATTTTTCTGAGCCCGAGGAGAACCCCAGGTGATTGAATGTCGACCAGGGACTGCCTGAGTAATATTCCACAATATTAATTTGGCGATTTGATCTTATAGCTGTTGGACTTTTTATAACCTCCAGCATAGTATGGAGGGTATATTAAGTTTGTCATTACGTTTGTAACACCTCCTGCCGGCAGGGGAGGGAGGAAGGCGTGGAGAGACCCCATTTTAGACCCCACAAAGTATATATTTATATTCTTGATCAGCATAAAATTCTATGTCGATTTAGCGATACCCGTCCATCTGTGGAAATCGCTCTAGCTTCCGAACGAAATGAAGTAGGTTGATAAAATTTTACTCAAACGTATATAATGTCTGCTGGATTTTTGGTATTGAAAATAGGGCATGTAATATTGAAAACAGGGTATAGCCCCCATATAATAGAACCTCTCCATATTCAGTATTTTGATGATTTTAGCGACATTATTCACTCAATATTTTTTTCAAGTTTCGAATTTGAATATTGTTATGGCTTATGACAAAAGTTGCTTATGCAGGTCCACGTCAGGTTCAAAGGATTGAAAAGAAAATCGCTAATATTTTTCACTTTCTTTTAATTTTTTCTCAATTTGTTTTACATTTTCTTTGGTTAAAAAAAAATTCGTTACCACAAAAACAACAATTTTTTTTTTTCAATTTCAAAAAAAGTCATTATTGGGCGCCACTCAAGAAAAACGAATTCCTGTTCTCAAATGATCTCAGAGAAGTTTTTTTTCACTGAAATTATGAGCCGCCCACGGCTCACACAAAGCTATCTCCATACCTAATTTGTCTTACTCCTTTTTCTTAACCATTCAATGTGATTTCACTTCGAAAGTCTCGCTTAGCTTCACTTGTTTCTAATTTTTTATTTGAGGCCTGATTTTTATAAAGACAATGGACTAGTCCTAGCTTTGAAATGGACATTATTTTTTAGATTTTGCAAAAAAAAAAAACGTATCTCAGCCTAATTTTCCTTTAGAAAAGTAATTTTCACAAAAAACCTTAGACATTTCCACTAAATTTACCCTACATTTTTAGTCATAGTCTTTGGAAAAGCCAAGTTTTTCAACGAAGATTGTTACAGGCTTTGTTTTTTTTCTACACAGTCCTTCCCTTAGAATATATGACTTTGTATCTGGGTTTCTTTTTCCATAGAAAAAAACTGTTTAGTTTCAGTGGCTTCAGAAAGAAAAACTCTTCTTTTTCACAAAAAAATCTGCTTTATTCCCAAGCCTCCAATAGCCGTTAGTAGATATGATCTCCATAAAAACATAGCTTTCCCTTAGAAAGTTGGGAAATTGAATTCCTATTTACGCAGAAATTATATATTCTTCCCCCTTTTTTACACCCCAGCCTTGGCTATGCATACACCCTCTATATAAATTAATATGGTCAAAAATGGATCGAAATAATGGTATGTAACCCCTCATGTCTTTTTGACGAAAGAAGCGGACATTTAGATTCGATTGAGCCTTCTCCATGTCACCGTTCGTCTGTCTTGCTGGTGTTTAGGATAATTCTCGTAGATACAATTTGAGTTGGTCCCATCTTTGCGCTTCGTAATATTTTCTCTATCAAACTTGGATTGAGTTGTAAGGTGAGATCATTTAGAACTAGAATATTATTCCATCTCCCAAAATCTTTAATATTTCCTCTCTTTCCTCACCTCATTCCCTTCACCTTCATCAAAATTTACAACAAATCCTTTTACAATTGCCTTATTCGGAGTCAGGTAGCGAAACCACAAATTTGTGTTTAGCGGACATGTTGTGTTGCACGTTGCCATGCAGATTATTGCCATGCCATTCTTTGACACTTTTAACCCCTTTTAATTAGTTTTGCATTACCGTGGAACAAAAACCAACAACAACAACAACAATAACAAAAACCCCTCATGCATACCCATCAACATTAAGCCAAACAAGATGGCGTATGGCGGAAGAATTTCAAAAGGACTTTTTACAGATCAAACCAAGTGTCTGACTTGAAAATAACACAAAATCATTTTTTGGGAGGAGTGGAGGGAGAAAGGTAGGTGGGTAGGTGGGGGTGGTTGGTTGGTTACAAAAATAAATAATTTTTTTTTTCGTTTTTGGCAAAAGTGTGAGTTGTCGAGCCATAAATCCTGGCCCAGCTAAATGCATGACTGACAGACTTGCCTTTCAGGCGAAATGGTTGTTGAGCTGTTGTGTGGCACCATTTAATGAGAGCTCGAAATATTAGAAATTGCGTGGGGTCTGTATCACACTCCCTCCCCTGCCTTCCTACCTCTCTTCTAAACCCAATAAAAATAATAATAAAATTTAAAAACCTCTTTATTGATTGGAACAGCGGGTTTGATGTCGTTATTGATATGACCTTAACGAGCATTAGAGAGCGCTCAGAACAAAGCAATGCCCAGCAAATATCACCTTCATCTGTTATTCTATACTTTTCGCCATCCATCCATCCATTCGCTGTTGTTTCTTTTGTTTGCTCAGCAAAAGCGAGCTGTACAAAAGGCATTTACACGGAAGTCGATTGCCAAGTACATCCAGCCGCCAGTAATCAATACCTCCCCCTCTTTTGTTTGAACGATTCTCATTGTCCACCGTGTGCGATTTGTGTGTGTGTGTGTCTGTGCAACAATTGATACCCATTTTTCATAGATTTGATGGAACACTACCCTCAAAATGCAATTAAATAGAAAAAATTTCCAGAATTCCCGTGGAAAACCAGAGAAAAATCACAACGACATCGTTATTATTATTATACAGGGAGAAATATAATCAGAGGAGGACAATACGCACAAACTACCTTCATTAAGCGTTATCCCGTCTAGGGTTACCTTTTCAGGATTTTCACAAGAGAAGCAGAAATTTGAAAAAAAAAAAAAAATGTTGGGTCGAACTGGTCTCCACCAGGGGTAAATGTAATTTATTGTGAAATTAGTTTGGAAAATCGCAATAATTTTGGGGCTTGAGTCATGTGCCATAACCTGTAAAAATACATAATTGAAGACCACAAGAAAAACAGCTGTAAATTCGGGCGGGCCGAACTTTGAATACTCTCCAACATTTGGAACGTATTTGGTAATTTAAAAAAAAAAATTATGTTAACAACTTAAAAATACCGAATTTAGCCGTATGTAGATGACGGCGTGGACCTGCATAGGCAACTTTTGTCATAAGCCATTACAATATTCAAATGTGAAACTGGAAAAAATCGGAGAATAATGTAGCATGTAAATCATCAAAATACCGAATATATAGGGGTACCATTATAGATGGGCTATAAGAAAACGTGGACGTCCAAAGGAAATTTTCAGCCATAGGTTGTATTACCCAATTCCGGCCAATAAAATCATCAAAATACCGAATATCGGGATGTAACGTTATATGGGGCCTATACGAAGATGTGAACCTGCACAGACCATTTTTTGTCATAGGCTGTAGTATCAAGTACGAACTTCAAATACCAATTTTGAAACAATTCTGGTAAATAATGACGCTAAAATCCTCAAAAATACCAAATATCGGGAGGTACCGTTATATGGGGGCTATGCGAAGATGTGAACCAGCACAGACAATTTTTTGTCATAGGCTGTAGTATCCATTACGAACGTCAAATATCAATTTTGAAACAATTTCGCTGAATAATGTCGCTAAAATCGTCGAAATACCGAATATCGGGAGGTACCCTTATATGGGGGCTATACGAAGACCCAGACCTGAACAGACAATTTTTTGTCATAGGCTGTAGTATCTATTACGAACTTCAAATACCAAATTTGAAACAATTCCGGTGAATAATGTCACTAAAATTATCTAAATACCGAATATCGGGAGGTTCCGTTATATAACGGCTATACGAAGACATGGACCTGCACAGACAATTTTTTGTCATAGGCTGTGGTATCCATAACAAACTTCAAATACCAGTTTTGAAACAATTCCGCTGAATAATGTCGCTAAAATCGTCAAAATACCGAATATAGGGAGGTACCGTTATAGACGTACACCTGCACAGACAATTTTCTGTCTTAGGCTGTAGTATCAAGTGCGAACTTCAAATACCAATTTTGAAACAATTCCGCTGAATAATGTCGCTAAAATCATTAAAATACCGAATATCGGGGAGTACTGTCGTATTTGGCTATACGAAGACCTAGACCTGAAAAGACAATTCTCTGCCTTAGGCTGCAGTATCCATTACGAACTTCAAATACCAATTTTGAAACAATTCCGCCGAATAATGTCGCTAAAATCGTCGAAATACTAAATATCGGGAGGTACTGTTATATGGGGGCTCTACGAAGACCTGGGCCTGGACAGGCAATTCTCTGTCTTAGGCTGTAGGCTGACCTATATAGACATTTCTCTTCCAGGGGGTAAAATGCTTAGAAAGAACTTCTAGAATGGATTTTTAGACAATTCCATTGAAAAATATAGCAAAATATATAAAAATACCGAATATCGGGAATATGGGGTATATACGATATCGTGGACCTATATAGACAATACTCTTCCTCACTACTTCCTCAGTACTCAGAAGGAACTTTCAGAATGGATTTTCAGGCAATTTCATTGAAAAATTTGGCTGAAAATACAGAATATAGGGGGATACTGTTACATGGGGGCTATATGATATCGTGGACCAATATAGCCCATCTTGGAACATCACCCTGCTGTAGACAAAAACCTAATCTTTGCGAAAATTTAGCTTCATATCTTTTTTCGTTTTGACTCTAGCGTGATTACAACATACGGACAGACGGACGGACAGACAGGGCTAAATCATCTAAGAATTTTACGCTGACCAAGAATATATATACTTTGTTGGGTCTAAATTTGTTATTTCGATGAGTTACAAACGGAATGACGAACTCAATATACCCTCCATACTATGTGTGGGGGAGGGTTTAAAAATGGAAAATCTGAAGTCGGCCTATATATCCCTATATAACGCCCTAAACTCCAAAGCAATATGAAGGTTATTGGAAATTGTGTGTCAAATAGACTGCACAGAGAGAAAGGGAGAGAGATAGAGAGAGAGAAAGTTATATCACTGTTATATTTTGGCTCTTAAAAATGACTTTCAGATTTTTATAACAGAGAAAATTCTCCCTAGTCTTTGGAATTTTTCAACGTCGCCAAAAATTTGACCTCCTCGATATTTGGATTTTTCAACTCTATATATCCCTATATCAAATAATGCCCTTTGAGGCTTAAACCTTCAAGCCAAGTGTCAGTAGGTACAACAATAAGGCGGCTATTACAAATATTGGTACTATATTCCAAATATTATGCAGAAGGACATAGAGAGAGGAAGAAGCAGGAAAGTTCATATCCTCGGAGAACGATACTTGAAAAATTACGACTTTCTTATACCAGACAAAAATTTTTTGTTAAAAATCGTAGTCTGAAAGGATTAGTTTTCAGATTTTTTTTGGAAATTCAACGTTCAAAATTTTTAATAAATGCTCAAGGGACCGCAGATAAATTTGGGAACAACTCCAGTTTAGTAAAAACTCTTCGATTTCTTCGAAATTTTTCCCAGAGATAGGTATTTTTACCCTGATTCCGGGAAACTATTTTTTTCTTGGGTGACGAAATTATAGCATTTTCGAAAGGTAAGAGTATCAGCTATAAATTGCCATCAATTTTGTTGACCCACATAATGGGCTCTTTTTTGACTTTTGGGGGGTTTTATGAAAAATCCGGGTCCAAAAAATCGATAATTTGACTATAACTTCCGAACCGTGACCACTTACTTACCATCATGTGACCACTTGTTGGATAGGTATTTTCATAAGCTCCAACGATACCTATATTGTCTATATCGGATAATTGGATCCGGGTCTAGTCGGGGTCTTGAACCCGGACTTTGGGGTCAAAAATGTGGGGTCTCGGGTCCGTCCCGCAAGAAAAAAAAAATAGAAGAGTTTTTACTAAACTAGAGTTAAGCCTAAATTTGAAGCTAGGGCAAAGGATCTCTAACAATGCTATTGTTGACTGAAATGCTCCAGAAATATTTATAAAAGGCTTAAAAATATCTGCTAGACATCGAAATTCTACAGAAACCCTAAAGAAAATCTCTTCTGTTTAGACGAAAGGTCTACTGAAGGTCTTCTCAGCACTGTTTATCTCTCTCAAAATACCTTTTAGTTGTAGATGGTTGCAAGAAAGTTTTCAATGCAGAATAAAACTCTACAAAATGTTATCCATAGAAAAGAAGAAACTGGGAAGGCCTTATGTGTCCACTGGACCTAAGGTTAAGGAATAAGGAAAACCACCAAACGGTATTCCACCCATGGAATTCACACTTGCAATGACACCTATTAAAAGTTATCCTAAATTTAGAAGATCTCCACAAAGTCTTTAAACCTTACGAGACCTCTGGTTTGCTTTACAACCTTGAAGGACCTCTGAAAAGTCCAGTATCTATAGACTCATCGAACATGTATGAACCCACATACATGTGTCTGTATGTGTATTGTGATGCCTTTCTCATTAAATTTAATCGATTTTTACGATTTTCATTCTTTCCCTTACAAAGCAAATCTTGCTCTCTCTCTTCCATTCTGCAACAATGCGACAATGAAAAAAGGACCTCTTCACCATTCACTTAACTTAAATGCAACAGCACTTCAATTTTGTTTTATTTTGCTTCTTTTTTGGATTTTCATTTAATTCCATTGATATTGGTTGACAGCGAACAAAGGACAAACTGACTGTCATGCCAGTCTAGCTGCCTCTCCGACTCCGGCGAACAAACAAAAGTTATTGTTAAACAAGATCTATTATTTGTAGGTCATAAATTTTATTGCTCACTGGCGTTTTGCAATTAAGTCTCACCAAAAATGAATATCCTCTGCTGCAAGGATGATATGGGATTTGTCTGTTTGATTGCAACCACTTCACATGCCAAGAGGGTGGTGGTGACTGGTGGTGGTGGAAACTGCTACTAAAAATTACTTGTCGTAAATTGTGCCCAGCGACAGCGACAATTATTCTAAATTGTTAACTTTGTCGAATTAATGGCAATATTTTGACAGGCGAGCCAAAAGAGCGCAAGACTTCACAACGGAAAGGATTCAATATCGGCACACTCATCCATCCGTTGGAGCACATGTCTGGGCATAAAATTCTTGGAAAACAACAACGTCCTTTTTGGAGAGCGAAAGGAAATCCTGTCGCATTTCGTGATGACACCATTCAAGAGAAGTGTGACTTTCCAATTTATTATTCCCTCTCTCTCCCCCAGTTCACACACGGAATGGGAAAACGGAATCCATGCTGTGAGAGATCGGAAAATGATTAGGTATTATTGGTAATACGCAAATTGAACATTGGCAGCAATTTGTCAAGGGACTCGAAGATATGAGATTGAGAAGAGATTCATACTGTAAAAGGGTGAGAGCTAAAACAATTATCTCCCAGTTTCCACATTCTGTTAGAGTCATATGTAAGGTGACTTTTTACAATTAACAGTCCTATAGCAGGCTTTCAGGCGCGCCCAACAATTTTCGAACTTGAAACGTCATACTTTATAATATGTTATATTTATATTACACCTATACTATGAGTATATTAACATATACTATACCATAGAGCCTTTCCTTTCAGATGACACATTGTGTGAAGCGCCTCAAAGTATGTTATAAAAATGCCTGCCATAAATGTAGAAGATGTAGGTTACATATGACTCTAACAATATGTGTGTACAAGATCTAAAAAAATATTTTTAAACAATTTTTTTTATATATAATCGTACCTCCCAATATTCTGTATTTTGATGATTTTAGCTATATTTTTCAATGGAATTGTCTGAAAATCCACACAAACAGTTCTTTCTACATACTTAACCCCCTGGAAGTGAATTGTCTATATAGGTCCACGATATCGTACCCATACAACGTACCCATAATAATATTCGGTATTTTGATGGTTATAGCGACATTATCCACCTGAATTGTTTCATATTTGAAGTTCAAAATAGGTTCTACAGCCCTCCCGATATTCGATATTTTGATGATTTTAGGTACAATATTAACCGGAATTGTTTCAAATTTCGTATTTAGAGTTCCTAATAGGTACTACATCCTGTGACAAAAAATTATCTATTCAGGTCCAGGTCTTTGTATAGCCCCCCTATATCAGTACCTCCTAATATTCAGTATTTTGATAATTTTAGGGATATTCTTAACCAGAATGGTTTCAAATTTCGTATTTGAAGTTCGAAATAGGTTCTACAGCCCGTGACAGAAAATTGTCTATGCAGGTCCAGGTCTTCGTATAGCCCCCCTGTATCGGTACCTCCCTATATTCGGTATTTTGAGGATTTTAGCAACATTATTTACCGGAATTGTTTCAAATTTCGTATTTGAAGTTCCTAATTGGTACCACAGCCTGTGACAGAAAATTGTCTAGGCATGTCCAGGTCTTCGTATAGCCCCGATATAACGGTTTCTCCCTATATGCGGTATTTTGACGATTTTAGGGACATTATTTACCGGAATTGCTTCAAATTTTGTATTTGAACTTCCTAGTGGGTACTCGTATAGCCACCTATATCGGCACCTCCCTATATTCGGTATTTTGATGATTTCGTATTTGAGTATTGTAATGGTCTATGCCTATGCTGGTCCTCGCCTAAATATAGACCCTAATATAATAACGACTTCCTATATTATTAAGATTTTAACGGAATTTTGAAGGACTTTTATTATTTTGAAAGTTTTCCAATGACGTTCCAAATGGTGGAGGGTATCCAAGTTCGCCCCGGCTAGTATTATTAACAATTTAGGGGGCAACCGACAAAAAATCGAGATTTTAAGGCAAAATGCTCTAAAAATATCTAAAATTATACCATTTCGAAGGGAGACCGGGCCTCCCCCTGACCACGTCGGTAAAGGGATATATGGCACGAGATATCCTGAAAATTGAAATGCCTGTTAAATGTTTTCATCTATGGGAGTCCTGTCCGAGGTCCTTTATATGAGAGTCCACCAGAGCCTTGTACCCCCGAGAATTTTCAAAGTTTAACCTTCCCCACCCCCATCCAAAATCCCAGCTTCTTTTCGAAACTTCCCTGAACTAAATATTAACTAAATTAGGGCATTTGCATGTCTAAACTAATTAGCAGACTTTATGTTGGACAAAAAGTTCCTTTTTTTATTACCTATGCCCCCCTCCCCCTGGCCTGCCCTGCCCTTCCTTGGAACTGAAAGAAAAAACATTAATTCTACAGCTTGTCACGGCTAAACTGCAACCGACTTAGCACACGTATTGGCGTACTGGCATAAACGCTTTATCACAAGATCTTCATCACAGTTGTGTCTGTCCCCGGCGCTCTCTGGGGCTATTGGCTGCTCACTGTCCCAGTCAGCCAGTCCGTCAGTCAGTCAGGGTAACAGCAATAACATTATCAGATAAACCAAAATGATGTGATCTTGCGACGGGATAACAAGGAAAAGGAAAGGTACAGCAACAATTTTTATTTGTTTTTGTTTTTTTTTTTTTAATTTTTTTATTTTTTTGGGGGGGAATAGGAATTGTGGCAAATAAACACAAGTGGCATTGGAAATGGCACGAAAAACAGCTCAGGATGTGAAAACAGACCAAAATACAGATGCCAGCAAGACGATGCCACTCCACTGCACTGCCACAGTAAACTGTAAAAATAAACAAAAAGCCAAGAAAAAGAAAAGACGAAGAAGAAGCAGCAGAAACCGGGAGTGTCATAGTTTCCATGGCCTGACATTTGATGTCAAGTCAGAGTGAAATTTGCATACACCGAACATAATTGGCATAAAGATAATTTAATTTACAACTTTTCGTTTGCTCTTCTCGTTGTTGTTGTTGCCTCTGTTGAGCATGTGTCTTGAGACATGCAACAACAACAACAGCAGCAGCAATACAACCCTTCTTGGCAAATAATTGTTGGGGGTAAATGTTGAAATTTGAATTACCCTGAACAACAAAACGACATTCAAATAATTGTTAATGATTTCTGAGAAGGGGGAGAGGGGGGAAGAAGATGAAGAAATAAAGCATTAATATTTTCTATGATTTTAAATTATTTTAAATTTAGTTTTTTTTCAGGTTAATTTTTGCTGAGAATATGTAAAATCGGCCGAAAATATATATGGAGCTATATCCAAGTCTGAACCGATTTCAATATAGTTTGACAAAATTATTTTTGTTGCGAATTTCGTTACGCTCTCAAAATTTTGAAGACTTATTTGTAATCGATCAATATTTAAGCATTCAAAAACCAAATTTTCTGGAGGTGCCTCGGATTCTGATGCTATATCTCCAGTTCCGAGTGAAATTTACAGAAAAAAAACACAAACATAGAAATACAATAACGGAGTAAAATCTGCTCGACTTTGACGGAATTTTACTCCTAGTCAGAAATGGTGGATATATGTTACGACATCTAAAACTTCAGGTTGCTCGATTTTTTTTCTTCAAATTCGTGCTAATTTTTCGGAGGTATATTTGAAATGGATCCTTTGACAATTTTAAGACAAAAAGGAGCATCTCTCTGAAACCTTAAGTATGACTTCGTCACGATTTTTAATTTGCTCGATTTTTTTTCAATCTAAGAAGCGCTCCCGCCAGCTTTGGAGTGAGTTTTACTCTATTTTCAAATTCGAGCGAGTTTTTCGGGGGTCTGTTTGAAATGGATTCTTTGCAAATTTAAGGGGAAAGGGGTTTTTCTCTCAACGCTGGAGTATGACTTCTTTTGAGTATGGAAAAGAGAAAAAAGAGGAAAAGAGCATTTCTCTCAACACTGAAGTATGACTTCGTCACGATTATTTAGTTTGCTCGATTTTTTTCCGCTCTTAGAAGCGCTCCCCCCAGCTTTGGAGCGAGTTTTACTCTTTCTCCAAATTCCAGCGAGTTTTCCGGAGGCCTATTTGAAATGGATTCTTTGACAATTTTAGGAGAAAAAGGAGTATTTCTCTCAACATTGACTTCGTGACGATTTTTGAGTTTGCTCGATTTTTTCCGCTCTATGAAGCACTCTCGCTCAACTTGAAGGGATTTTTACTCTTTCTGAAAATTCGAGCGAGTTTTTCCGAGGTCAGTTTGAAATGGATTCTTTGACAATTTTAAAAGAAATGGAGTATTTCTCTCAACGCTGGAGTTTTAATTCGTCTCGATTTTTGAGTTCTGCTTCCAGGAGCGCTTTGCCCGATTTGGAGTGAGTTTTACTCCTTCTAAAAATTACAGCGAGTTTTTCAGAGCTCTGTTTGAAATGGATTCTTTGAAAATTTTAGGAGAAAAAGGAGTATTTCTCTCAACACTAAAGTATGACTTCGAGTTTGAGTGGAGTTTGCTCGAATTTTTTCAATTTCCGGGAGCACTCTCGCTCGATTTGGAGTGAGTTTTAGTCTCTCTTCAATTTCGAGCGAGTTTTTTTTTTTTGGTGGTCGGTTTAAAATGGATTCTTTGACAAATTTAAGAGAAAAAGAGTTTTCTCTCAACACTGTAATATGACATCTTTTGAGATTTAAAAAGAGAAAAAGAGGAAAAGAGCATTTCTCTCAACACTGAGCTATGACTATGTATCGATTTTTTCTGCTCCCAGCACCGCTCATGCTCGAATTCAAGAGGGTTTTACTCTTTCCGCACATTCGAGCGAGTTTTTCGGTGGCCAGTTTTCAATGGAATTCTTGAAGAAAAGAGAGAGAGAGAAAGAGAGTATTTCTCTCAAAACTGAAGTGACTTTGTTAGACATTTAAATATTGTAATTTTTATATTGGGCCCAACGCCCAATTTTTTATTTTTTTTAAACATAAATATAAATTGATTAATATCAGGGACTGCGTCGGTATCTGTAAGTCCGGTACAACAAATCTAACATTTTAAAATGCAGGCAAACTTTCTACGTATGTTGTCAAAAAATCCTTAAGAAACTTCTCTAAAATGGCCCAACCAACCTTTAAAAACAAAACCAACAAACTCCAATATTATCCCTCCTTTAGATCCACATATATTTCCCTGGACCATTCCTCTCCATCCTTTGCCTTTTTTTCGCAAAATTTACTATCCCCCCACTCAAAAACTCACATTTCCATGGGCTAGATAACTTACAGCGTTTGGCTGTAACTTTAAACACTCTAAGCTCTACTTTCAACACAGCAAGCGACTATTACAAGTCACCCAAGACCTCCAAGAAAAAAACCAACAGCCATGGCAAAGAACCTGACAAAAGCAGAGCAAAGAACACAGCAACAAGAAAACATCTAAAAAAAGAAGAAAAATTCATTTCCCCAAGATTCCAGCACCACCAAAGAAGATGAAGACGAAGAATCGAGACGAGACGAGGTATCCCAGCCAGCGCCATCCTCATCATCCACATTCACATCCAGCCGACCGACCGATTTTCGTTCATGTAGCGTCATTTATTTGTGGCTGCCACATTTACAACTAACTGACGACAATCAAATTGTCCAAGTGGCGCCTTAGGTAGCGGCTACAAATGTGCGACTGTGCGCGTTTCTGTAGCGGCGGCACTGATCAAAAAGCTGAACTTAAATCCTTACGTCGTGTTATTGCTCATGTCCTTTTGCATTTAGGAGTTCATTTGTTTTCATTGATTTCTGTTCAGGTTTCGGGTTCTTTCTTTTACTTGGTTGGTTGTTGTTGTTGTTGCCTTGGTTGTTGTCGGCGGCCGGTGTCGTTGCCTGTTTTTCGTTTGCTTCACATTTTGTAGTGATTTTTTGTTGTTGTTACTCTTTTCGTTAAGCCGGCCGTCGTCATTGTGGTTGTTGTTGTTATTGTTGTTGCTGGTGTTGCTATTGCCAATTCTTGTTGCAGACAATGATGTGCACCAACCAAACTTGGTTAACTACTCTTTGAATGATGGTATGTTGGGGTTAGTTGAGAGGCAGGGGACATCGGGAATATATTTTCCAAAATTGGAGAACTCAATTCTGAGTTTTCGGGAAGCTAATACCAAACTCAACTCAAAGACTTATGCCATGTTCCAGAACTTGCAAGCACAAGTTTTTTTCGATATCTAAGGGAAAACTTGGTTATCGTAGTAAAAAATTTTACATCCTTAGAACATCCATAGGACAGATTGGCGGCGTAGAACATCCATAGGACAGATTCCATGATAAGGTCTTTTTTTGGGTGTGTTTCTAGAGCAATTTGTCAAAATCAAAATCTAAGATTTGATAAAAAAAGATTCCTTTTAGTATCTCGTACCACCAAAAATTACCAAATTAGGGACTTTCCAACCCTAAAGATATTGCAGAGTACTGGTACGTCCAGGATTTTTTTTTTAAATTTAAATTCAATTTTATTCAACAATATTTCATTACAAATACGATATTTTGCCCCAGGGCCATGAAGGTTTATTGGTGCTAGTTGATTAAAATATTCGCCTAGAGACGTGAAAGCATTGTTTGACCTTGAAAACGTATCCAAAGATGGCCATTATATTGAGATCTGCAATATATACCTCCATATAAACCTATGTGTTTGCTTCAGCAACCCTAAAAATACAAAGCCCTGAAAATACAAACGTTTTCACTTAAAGTGTACAAAAACTGTCCTAAAAATGACAGATTCTGAAGGTTCGGAACCCCTGATGCACCAACTGGCCATGTCAATGTCATTATAACTTTTAATATCCTCCGAAAATCGATATATTTCAAACATTATTGGCCACAAAACCAACCATTTTCGTTGATTTGCAAAACAGCAAATTATGGAGCATACTTTCAGGCGTTTCTGACGAAATGAAGAAAACTGGATTCTAAACTCACAGCAGTGGCATTAAAAACATTTTCCTAGCGAAAATTGACCACCAATTGATTTGTAAACTTAGGAGTGGCTAAAGGGGACCCGGCCGACCAATAAAATCCAAAGATAGAACAAAGAAACCCTCAAAAATAGCTAAATATGAATCCTTGAGAGAGCTTTTTGAAATCTCCAAAACTAACTCTAGAAATGTTTCCATGGGACCTTAATTTTAAACAATTTTAGGATCAGGGAGTCCCTAAAAATGAACTGAAGGAGACCCGGCCGGCTAATAAAATCCAAAGAAGGAAGAGAGAAACCCCCAAAAATAACTAAAAAATATGAATCCTTGAGAGAGCATTTAGAAAACTCCAGAAAAACTCTAGAATTTTTTTGGAGACCCAAATACAACGTTTTGAACACTTTTAGGATCAGGGTGTCCCTAAAGATGAACAAAATTCTCAGGGAGTCTTTATATGGAGACGAACTTATGGCTCAGGGAGTCTTTCTAGGCACTGGTAGTCTATATATGTAGACGAGCTAAAGGCTCAGTGGAAACATTACCTAAGGTCCTCAAAAATCTGCAAATTTGTTATCAATTTGCTCCAAATGAACCCTAAAATGTCCTTAGAAATATCTCTAGCGGTGCAAAAAATCTTGGCCTATTACCATTATTTCGAGGCATTTATCACCTTCGGAATCTCGCGAAATAATCTTTCAATTTTTTTTGTTTTTGAAAATATAAACAACAAATTTTCTCCACCCTGGACGAGAGGAAGGCTCAGGTAGTCTACATATGCACACGAGCTAAAGGCTCAGGGGAAACGCTATCTAAGGTCCCCAAAAATCTGCAAATTTGTTATCAATTCGCTCCAAATTAACCCTCAAATATCCTTAGAAATATCTCCAGCGATGCGAAAAAAATCGTGGCCTATTACCATTATTTCGAGGCATTTATGGCCTTCGGAATCTCGCAAAAGAATCTACCATTTTTTTCTTATTAATTTTCTCCTCCCTAACCCACCACATGTAGGGTCTCCTCTGGTCGTCCCTTGGCGTTCACATGACAAACCTGGCCTTTTGTTTACTTTTATTTCGTGGCTCTTCTTCGGCTTCTTTTTAAATGTCGAAATTTCAGCTTTTGAGACGACTGAGCTTTGGCAATGCGCGTTCGTGTCTGATCTTTAAGTGGCGCCAGTCGAATTTTTCTTTTAAAACAAAGAACCCCGTCCTGGTTGTTGTTGGTGGTTTTGTTGTCGTGGCATTTGTTGTTTTGCTGTTGTGATATCTTTGGCTAGCAGGCTGGCTGGCAGGCTGAATCACTGGATCACTGGCTAACTGGCTGACTGGATGGTTACCTTGTTTTGCCTAAACTACCCTTTGAAACCAACATTACCAACAACAACAACAACAACAACAACACCAGCAACAAGAACACTGCCTCTTGTTGTTTTATTTGAAATAAGTAGCGAATGATTTTAAAGATTGTCATTTTCTTAATGACGCTTTCGAGCAGGAAACATTCGCCTCTTCAATCTTTTAATGAAGTACTCTTCTGCATATCACACAAATCTAATCAAACTATTGTTTGGAGAATCTGAGGCACAGGCACACAAACACACACACATTACATACACCATATTGTCAGATTGTCAGTCAGTTACTTCGTCAGTTTAGTCTGCGGATTTCATTTCAATTGAAGCGATTCTGGTTGATTGTAAGCAATTTATATGCAATATATATATATACATATGTATGGTATATGTATGTACATATGTTTTATTTTATAGGTATATTGCAAAACAATAACAACGACAACATGGAAAAAAATATTAAGAATGTCTTTGCCACGACAAGCCAGCCAGCCAGCCAGCGACGAGAAAAAAAACGACCAGAACTAAAACAAAACGCTTGAGAACTTTCTTTCTGTCGCTGGCGTCACAAAACGTTCACAGATCTCTTTTCCCCAGACCGCATCGGCTATGGGAACAATTGAATTCAATTTCCGCAAAAATGCATTCCTCAGCCTCATGTGACAAAGCCCAGCATGCCCGCACATAAAGCAATCCAGCCGTTAAACGAACAGCTTGGTATTGGGAAAATGAGCTGTTATTTTCATCCTATACCTTTGGCCTTGAGGCATGAAAGGGTTTCAGGGAGCTTCGTCAAGGGGATTGGGATCTCGGTTGGAGGATAAATTTTCTTGGTAGAAAACTTGTGAGAAATACTCTTCCATTGAGAATATTTATTTCCCTATGAAAAAAATACTCAGAATAATTTTTTTTCACAGACAGAAGTTACTCCGAAAAAAAATTTTCGTGGAAAGATGTTACTCCGAAAAACGTTTCCAAGTAGAGAAATTGCCACGTAGAATTTTTACTCCAAATATTTTTTCCAATAAAAAAACTTACGTCGAAAGATATTTTCCACAGACCAAGGTTATTCCGAAAAAAAATTTCGTTGAAGTAGGTCACTTCGAAAAACATTTCCAAGTAGAAAATTTATCACGCATAACTTTTCCAAGAAAAGGATACTCCGAATATTTTTTCCAATGAAAAATATACTCCGAAAGATTTTTTCCACAGATAGAGATTACTCCAAAAAAAAATTTCCGTAGATAGAGGTTACTCCAAACAACTTTTCTAAGTAGGGAATTGACAACGAATAATTTTTCCCATAGAAAAAAGGATACTCCGAATATTTTTTTCAAAGTAAAAATTACTCCGAAAAAGCTTTCCCATTGTTTTAGGTTACTCGGAATATTGCTGTTACTGAAAAATCAATTGAAATAAATTTTCAATTGAATTGAATAAATTTTCAAAAAGACGAGTTACTCCGAATATCGCTTCCAAAAGAAAAGATCATTCCGAAAAAAATTTCCTGTAAAAAATGTAGGTTCAAAACACTTTTCCATAGGAAAAAGGTAAATCCGAAAAAAAAAAATTTGTGGTTTAAGCCATTACGAGTTTTAAAAAAAAATCTACTCCGAATAGCTTATTTATAGAAAAATATTTCTCCGAGAATTTTTTCTATGGGTTAAGGTTACTCCGAAAAATTATTTCTACCAAAAAAAACGATACCTCGGATTTTGTTTCTATTGATAGAACCTATTCCGCATGAAATTTCTACAAAAAAAAAGTTACTCCGACTAATTTTTTCAAAAAAATTTCCACGAAGAAATTTACTCCGAATAATTTTTTCACATGAAAAGGTTACTTCAAAAAACGTTTCTATGGAGTAAGGCTGCTCCGAATGGCTTTTCTACAAGAAAAAATTACTTCGAATAATTTTTTAAGGATATAAACTATTCCGAATAACTAAATCATAGAGTATTGGTACTCCGAAAAACTTTGCCGTAGAAAATGTTGCTAAAAATCTTCTCCACTTAAAAAAGTTATTTCGAAAAACTGTCCATGGTGTATAGTTAATTCGTAGAAATTCTCTACAGTTTAAAACTACTCCGAAAAGTTACTCCGAATAAATTTCTAACAGGAAAGAGTTATTCTAATTTTTTTCTATGGAGAAAGGATGCTCCGATTGACTTTTCTACAAGGAGAAGTTCCTCCGATTAATTTGTTAAGGATAAAAACTACTCCGAGTAACTATTTCACAGAGTATTGTTACTCCGAATAACTTTCCCGTAGAAAAATGTTGCTCCAAGACACTTTTCCATTTAAAAAAGTTATTTCGAAAATTTGTTCGTGGTGTATAGTTACATCGAAAAAAAAACTCCACTTATAAAAGTTACTCCGAATAAAATTTCCCCGAAAAAGTTATTCCGAATATTTTTTCCATCGGAAAAATGTATTCTAAAAAAGGTTGCTATGGAGAAAGGCAGCTCCGAACGACTTTTCTACAAAGAAAAGTTACTCCGAATACCTTTTTTGCGGATAAAAACTACTCCGAATAATTATTTCGTAGAGAACTGTTACTACAAAAGGCTTTTCTATTGGAACTTGTTACTCCGAAAAACATTTCTTCGAGAAATAATACCTTGGTTATATTTTGTACTTAAAAAAAACATTCCGAATAACGATTCTTCAAAAAAAGACTTTAGATAATGTTGATCCTAAACATTTTTTCATAGAGGAAAGTTACTCCGAATAAATATTCAATGGATAAAAATAACTCAGAATAACTTTTCCAAAAGGAAAAAGATAATCTAAATAACTCCAAATAACTTTTCTGATAGAAAAAATTACTCCGAATAAATTTTCCATACGAAAAAGATAGTCCGAAAAAGTTTGCTGATAGGAAAAGTTATTCCGAATAATTTTTCTACGGATAAAAACTACTCCGAAAAACTATTTCGGAAAGAATTGCTACACCCAAAGTCTTTTTTATAAAAAAAATCTTCAAATAACTTCCTCATAGAAAAATGTTACTCCAAATAACTATTTTGACGAAAAATTTTCTGAAGGGCAAAATTTATTCTTAAATTCGGAGAAATTTTTTTTTAGTCCGAATAAATTTTCGATAGAGAAAAGTTCGCCGATTTTTTTTTTTAAATTCCTTCGAATAACTATACAATAGGAAAAAGTTTATCCGAATATACGTTCGGTAGACAAAAGTTTCCTGGAATAATTTTTCCAAAGAGAAAAGTAACACCTACTAAGATGGCAACCCCAAAAATTAGCTCCGAATAATTTTTCCAATGGAAAAATCCCAATTTACGCCAATCGGATTTTCTATAAGCAAAAATTTTCAATTTTTTTTATAAATCTGTTTTTAAATCCACTCCTTTCTATTCTTCTTTTATCCCCTCTCCCGCCATTGTCTCCCTTGGCTAATCCTCAATTAATTTCAAATTAAGGATTCACCTCAAAAACAATTTGACATTTTTTCTGTTTTCAAAATTGTCCTGAGCCTTGTGGTCCATAATGTCAATCTCTTGAGAGATCATCATTACACAACCCCCTCTTGAGTCTTGAGCTCTATTGCACTAAGCCGACTTAGCACGAGTACTAAGCCAGGACTTAGCAATTATCCCATAAACAATTCCAATGATCTCTCTCCCTCTCGTCGCTCGCTCCCTTTGTACCATCGAACTAAATAAGGCGGCATCAATTACAGGATTTTCATCTTTTTCTGCTGCTGCTGCTGCAAACAAAAGTCCTAGATTTAGATCCTTCCAATCTTCCTTTCTTTGTTGTTAACTGCAGAAATGAAGGATTTCTGTTAACTATTGGATCGAGCAAAAAAAAGGGAACATCCTCCCCGGTTGGTTCAGCCAAGTCGTATTGAATTGCAAATCCATGACATGATAATTAAAAAACGAGGATAATCCAAATCCATGCCTCATTCATTGTTGCTACGGCTGGCTCTATATTCAGCTATTAGCAACTGCCTACTTTTGAATGGTGGTTCCTGCTGTTGTTGTTCTTGTTTCTTCATCTTGTTATTGTTGTAGAGCAATTTGCCAAACCGTTTTGAAATGAAAAGAGATTTAGTCTACCGCAAACATAAAGACAAATCTCGCCCTGACAAAGGCAATTAAAAATGTTTATTCTTTCGAGAACAGAAAGCAGATTCTGCCGCTCCTAACTGCCTGCCAGCCAGCCTACGAGCCAAACAGCCCTGCCTTGGAGGCACATAGCTGCCGCTGCTGCTGCCGCTTGCAATTTAAGAACACTCTTCCTGCACAAATTGACATTTTCCTTCTAAGTGTTGTGTTCATAGTTTTTGAGAGCACCGACATTTCTTGTTCTTCCTCCATGTTGTTGTTGTTGTTGTTCCTATTCTTGTTGTTGCTAGTTTCCCCTATTTGTTTTCATATTTTTTTGTTGTGTTGTTGTTCTTCTTCATCTTTTGTAGAAGTATTTGTAAACAACAGCCTTAATGCTGTTATTATTGTTGCTGTTGTTGCAATTGTTTAGTCACCAGCATCCATCCTCGAGAGGAGTGGTGATGCCGTAGCCATCCACCACACCACACATCCATGTGTACACGCCTTGGAATGTATATTATTTTAGCACGATTTCATGTCTATATTTTTTCAGGCAAGTCGCAGGCGAACTGTTACACGCTCTTTGCCATGGAGGGAGGAGGAGGAGAGGAGAGGGGAGTAGTTTGGCTTTCTATGGTGGAACTATTTCTTTACACACTGGTCAGATGGGGGAATGGGATGTTGGCTAGATCAATGAGTTTGGAAAATATCCTCCAATCGATAGAGGATATACCTGTAGAGGATCCAGTGTTCATAGAGAACAATTTAAAGCTGTCCTACCTATAGGAAACTTGGGGAACCCCTCCGTCTATACAAAAGCAGTGGAAGATCTCTGGAAGGTTCTCTTCTCCGGGAGGCCTTTATGTCTACCTTTACCATCCAAAGAAAGTCTCCTTTCCTGTAAGACCTCCTTCCGTAAGACCCCACTCAAAAAAAAGACATTCAGAAGGGTAGTCTATACATAGAAGTTCTTCAGAGGGGGTTTTCTCTCTATAGAAAATCTCCAGAATAGAGAGGAATCATAGATGCTTTCTAGTAGACCTCCAGAAATTCTTCTTGACATCAAGGGGGTCTTTTTTTCTATAAGGCCTTCAGAAGTTTTACCTTTTCTTTACAAGAAAACCGTACTCTTTCCGAAAAGACCTCCAGGAAATGCTAGACCTTCAAAAGGCCATCCAACTTTGGTGTTCTCTCAGGAAAAAGGACTTTCCTCTGGAAGACCTCCATCAGGAATTCTCTAAAGAAAGACCACCTTTGGAATTCTCTCAGGGAAAGGGACTTTCCTAGTCCTCCAAAAGGTATTTTTCTCTGAAAACCTCCATCCGGAATTCGTTTAAGACCGACCACCTTTAAAGTTCTCTCAGGAAAAAGGACTTCCCTAGACCATTACGAAGATTTTCTGGAAGTCTTCTTGGATAGAAGACTCTCTTAAGGACTCATGGGAAAAAATGAGGTTATTTTACCAAGAAGACCACGAGAAATTCCGGACTGTTTTCTTGCCGGAAGAGCTGCAGAGGTCTTTTTTTCTCTAAGGCCGAAAGCCCTCCAGAAGGTTTTTTTTTTCAAGAAGAAGAGGACCTACAACGGATCTTCTTTTCTCGAAGGCATGCAGAGGGTCTTATGTTCCAAAGGTCCTGCAGAAATGTTTCTTTTGTAGAAGACTTTCGAAAGATTTTCTTTTCTAGAAGTCGTCCAGAAGGTCTTTTTGCCTAAAAGTCCTACAGAGAGTCTACTTTCCCAGAAGGTATTTCTTCAACAGAAAGTAGGTATTTCTTCTTCTTCTTCTATAGAAGATTTCAAGAAAGTGTTCTGTTTTAAAAGGTTCTTCTTTTCATGGACGAACTCCCGATAGGCCTTTCAGGTGTTATTCCTTTCACAGAAAAGTGTTTTCCATTGAAAGAAGAGCTTTAGGGGATATTCCGTCTATGGGAAATCTTAGGAAGTCGCTTATCTTTAAAAGAACTGCAGAGAGTCTTTTAAACACCGGATAAATCTTATCTCTACCTCAAAGAAGTTCTCAGTCATTCCGAAGATCTTTCCATAAAAGATCTCTTGAGTTTCCACCCACAATTGACTTCTTAGAAGCTTACTCCTCTTAATGTATATAGTATATCTTCAAAGTCCTCCATCGACCACAAGGATGTCCTCTAGGAGTTATTTCTCCAAAGGATACATCAAGGAGATACTCAATAAAAGAAGACGCCTGGAGGACCCTCTATCGTAAAAAGTATCTCCAATCTAAAAAAGACCTGGTATGAGAGGAAGACCTCTGAATTGCCTTCTATTGTAAGCGGAAAGTGTCTTCTATTCCCAAAATACCTCCAGTAGATGCTGTCTAAAGAATATCTCCACAAGACCTTCTAAGCCTATAAGTCCTCCATATGGCCCAACTATAATGGAAAACTTACAGAAAATTTTATCTTCAAAGGACCTCTTGAAAGTCTAAAAAATCTTCTATAATTCTACAAAATACTTCCATGTATGTAAAAACTGCAGGAGGCCCTAGATCTACAAAATATCCCTAATTCTTTGTGGGGTTATGTCCTGTCTCCAGTCCAAATTTGTCCATTATCTCTATGCATTCAGATCCACAATTCTTTCCCAAGATGCTCCAGCCTGCAATAGACACTGTGAGACAAACTCGCCTTTTTCTCCTCCTCCCTCCTATCTTCCTCCATTACCTCTGCCAAAATAAAAACAAAACTACATCATCAACAGCAACAACAATTTTATGCTCGAAGAAATCAGAATAAGTGTTATCCTTTCACTTCATAGTTTCAAAACTAGAGGCACACGGAACCGAGAATTCTTCCGTTTCGTGTGGAAAAGCCAAAAGTGGACGTGGAAGAAGAAGAAGCAGCAGCAGCATCAAATATGGTGGAATGGTAATAGAATGGTCATGCAATTTACAGCAACTCTTAGTTGGGCCATCGTGCGAGTGTGTGTGTCGATGTGTGTCTGTGTGAGTGCGAGTGCTGTGCGTAGCCAGGAGGGTTAGTTCGTTAGTTAAGCCACTCGACAATATCAACATCCTACCGTTTATAGTTCTTAGCAAATCTTATACAAAAACAATAACAACAATGGTAACAGCAACAGCAACAACAACGACAAGATGAAGGAACAGGAACCATCTAAAGATTGTTCGGAGGCAAACGCTTTTGTGCCAGCAGTATTAGTTAAGATTTAATTGAATGTAAACAATTCCATCTGCCTCCTGCCTGCTTTCGGCTGAATGGCTGGCTGACTTGGATGACGACCTCTATATACCTATTTATATTTACAAATGCAATTGTGTGATGTGTGTGTGTGCATTGCATTCTCTGCGGAACAAGGATGGGCTTTGTTCTTCTACCCATTTTGATCCTTTCTTTTATTGGCAGCCAGAAGAAGTACCGGCACAAATAATGACAATTAAAATTGAGCCAAAGATTATTTACAGGCCCAAGAGAAGGAGAGAGTGTGTGTGTGTGTGAATATCTGCCCATGTAAGAGTCCTGTTTATATTCTCAGCACCATTATGGGCTCTGTCTTATCAGTTTCTTAATCAGTAAAATCGAAGATCTCTTCCTTCCAGTGATTTAAATGAAAATTTCATTTACACATTCGTGGCTATTTAACGAGTGAACGGAGAGATTTGATTTTACAGTGGCGAGCAAAAGTATGCAACCATATGTTTGTTTTGTAAACGAGGAAGATAATTTGAAGAAATCTGTATATTCAAGGCATTTTTGAAAGATTTAAAGAATTTCTGTATCGCTGTGATTGTCGTCTTTTCGATAATCCAATGTCGACCTACATATCCCTAAGAGTTGCCAGAAAAGTGAAATTCGTTCAAAAAGACAAAATGTCTAAAATCTTTATTTTAATATTAGGAACATTTCGGACGGAATTAATGAGGGTATGTAAACTTAAAGTTGAAGGTATCAATGTCTTCAAAAAATTTTGGAAAAAGCTTGAATGTTCAGTTTCAATGGGTACTCTATATAAATAAGATAAACTTACCCGCACCCCTTGATGAAACCCACGCACAGATATGTGAATAGAATTTTCCTTAGCTTGGAAGCTTTTCCAAAATATTCCCTATATTTACTGATCCCCAGCAGTTCCTCTTTCGATTTCAGAACTTGATTAGATTTTCAACAACAAGTATAATTTCTTGTAGATTTTGTCCGAATTTCGATTTTTTACTTTCTAAACTAAAGAATATTTCTTTTTTAAAATTATTATATCCTCCACCAAAAAATACACCTCAAAGCATTCGTCGGAGACCCCAAAAAGTATATATATTCCAGATCTGAATAAAATTATAAGGCGATTTAGCGTTGTCCGCCTGCCTGCTCGGCGGTCTGTCTCTTGAAATCACGATAGAGTCCTCATTACTGAATCTAGAGTTTTGAAATTTGGAGGTTTATATTATATGCATGACATTTGATATTGAAAATGGGCTATATTGGTCCACTTTTTAGATATGGCCTCCAAATAAAAGTACCTCCGGATTTTCGGTATTTTGAAGGTTTCTGGTACAAATTCCAACTAAATTAGATGAAACTTGACAATTGAGGGTCTCTATAGGTCTGTTCTTTCCTTGCGAAAAATATTCTATTACGGTCTAATAATTGGAATAGCCCCTACATAACGGTACCTCCCGATTTTCGATATTATGAAGGTTTCTGCCATAATTTCCAACCAAATCATCTGAAACTTGGCAACTGGGGTTCTCGGTAAGTTTTTTCTTTCTTTGCATCCACTAATTGGTGTAGCCTCCACATAACGCTACCTCTCGATTTTCGATATTTTTAAGGTTTCTGCCACAATTTCCAACCAAATTGGATGAAACTTGTTCTCTGTTATCTAGGTCTGTTCTCTTCTTACAAAAAAAGTTCGATTCAGGTCCTCTAACTGTTGTAGCCTCCATATAACGCTACCTACCGATTTTCGATATTTTGAAGGTTTCTTGCACAATTTCCAACCAAATTAGATGAAAGTTGACAACTGGGGTTCTCGGTAGACCTCATCTTTATTTCGCTTCAGGCTCACTAATTGGTATAGCCCCCATGTAACTGTATCTCCTGATTTTCCATATTTCGACGTTTTCTGCCACAATTTACCACCAAATCAGCTGAAACTTGACAAATGGGTTACCGGTAGGTCTGTGGCCTCCATGCGAAAAAAAAACTTCCATTAAAGTCCACTAATTGGTATAGCCCCCATATTACGGTTCCTCCCGATTTTTTTTAAAGGTTTCTGCCACAATTTTCAACCAGATTAGATGAAACTTGATAATTGAGGTTCTCGGTAGTCTGTTCTCTCCTTGCAAATCGTTTCAAAATTTAATAATGATATTTTGTAATTGATACTACAGTTTGTGACAGATAATTGTCTATGCAGGCCTTCGTATAGCTTCCATATAACGGGGCCTACCTGTATTCAGTATTTTTAAAATTTTTAGAGACATAATTTATCGGATCTGTTTCTACATCCTGTGACAGAAAATTGCCTATGCAGGTCCACGTCGTCGTGTAGAACCCAAAATACCGATAACGCCCTATATTCGTTTTTTAAAGATTTTAACAGAATTTTTTACGGATTTATTTGACTTTTGTTTATTTATTTATTTATTTTTTTTTTTTTGTAAATTTCAATTTCGTTTAAAATAGTCGTTCCAAGTTCGGTCCGGTTTTTACTTGTTTTTGTTTTGTTATTTCTTGCTGGGTTTTGCCTCCTTTATGAGGTAAAATATACAATAGAATTGACAATTGGGTTATTAAATCGGGTCAACTTTAAACGAACTTTAGAACCCTAAAAGGGTTTTTTAGCTGTAGATGTGTAGTTTTCCATTGGAAGGAGATGCCTTAGTGAAATCTTCTTTTAGAAATAATAGCTCCAGAAAAAGCCTGATTATTGGTCCTTTACGGAGCCTCCATTGATAGAAGAACCCTCAAGGAACCCTTATTTTTTTCTCCTGTTTAAACACAAAAAAATTGTGATTCTCTCCAAAAATTTCCAAAATCAACTCGAAATTTCTTAATTGTAACAATAATTACAATAACAACAACAACAACAACTGCGAAGATGTTTTAATTTTCTCAGCTATCGATGGTCAATGACAAATATTTTCAGTATTTTAACAAAAAATTTAATTGCCGGGCTGTAATTAAAAATTGTCTCAAAAGTGTTTTTACAAAAGAGAGCAACCCCCTAAAGAGAGAAAGAGAGAGAGCGGAGAATTTCAGCAATTATATTAATTGCCAACGGCAAGGGAAGCTAAAAAAAAAGACCAAAACCTTAGCAATATTTCGTTTATTAAGCCATCTCCTTACGATTAAGCACCGCCACCATCCATCCATCCATCACAACTTGACGAAAACTTCTCTGGGCCACTGGCCACGATGGGGCGACTCAATACGATACCCAGCACACCCGATTGTGGATGATAGATAGCCGGTCGTAATGATAGCCCGGCTGGGCTTGCTGTGGGTTCGTGTGTTGAATTCGACGCCAGCAAAAGGCTTCGTTTTGCTGTTGTTGTTGTTGTTGCAAAGAAACAAGTTTGCCTTTAAGTATTTCTGGCTTCGTGTTGTGTTGCATTGTGTGTTGTTTCGCGACTTAAAAAACGCCTTTCTTCATTTGTTCAGTCGCCTGGCGCCTTCTGCTGAAATTAGGCTCTCCCCAAAAAAGGGTACTGCAAACAAAAAAAACGAACCCAACGACAGGACAGAGTAGGAAGAACATGTAATAACCAGTCAAAAGCCTTGGCTTAGCAGCAACAACAACAACAACAGCAGCAACACGAGCACCACCATCAAAATGCATTATGGCCCACCAAGGTAAAATGTGGAGCCAGGCGGCGCAAAACCAACCAAAGGGCTATCGTTAAGACAGCACTGCAATTGCTTTGGCAGGACATGGATAGCCAGATCTTGGCCATGGCACTTACTTGTCTTGAATTTGCACCTATTAAAAAACCTCATGGAATTTCACAGTCCCTCTCATCGAGCCTTCATCGAGCCCAACACTAATATGCGTACTTAGTTACACATGGCCATACATATTTGGGGCTTGGGATTGCCAAGCAGCCAGTCGGCCGGCCAGCCAGCCAGCCAATTCATCCAATATGATGAACATTACTCGAAACAAGACCTCCCGCAGATAATTGCCCATCATCTCATCATGTTCCGCCCAGCTATTTAGCAACAAGCTTTATAACCATTCAATAAGACAACAAGCAGCCGCACCACAGCTCAGCTCATTGCTGGTGGCGGCGTCATCATCATCGTGGTCGTCTTCATCTTATTTTGGTAGATCGTTGGTGTTGTCGGTTTTGCAGCTTTTCTCAACAGCTCCTCAAATCCCAGCCAAAAAAAAATAAAAGAAAAAAAAACAAAACTAAAATGAAAATATTTCCAGCCAATGTTGTTGTTGGTGTTTTTGGTGTTGCTGGCCTGCTATGTGAAAGCAGGAAGCGTATTCTGCTTCTTCACTAATTGGTAACATCGTTAGCCGAACGAAACGAGGAGTTAACCTAATGGTTAAATGTCGATTTTATTACCTTGGCTAAATAGCGATTTAGAACACGAAATCCCCATAAGCTTTGTGGGAGTTCGTATTGAGATTTGGGGTGGGCTTGGGCGGTAGTGGACAAGAGGAGAGGGGTGGGGGTAGGGGGAGATGGAGAGGAAATTGTAATGAATTAAATTGTAATACAAAGACTTTCTTACATCTGGGTCCAGGGCTGGATTCAAAATTAATAACAAGTCGCTCTCTCTCTTCTCCATCACTCCAAACATCTAATGTCTATCTCTCTTCTTATCTCTCGCTCTATATTTATCGATGACTTGCCAATCGAAAGTCGACTAAAAACTATTTTAGATATTTATTAGCAACAAAGTAATGGATCAATTTTATTACTTCTTGGTCATTATATAAGGATATAAAAAACTTAATACATATTATTTGTTGCACACTTTTAGGCGAGTCTGAAAATAAATATTCTAAGGAAAATCTGGGATCTCAACAATCCAAAAATTAGTTTTTTTTAGCAAAATATTTTGAAAAAATGTAATAATTTTGTATTTCGGAGGGGACTTGGTCCCCCCGGGCCACTACGGTTAATGGAAAGTCGAGGTCGAGATGGTGTCATAACTCTTGACCCCTAGTATAAATATCTCTTAAGGCGAGCGCACATAAATGGCTTTTTTTTGAGAAAAAAGACTCATAGGGTAAACAAGTGTAAATGATGGACCAAAATCAAACTAAGTCAACCTAAAAATCCATTGTTCTTTTACGAAGAAGCCAGCCGATTACTTAAGTTAGTCAAAAAAGCCTTTTATGTACTCTCGCCTTTACTTCCTCTCCCTCTCTCTCTCTCTATCTATCTCTCTGTCTCTCTCGGTATATAATATTTGGAGAATACATATATCAATTCCATAATCCTGGTTGAGCTACACCTGGAAATTGTGATCTACAAGGCTAGAATTCAACTTCGATAGACCCCCCGTTAATAGGCCTCAAATGCAAGTCCATGATATTTGAGCAGTTGCTTCAAAAACTTGACTTAAATCTCCCTATCACTTCAATCATTACAAATTGTCTCTTTCTCTCTCTCTCTCTCTCTCTCTCTCTCTCTTTATTTATCGATGCCTTGCCAACCAAAAGTCGATGTTCATCAGCAAACAAATAATGGATCGATTTTATTAGTTATTGGTTATTTTATGAGACAAAAAATGTTTAATTGCTGCATACTTTTTGGCGAGTTTGAAAAAAAAAATATTCTGAGAAAAAATCTGGAATCTCAACAGCCAAAAAATGAGTCTATCCAGCTAAATGTTCTGAAAAAAATGTAATAATTTTCCATATTGAAGGGGACCTGGTCCCCTTGGCTACGTTGGTGAATCGAAAGTCGAGGTATAAATTCTGTCGTTGCTCTTGACCCCTAGTACATTTATCTCTCATTTCCTCTCACTCTCTCTCTCTCTCTCTCTCTCTAGGTTTTTTACATGTGGGAATACATACATCAATTCCATAATCCTGGTTGAGCGACACCTAGAAACTTGATCTACAAGGTTTGAATACAGTTTCAAAAAAAACCCTGTTAGTAAGCCGTGAGATTTGAACCCTTGCCTCAAAAATCTTGACTTCAAAATTGAGGGTATGATACCTTAGAGGACAAAAATTTGCAGCTCCATCACATTCCCAAAAAAATATTACACCCTTACCAAAGGTAGGGTATTGTCAAGAGGAAAAACCTAAGATGTGCCAATTTTATGGAGCAAAGCGGTTGGCCTTCTTGGCAATAATGATGACGCTACCTACCAGCCCATCACCATTTATTGCTCATAAAATTTCGCCTAGAAGTTTTCTCCATAATTGGAATTATGGCGCATTGGGCACCATATTGGCATGAACTCATTGCCGAGACTGGCTCGGTTTTAACTGGTCGGTGGGCACCGTGCTGTAACGTACCACTCACGACAAAGAGTTTTCTAGCTCGTTTAGCTCATTTGTCAGGTCACTGACCCCACGTTGGGTGCCATTTTGTCATATTGCACTTGAATGTGACAAACAGTTCATGTATAAACCATGTAACTCTCCCAACATATTGAGCATTTTGCATCACGCTTTCTATGCCGTGTTTTTATCTACCATGCAGGTAATCTTCAGACGAAAAATCTTCTAACTTGTGAAGCTCACGTTGGGAGCCGTATTTTAATGGACTTCTTGCAGAGATTATCCAGATGCAACACCAGCTACTGCAACATTCATAACATCTTTTCTCTCATCCAGATCAATAGTTAGGTTACCGACCCCACGTTGGGCGCCATATAGTAATTTTTCGTTTTGCAGGTGTTTTTCGGACGAAGAATCTCCGAACTTGATGCAGCCCTAAAGTTGGGCGCCACATTGTCAGAGACATGCAGTTCAATGGACAAGTTACAAATCCCACTTTGGGCGCCATATTGTAATTTATCGCTTACAGTTGTTTTTAAGATGATCCTCACATTGGGCGCCACTTTTTCAGAGGCTTACTTTAGGGACTGAACGGTTGCAGATGTTTTTCAAACATACACCACGTTGGGCGCCATATTGCCTCGGCCCGTTTGCAAGATATTTTTCGGCCAAACAATCTTCTAATTCATGAAGCTCATTGATCAGGATGCGGGCCCATATTTCCATGGACTTTTTGCAGCTTTAGTGAGAGTTTTCTAACTCCCGAAAGTCATGGGTCAGGATGAGTGCCCCACATTGGGAGCCATGTTTTCATGGATTCTTTCAGTGCTAGATCATTTATAGTTCTGCCCTTACGTTGAGCCTCATAACGTCTCTTTTTATAAAAGGAAAAAGTTGGCAATAGGCACCTGCACTTTGCAGAAAATGTTTCATTCATTGATTTGCCGGCAGACAAGTTACGACCTCCTTAAATCCACCCACAAAATGCCTTTTTATTGTCGTTGTTATAATTTATATTTATTTGAATGAGTTTTCAAATAAAATTTCCAACCATAAACCGTGACAAATACTTGAACCACATACGTACTCACACAACGACGCACGCATGCACACACACAACCACACAAATTGTCGTAACCATAAAAAATATGTATCAATTTGCCTGAAAACAGAGGGGGATGAGTTGGATGGGAAGAAAGAAACATTGGATCGAATGGATGCTGGCGGCAATGTCTGATGTTTAGCGACCGCATACAAAATGTAAATATTTAATTTTGTGACAGTGTAACTAATAGGATTAGGAACGCGTGTGGCATGCCACCCAAAAAGTGAGGCAGTGAGGAAGACACTCGCCGCTGCCTCAGATAGAATCAATGACAAATAATCGGAACCCGCAAAATTTGTCACGGCACATAAAGGCTGTGGTTGGTCATGTTGCACATACGTGACGGGGACAAGACAAGTGTGGGCCCGGCGAAAAAGTTCCGCTAGATTTTTGCCACAATTTCATTTCGTGTGGCCACTTGTAATGGTGGCAATAAACCACGGCGATTAGAGGAGAGGCGGAGAAATTGCAAGGAATTCCCAAGGTTTTGGAGATGCTCGATACTCGATATTGAGATTTTTTGCAATTTGTTGAGGAGCTTTGGGATACTTAAGGGATGGAGGGAGGTCTGTTTTGGTTTGGTTTCCTTTCCTATTGACCACATCGAATGTGTGTGTGTTTTTTTTTTTTCTTTTTTTGGTGGCCAGCCAGCCACCTGTCCGTCCACCCGTCTACCGGGGTTATTTAAACATTTGAAATGCTTAAATGCTCTTTAATCAGATTACGATCTTAAGACGGAAAACCCAACGGTGGTAGACAGCAATAAATGGTTATTGAACGTATCGTCCATTCCGTTCGGACCGGCGACCATTTCTCATAAGCTGGGCTATGATTTGTCCGAACGTGTGTGGAGAACATGGCTTTTGGGTATTACACATGTTTGTGGAGCACCTTTTTGTTGGTGTTTTGTTTTGTTTTTTATTTTTTTTGTCTCTTTTTTTTTTTTTGTTATGACCGCTTTCTGGGGAGATTTGAATGGGTTTTGTTTGTCTTTTTTCGTTCTTTTCATTTGTCATTTTGCATGGTTGCAAAGAGGAAGGAAACAGAACGAACAAAGAGTGCAATGAAAAATTTGACTAGAAAAAATCTGTACAAAATTCTAATCGTGGATCTCAATATGACGGCTCTCTATAAAAAATCTAAAACTGTTGTCGAAATTGAGAGATTATTTAAAATGTTCTTAATGTTGGGTACAAACTCCACGTTGGGCGCCATATTTCTATCTGAGGATTTTAGTAGTTTTAGAGATCAAGATGGATCCATAGATGCTACTTGCAGGTACAAATCAGACGCTAGATCATCTATGTCATTTGCGGTTCAAGCCTCACGTTGGGCGCCATATTTCCACCTGAGGATTTCAATAGTTCTACAGATTAAGATGGATGTCACTTCGGGTTCAAGTCTCACGTTGGGCGCCATATTTTAAGGGTCACATATGGCTTTGAAGCTACACCAGGACCTTCAAACTCATACAGATTACTTGTCAAATTGGTTGTAAAGATGTATGTACAAAGCTCATCGAGCTTTTCGTTTTACTTACTGACCCCACATTGGGCGCCACATCGCTAAATCTCACACGCAGGTATTTAAAAGAGAAAATTCTTGCAACAAATCGAGCTCTTTGGTCAACCGTTGGGCTTCATATTAAGTGCAATATTATTATGGGTTTCGTGCATGTTGGGAGCCATATTGTATCGCACAATTTTGCTTGGATTACGGCTAAAGCTCGAGACCAGTTATGGCATGCATGTTTCAGTTCCCACACTGTCATATTCTTCTTACAGGAATCTGTTCCTACGTTGGGCGCCATATTGTAAACCAACATTTTGGTAGGATTGCTGACAAGACACGGAGCAGTTGGGACATGCAAAATTTTGGTTGAATTACGGAAAAGACACCGGACCAGTTAGAGTATAGATGGTTCTGCCTCACGTCGGGCGCCAAATTCTCATGTCCTTCTTGCAGATGTTTTACAAATAAAAGTCTAATTTATCAACCAGCTTTCAGATCTCATGTATAACGCCATATTTTTTGAGTTTCTTGCCAGGATTGGCCAGGCGGGGAACTAGCCACATCATTTGGACCCGCTACATGCATACCCATAAGCGTGATTAGAAGCTTTGTGTAGGGTCATCAACTTTTTATTTTAAACTTAAGGATGCTTGATCGCCATGAATGGTCATTACTCTTCTCGAAGACCCCACACCCATAATGACTGATCCTGTGATTCTACTTCAAAGGTTTTAGACAGTTTTGCGGTTTTCCTGAAGTGTAGAATATCGGCCTGGAAAATGCTGCATTAGTCCCTAAAATTATATGCGTTATAAATAAGAGATTTAAATTCGGCATAACTTCCATCCAACCTGGATTCATCTATCCATTCCAGTTGATCCTGAGAAAATTTACCACCCATTGTAGATTTAAAGTCGAAGTACTTGGATGTGTAATCGGTCATTCGATCAACTTCACCCACATAGTTAATAATCAACTTCGAGCATGTCCTGAGAAAAAAATTCTGCATTTAAAATTTAAAAAAAATAGTTCCAGGGAAAGAGAGAGAGATAGGGAGACACCCTTTTACAAGAAAATCTTTCATATGAGGAAAGAAGGAGTTTTTCCTTGACTTGAAGAGATAGATTTTTGTAGCAATATTGGCGCGAAGGAGGTGTTGTGTTGGAGCATATTAAAAAGCATAAAATATTGAGTAGAGGAGACATATCCTGCCCATAAAAACTGTAAAAGAGAACAATTTTTTTTAAATAATAAGTTTTCTTTAATGCAACTTTTTGGGAGTATTTTCGAGGAGGAGAACCATTTACTGGTTACTACGAACAACCAGGTTCACTGTCGTCCAACTCAGTCAGCTTCTTCTACAGGATATGTTCCCCACGTTGGGCGCCATATGGCCACTTGTCGTACAGATTAGACAAAGAATCATCCAGTCTACGCAGCTGTTCGATAGGGTTTTCTACATCGGTTAATATTCACTATCGAGTTTAGGTCATGAGCTTGTCCTGGGGGTGTAAGTCCCCATGATTCTGACGCCCGCTGTGTTAGACCCCTCTCCAAACATTAAATTGATCCAGAAGAACCAAAGGCTAATGCCTTTTGGTGAATGCCATTAGACCTCCCGCCTCTCGTTATTATAATGGGTAAGGCTATAGTGATCTACATAATATGTGTGATTTGGGGTCTGATTTCCCGGCCTTTACTCTGACAAGTTAGCTGGATAGGCTATAGGATGGTTCTCTAATTTTCCGGCGATCTCCTGGAAAAGAAATTTTCGGTTTGGGACCTTTGCTTCGTATTTATTATGAACACAAACGTTTTAGTTTCAAGCGAATGTCATCAGACATCCGTCTTACCCATTATATCGGTGACAATAGTAACCCTTATTTAATATGTGATTTGTGGTCTGTTATCCCAAATTTTACCTATGGAGATTCTGCAGACATAGAACGCAAAAAATCCCTTCAAGCAATACTTGATAAGGTGGCACCCAACGAATGAAGCCGGAATGCTGATAAGCAAAATGTATAAGCTAGCTGGTTATGGGTCCAGTAGCAGCATCTGTAAATCTCAAATGGCGCCCAAAGAGTTCTAATCTCTTAACCTTTATTCAATCTGGGATGTGTAGTCTGATTTCCCAATGTTTACCTATGGAGATTCTGCAGACATAGAGTGCAAAAATTCCCTTCAAGCAATACTTGACAAAGTGGCGCCCAATCAAAAGCTGGAATGCAGATGAGCAAACTGTATTCACTTTCTGGTTCTGGGTCCAGTAGCTGCATTTGCAAATCACAAATGGTGACCAAAGTGGGACTCGAGTTCTAATCTCTTAACCTTTATTCAATCTTCAATATGTAACCTTATTTCCCAAATTTTACCTATGGAGATTTTGCAGACATAGAATGCAAAAATTCCCTTCAAGCAATACTTGACAAAGTGGCGCCCAACGAGAAGCCGGAATGATGATAAGCAAACCGTACAAGGTAGCTGGTTATGGGGCCAGTAGCAGCATTTGCAAATCTCAAATGGCGCCCAAAGTGAGGCCCGAATCCTGATCTCCTATTTACAGCGAGAAATGTTCTGCTGGAGAGAAACTCTTCTTGAAAACCCTCTCTCTCCAAAATATTTTTCATCTCAAGATGCTTTTATTGGTAGATTACCTTTCCTCTCTCTCATAAATCGAACATTTCCCCTCCCCTTTGTTGTTCCTGGTGTTTGGTAGTTCTCAGTTTATTGCAACATGAATCATAAATTATTCTTTTTTGCGCATATTTACAAACAAAAAATTAATTTCAGAAGGAAACATTTTCAATTTTTTTTTTCATTTTCAAACTTGTCAAACATTTTGTGGCCATGGAGCGACAGACGGGCTGACTTTTTATTCCAGCTGTCAGGCAATAAAAGTTATTGCAACAATTGTTGGGCGGCGTTAGACACCGTCACTGTCAGTTTACAACATCATTGGAGTCGCGTGCGGTTATCATAAGCAGCCACTAAGCTTTTCAACACCAACAACAGGCGAAACCAGTCGCTCTCTGCCAGGCAGAGAGTCAGTCAGCTACACAGCTTGGACCATACGGAACGAATGGCACAAATAGACGAAGGCAGAACGAGCAGCAGGAAAAAAATGAACAAATTTATGTGTGCACCACCAGCAGCAATTGTTTGGGCTGCCGATGCTTGCTGCTGCATGTCATCACATTGTCATCGGGTTAGAAAAACCTCCCCCCGGGGCATAAATCACTTTAATAAAATTTAAATATTCACACGCGACTCTGCTACCCGTTTACATTGGCACTCTTTTTTTTCTGTGAATTCTTGCAGCGACAGCATCCCAAACGATTTGCATGGCTTGAGAGCAATAGAGAGAGAGAGAGAGGGGGGGTTGGTGTTAGGGATGGATGGGTGTGTAGTTGACAAAATCAGTTAAATCAGGCGGACAGACAGATAAGCAGGCGTTGTTTTCCAGCAACTCCCCCAAACAAGTTGGTAACAAATTTTTATTGTTATTATTATTGCTGGCTGATTACCCTACAATGGGTGAGCTAAGTGGCACCAAGGCGATCGGTTGCGGAATTCAAATGTCAATCACAAAAATTCTGCATTAAAAATTAAAAAAAAAATATTAAAAATAGTTCCAGGGAAAGAGAGAGAGATAGATAGAGAAACCCTTTTAGAAAAACATCATTCATATGAGAAGAGAGGGGATTTTGCCTTGATTTAAAGAGAGAGATTTTGGTAGCAATATTGGCGCGAAGGGGGTGTTGTATTGGAAAATATTAAAAAATCAGAAAATATTGAAATTCTCCCTAAGAAAATGAGTAAAGGAGCCATATTCTGCCCACAAAAACTGTAGGAGAGAGCAATTTTTTTAAATAAAAAGAGAACAGTTCTCTTTAATGCAACTTTTTCGGGAGAAAAGTTTTTTAAGAGTATTTTCGAGGAGGAGAACCACTTACTGGTTATTACGCACAAGAAGGTTCATCGTCGTCCAACTAAGTCAGGATATGTTCCCCACGTTGGGCGCCATATGTGCGTATTAGGCACAGAATCATCCAGACTACCCAGCAGTTCGAGAAGGTTTTCCACATTAGACGCCATATGGTCTTTTGTTTCTTGATTACGCATAAAGTTCTCTAGGCCACCTAGGTCACTTATAGCTTGATTAAGCACAAAATTCTCCAAATCACACAACTATTTTTAGAATTTTCAATATTGGGCGCCATACTTTAACGCACTGATAAATTTATGGCCCTAACAATTCCTTAGCTTTACGTTACCACATTGGGCGCCATACTGTCATCTACTGTTTTCGAGCTCATCAAGATTATTAAGATAAGATACAAGTCCCACATTGGGCGCCATATTGTCAGGTGCTTATCCACCATCCAGTCATATTCTCATTTATGGATCACAAACGCAGGACTATTTAATTCCTCACTTGTCCAAATGCCAAATTCACGTTGGGCGCCATTTGATAATGTTCTGATTTCAATCGTTGACTTGATACAGGGCCATTTAGCTATCAATTCAGAATTAATGTTGACTTGAGAAGTACCAGCTACCTAAGGTTTGGACCCGATATTGCCAATTGACCATCCCTAAAGCACATATTCTCATATATGGTCCACTGGCGCCGAACTATGCAATTCATTCAAATTATTTATAAAAATGTGTTATGCACGTTGGGCGCCAATTACGGCTTCCAGTAGTTAGTCAGATATCGGGTCTTTTTGCAATTCTCCAAATTATTCTTTAGAATGGGGACCCCATATTGGGCGCCATTTTGTCAATTAACTCTGGCAACCATCCTAGCTTGGAATTCATTTGCCGTTTCAATTTTTAACCAAACCACATTGGGCGCCATTTTGTCACCTAGCTCTGAATTCCAAGCTAGGATGGTTAGCTTGAAATTCGAGTTCGGTTGCCAACATTACAACTTACCACTTTCACTAGCTCGGGTCCCTTATTTGCAGTCATTTGTGGCTGCCGATTCGATTTTCAATAAACCATATAGGGCGCCATTTTGTCACCTAGCTTTGAATTCCAAGCTAGGATAGTTACCTTGAATTTCGGATACCACATTGGACACTATATTGCCATCCCCACAACAAGCCACTTTAACCATCTAGGGTCCCTCATTTGCTGTAATTTGCATTTGCCGCTTCGATTTCCAAGTAAACCATGTTAGGCGCCATTTTGTCAACCAGCTCTGGCAACCCTTCTAGCTTGGAATTCGCGTTCCACGTTGGATAGTATATTGGCAACCCTACAAATAGAGACTTCGACTAATCCGGGTCCCCAAATTGTTGTCATTTGTAACTGTCATTTCTATTTTCAATCAAACCATATTGGGCGCCACTTAGCTCTAGCAACCATCTTTGCTTGGAATTCGGATACGACTTTGGACACTATATTGCCATCCCCACAACGAACCACTTTAACCATCTAGGGTCCCTCATATGCTGTAATTTGCATTTGGCGCTTCGATTGGGCGCCATTTTCTCACCTAGCTCTGGCAATCATCCTGACTTGGAATTCGGATCCCACTTAGGACACTATATTTCCAACCCCATAATAACCACTTTGACCAACTAGAGTCCCTCATTTGCTATCATTTGCATCTGCCGTTTCTATTTTAGCCACCTAAGTCTTCTGGCTAATTGAAGAATTACTCTAGGGTCAGTGTTAGAGAACGAAGACAAATCATGTGACACTTGGTCCTCCACCAACCTGTATCTCACATTAATGAGTGCTGGACAACGGCAGAGCAAATGTACGATCGTCTCAATATCTTCTTTCTTCTTTCCAGATTCTGCAGTAATCAATATCATCGCTGTCCCATTTCGAGGTCATTGCCCTCATCTTGTAGTGACCTGTCAGGTTTCGACAGTGACAGTAGCGACTTTGTTCTACTCTCCGAGGGCATGGGCCAGATTCTTTTGGAGATGCTACATCCCCTTTCTTCCAGCCATTTTTTGTTGAATTCTCTTAGAGTAGTGTCTATGAATTACCTGGAAGAAGTGGCACAGAGGTGGTTTTACCGGGCTCTCAACTTCAATGGTAGCTGATTAGGACCCGAGCCTAGCCAATTCGTCCCGTTGCCTAGAATATTGTAATGACCAGGAACCCAACAGAGCTTCATGGACAACCCAGTGTTTTCAAAGGATCTCCTGCAGTCCAAAACTGCCCTAGACTTAATGGTGGAGGAGTTTAAAGCTTCCAGTGCCGCTTGGTTATCGACGTATATAGTCACTGGACCGCTAACCTCGTTGTTCCTTGTGACCAATAGGTCTATGGCTTTTTTTGGCCGCAAAGATTTCCGCCTGGAATACGCTACAGTTGATTCTAAGCTTGCGAACATTAAGAGTGTCAGAAAAGACACCAGCTCCCGTTCCACATTCCGTCTTTGAACCGTCAGTATAAACAGGTATGCCGCAGAAAGATTTGTTGAGGTCCAGATGTCCCTGTCAGGTATTTGTAGATGTCAGGTGAATCAAAGCTCGACCACAACACAACCACCACTTTTTCGAACATTAAAACAACAAAACCTATAAAACAATTGAAATAAATCTCAAATTAAAAATGCGCTACGAAGACGTGTTGCCCAGCTAATGCTAATGCAATCAAAGCCCAGACGAGTCACCCAGTCAGCCATGGATTTAGAGTCTCTTCTAATGAATGAATAAAGGCGGTGTATTAAGACACTAAATACTGTTTGCTCTCCAAGCTGCGGCCACATGATTGTTTGCATAAACAGTTATTTGCTTCAGAGCCAATGATTCAATTTTTTGAAAATATCACAAGCTGGTCATGTACACCTCGCATAGAATCAACATTGATGTTTTGCAGGCAACGCACAAGGAAAGAAAACCTCTACCCGCACACACAAACACGTAGCGACTTTGTTGGTTAGGCTATAATGATTACAAATCTGAAATGCGGATGACAAGAGCTCGGACATGAACTGAACACCAAACACCACAGGCAAACAACCCACCCTCCTCCGAAACCACCAAAAAAACCAGCCTCAACACATTGTCAAACATCATCTACAAGAAAATAATGCCACCGTTCAAACGTTCATTAGAGCCCAACGGAGATGGAGATGGAGGAAAATCCTATGCTACCCATGGCCATAATCCCGAGTTCCATAGCCGAAATGGTAGCAAGTCGATGTTTAACATTTCTGATGTTGATTTGATTTGCAGCAATCTAAAAAGTCAATAATGCCAACACAACTTTGGAATACAAAACATCCGCTGACGTCGTCGTTGCCTCTCTCTCTCTCTATCACTCTCTGCCCCTCTGCAAGCCACAAAATCAAATACTTAGCGGCAAAGTTTTGTGGCCAGCCGAAAAAGTAAACAGAAATTAAGCTTTAGAAACAGATGTGAAATTAAGAGCTATCGGATTAATGCTAGAAGTTTGCTGGCATATGTTGGTTGGTGTTATTGTTGTTGTTTTTGTGGCGCTATCACGCACTTGAATCTGTCAAGTATTTAAGTCTTATAATCCTAGTAATATTTAACACTCTCTTTGGAGATTTGGAATTTTCTGAGATGTAATGGAGGGGGAGTTTAAATGGCAACTTGATTTACTTCTTCAATTACCTAAAGGCTGTCTATTAAATTAAAGGAAATTAAATGCTTCGAAAAGGGGCTCTATTAGTTTTGTATAAGAGGGTTACTATTTGGGATGCTTAAAGGGGAGATATATAAGAAATATGGCACTTCAGTTTAAGTCATTTCAAAAAAAATGGACCTAGTTCCTTGTAAATAGAACAAAAAAATTAATTTGGAAATAGTTACTTTACATATGACTCTAACATAATGTATAATCAGGCCTTTTGATTTTCAAGAACAATATATTTAAAAAAAAAATTGTATTTATCCCTTTTATTGAAATATCGCTTTTTAGTGATGATCATTTCTATCAAAAACATGTCCATGGAAGGTATTTTCAATAACTTATCATTTCATTTGTATATTTCGTTACGAAATATTTGGTTTTTGGGTTTTATTTCAATGCATTATCGATTTTGAATTACAAATCCCTTATATTTTACTTTGTAATGAAAAATTAAAGCATATTTTGAGGATGATAACACAAAACAATAGCTATTATTACTATTCCCCAATAGATGGCGTATGTCAGATAGGTTGTTCTAGTTCGATGTATATTGTACGCAATTCAACGGCGTTGCTTTTTTGTTGTTTACCGGCTTAAATTAATATCTACATTACTGGCTTCGAATGCAACCTCTGGACTTTATAAGACTGTAAATATTGCAAAAAGTGTTAGGAGGAAGAAAAACAGAAGTCATTTGACAAAAGAATTAATAAACGCGATAATGAAACAATATATATTGCATCTCTAAGACCCTTAATAAATTGCCAAACTTCATTGGTAACACAATTTCTAGTTCATCTCTCTGTTAAAGGTACTTCTAATGACTAAACAGAGTAAGCGGATAAAAAACAAGGTGACGCAAAAGTAATCTTCCTATTTTTTGAATGTAGCTAAAAAATAAATAAAAATGTTGATTCTTCTTGTGGATTATTTTTATTTGGTCTTTTAGTTTTTTACATCGAGTCGAGAACAAGATGTCATGTCATGCCATAGTTTATTGCCACTTGAGCCCTTTTTATGGCATTTTCCATCACTTTGGCCAAAACTTCCGGCAAATGGGGGTCGCATTCTTGACTTTTCTAGCGAAAACAGCGCACCATACAGTGACATTTCAGCGACTGGCACATGGTAGAAGAATACAGGTAGATGCATAAACGCTTGGGAATATTGATATGTCAAAATTGTTTCTTAAAAAATAAGTAGATTTGCATATGTTTCCTATACGACGCCAATCGGAGGTTGTTATTATTTAACAATTTTTACAAGTTCGAATAATTTTTCATTGAAAACATTTGCATTCATCATTCATTATTCGAGCAACTGTGTCAATGCGACTACATCTATTCTTCCACCATGAAATACATGGCAGAAGAATACAGGTAGATGCATCAACGCTTGGGAACATTGATATGTCAAAAAATTTAAATGTTTTTCCAAGTATAAGTAGATTTATATATGTTTTTTTTATACTACGTTATTCGGAATCTATTATAATTCGCGTTTTTCAACAATTATTACAAATTTAAATAATTTTTCATTCAACATTTTCAATTCCAAAATTGGTTTGACAGTTCATTGTCCCAGCAGCTGTGTCGACGCGTCTACCTATATTCTTCTACCATGCATGAAATATATATATAGTTGTTCTTGTTTATTTATATTTTAGTAAATTTGTAGTCATAACCATATACTAATGAATATATAGACGTAGAAACGCTCTCAAAAACAATCAAATGTCTCTTCGAAGTCGAAGCTAACTTTCCAATCTCTATATATTCATTAATATATGGTTCTATTACTCTTTGCAATTTTTTAGGCTAGAGAGAAAATTCTCTCATTACCAGTTACTTTCAATTTTTTAACTGAGAAAGTTATCGTACACACCTAAAATGTTTTTGTACAGAGTACACAGAAAGCACTACGCAACGCCGTCACCAATTGGTTTACACGTGATAAGCCGCCGCCGCTAAAAAATCATTCCGCTTCGTTGTGTGGTTTTATTTATTATTATAGTTTCCATTTAAAGGTATTTAAAGCGTTAATTCATGAAAAATAGCAGAAAATATTAATCAAATATGTTCTATCACTTTCAGAACACTATTTGTGGGCAAAGAAACAATCTGAAGAGATACCCAATAGGACTACAACAAAAACACGTGTCAATTAGCTTTGTTTACCAAAGCAAGCATTGACAACTCCAAACCCTACATTTTTCTAATTTCATTCTAAAGGAGATACCCCAGAAAAGCCTTCATCATGGGTATGGTACAGAAGAGAAAGAAAATGCACTCCGGTGATACCCACCTGCAGCGTCGTTGGCGTGTCCGGAATCGTACCCGAGATTTGGATCAAATCGATCAAGACCTACAGACCCAGTCGGCTGAGCTGATCAATCAGCCTGTTGATTTGGAGAAGCCAGGTTTTGCTCAATTCTATTGTGTCCATTGTGCCAAATACTTTATCGATGACAATGCAATGCAAACACATTTCCGTTCCAAGGTCCACAAACGTCGCCTAAAAGCTTTGGAGGTTGAACCCTATTCAATTGAAGAGTCCGAACGTGCAGCCGGCCATGGTAGCTATCAGAAACCCAAGAAACGCCATATGGAAACACAGCCCAGCAAAGAAGAAGTTAAACTAGGAAAACGCATCAAAGTCGAAACCGTCAATGAGGAAGAAGGTGCCAGCACATCGAAGAAGGCAAAAGTCCAAAAAATGGAAACATAGTAATCAGTCATCGGCGGCAGGGTGGAATAGTTAATTGTTACTTTTCCTATTTTAGTTTAAGTTAATATTTGGAGATTTCTTTGAGTAAATAAATATAGATTTTTATGAAAATATTACCACAATCGAAAGAAAACCAGTAAATTATTGGATAAATTCAAAGGAGTAGTAGATACAGCCACAAAATATGGCTAGGAATTATTCACAATATTCGAAATATCACATAAACCTGAATCTAGGCCTTACACAGAGGTATCTGGTGGATCTTTCTTAACATTTCGCATATTAAGCCGAATAAAAGATAACATGTGCGTATGTATACATGATATGAATTGAATTTCATTTATATATGTCTTCCCCAATCCGCCCCTCCCCCCCCCCTCTTATTTCTATGTCATTCCGCCATAAACAACAGAACATGCGTTTAATTTGCAAGTCACAAAGCCAATGTGAATTCTATAATATGGTATCAAATATTATCTTCAACCTGTTCAGCAAAGCCTTAACTAGAATACACCGATTATAACCGAATTGTTGCTACTATTAACAAACACTTCAAATATGATATACCTATGTATATATTGCAAAGTGTTTTGTATGGTCGTATCGCAAAGTGTCCTGTCAAAAAGTATGGTCGTTTCGCAAAGTGTCTTGTTACAAAGTATGGTTGTATCGCAAAGAGTCTTGTTTTAAAGTATGGTTGTATCGCAAAGGGTCTTGTTTAAAAGTATGGTCGTATCGCAAAAGTGTCTTGTTAAAAAGTATGGTCGTATAGCAAAGTGTCCTGTTAAAAAGTATGGTTGTATCGCAAAAGTGCCTTGTTAAAAAGTATGGTCGTATAGCGAAGTGTCCTGTTAAAAAGTATGGTCGTATCGCAAAAGTGTCTTGTTAAAAAGTATGGTCGTATCGCAAAAATGTCTTGTTAAAAAGTATGGTCGTATAGCAAAGTGACCTGTTAAAAAGTATGGTCGTATTGCAAAAGTGTCTTGTTAAAAAGTATGGTCGTACCGCAAAAGTGTCTTGCTAAAAAGTATGGTCGTATAGCAAAGTGTCCTGTTAAAAAGTATGGTCGTATCGCAAAATTGTCTTGTTAAAAAGTATGGTCGTATCGCAAAGTGACCTGTTAAAAAGTATGGTCGTATCGCAAAAGTGTCTTGTTAAAAAGTATTTTCGTATAGCAAAAGTGTCTTGTTAAAAATTATGGTCGTATCACAAAAGTGTCTTTTTAATAAAAATATGGCATCAAATATTATCTTTAACCTGTTCAGCAAAGCCTTAACTAGAATATACCGATTATAAGCGAATTGATACTACTATTAACAAACACTTCAAATATGATATACTCATGTATGTATTATCATAATATTGCCATTGAATGAAAATAAATAATCACGATTTTTGTTTATAAATATAAACTCTTATATTTTCTTGTTTTCTCACTATTTCTCAATAAGTGTATATAAAATCTCTAAAAATATATAATTTCTATGTATATGTACAAAAAGAGAGTTATTCTATATCATTGTTTTTGTTAATAATTTATCCATAAAAAATGTTCTCGATGATTTATGTACATGACAAATGAAAATGAATGTGAGTATGCGGTGGTGGGAGAATGGGTGATAGATATGTGGCAATGAAATGCTAATGAAAAAATATTAAAATTAAGGAAACATCATCGTATTTATACATCATTTAGATAAGCGTAATTTTAAATAACTAATAACAACAAGAATATTGTTTATAATACAAATAACTTTGGCAAATTGCAAATCATTATCATCAAATTACAAAAACAAGGTAGGTAGGTATGTACAGCAAACAAGTTCTAGGGAGACATGTCACCGATGTTGTGGTTGTTTTTTTATTCATGAGCCACAGAATCACCTACGGCAGCAACCAAACCCATGGTGATGGTGGTGGTGTTGGATTTCTCATGATTATTGTTGTTGTTGTTATGACACTCCTCAAAGAACGGATGCTTGAGAGCCTCTTCGGCGGTAATACGTTTATGTGGATTCACTTCCAATAGCCGATACAGCAAGTCATAGGCACTGGCAGGATAAATATCATCGCCATCAATTGGTTCGGTCACAAAACTCGTCTCCATGCACAAACAGTTGAAATAGAATTGATCGCAGTTCTTGCAAACTTCACAGCTACCATCCGTGGCATTTTGATATTTTTTCAACAACTCCGGCGAACTGTATTTCACACGATTACGAAAACGTACACAAAGTTTGCGTAAATCGAGCGGTTTCGTTTTCTGTGACAGTGTGACCAAACGATCCAAAAGAACTGCAGTTTTACGTATGGCCTTATCTCCGAATATGGTAACCATTTCGGCCAAGGCCACATAGTCATTGGGGGCCTTAAAGAAGGGATAAACGGAGGAGAGTATTGACAGGAAAATGACACCGGAGGCCCATACATCTACGGCTGTGGTTTGATCCGGATATTTGAGTAGGACTTCAGGTGGCCTATAGCCGGGCGTGCCAGCACGCGATGCATGAATTTCTTTTTTCACCAAACAGATGTTACACACCTGAGAAGTGCCATAGCAGAAACATTTCGGACCACTGGCACTAGATAAATTGCGATTTGTGTTGTACTTATTGTCGGAGGCCACACCGCCACCACCACCCCCATTTGAACCTTGAGTTGCTAGACTTTTATTGCCCCCCATTGAAGATGGTGAGCGGTGATTACTGCTGGCGGCCTCAGCACCGCCCTGGGCACGCAATTTTTGCTGTAAACGGCTACTCATTGTTACACTACCCCCAGCGGATTTGCGTGAATTCACGCCTAACTCATTGGTATTATGTGCCGCCGCAACACCTACAGCTGCTGCAGCATGCGGTAAAGCTGATTTTGTGGTTGCTGACCCTACGAGAGTGTTAGGAATCACATTAATTTGTTTTAAGGGCATTTTAAAGGGTGAATTTGTTAATGTACCAGAATTGAGAAGAGGTGCTGGTGCTGCTGTTGCTGCTTTAACGGTCGTCCCCGATTCCATTGTTTGCTGGTAATCAGGACCGGTGCATCGTAAACGCTTGGCATTGCCGCTGACAACTTCACCGGCTCCAGTCACAGCCACTGCAGTACTGCCATCTGATGCCTTTCGAACATGGCTATCATCATTTTCGCGCAATCTCTTGGCTTCACCGGGGGCTGGCATTGCTTGATTTGTGGTTTTGCCCAGCAACACTGGCGAATGCTGGGCCATAGGGAGTTGTGATGACTGCGGCGGTGGTGCCACTTGTTGGGCCAAACCAAAATCAACCAAAAGAAACTGCCGTTTACGACGATTATATAGGAAATTACTGGGCTTCACATCGCGATGTATGACATTGAAGCGATGCACATGCCGCAGGGCAATCAGGAGGTTTTTCATATAGTACTGGACCTCGGCGACATCCATGCGGCTGAAGAAATCATGAAAGCGATCATGGGGCAGGTAGGGCATAATGAATGCCACCGATTCATTATAGCGTATACAGCAATTAATGCCACAGACATTGTCGGTGCCACTGCAAAATAAAAGAAAAGAAAGAAAGAAATGAAAAAACAATTAGAAATTAAATAAACTTGAGTTCTTTATTTTCAAAATCAAGCCAAAAGCAAATACACTTTTCTGTTGTGATATACAATACAGCAAATATACATAAGTATGTATGTGCGTACGGTTTGTATATTTTGCCGGGTTTGTATGTTTAACGTTTTTAATAGTCATGTTGGATTTCTCATAACACACAAAGAGCTGGGAGAATATGCGTCACAGCCATTAAACTTTCGCAGAAATATATCTACACGGGGATATATGTAGGTGAGTGTCATTTGGTGTATATAAATTTAATATATATATTAATAATATTTCAAGTCAGACCAAGACACTGCACCCCACATCCCACACCACACCTTACCATCACGTCCCCTGGCTAATTAAGAGCCATTGACTTTTTACAACACGTGGAGTATTTATTTTGATAAAAAAAGAAAAAAAAAAACATTGACATTTTGTTATTGTTTCTAATTGCAAATAACAATTATTACCTAAGATAAATTACAATAGCATATTGAGAATGTGTTTGGAATGTTTAACAGGGGGCCGACAAGACAGGTTGTGTTTGTTGTAACAATTAACAACAGCTGCCGTTGTGATGAAACGGGATTGGCGATTTCAGATCGGCACATTGGCATGATGGCTTTTGGAAGATAATAATTTATAACCTTGAAAATATTTAAAAATCGAATTAGAAAAAAAAATAATGGAGAGCTATACCAAACATTGCAACAATGTTGCTCGATTTCAGGAGGGAATTTGTATGCCCCCTTATGAAAGCCTAATCACCCTTCAAGTACCAAACATCGAGAGAAATACTGTTAGGGGATCTATAATAAATAAAAAAGACCTCGGCAAGAAATTATCTTTTGAATATTCCTTTGAATAATACAAACTCAAATAATAAAGGCACTTAAACTTGAGTTTTTTTCGAGTCACAGATTCTTGAAGTGTTCTAAACAAGTATATTATTGATAGTTATAACTTCAATATGACCCAGCCCACAAAAACTATTGGAGATCCTTTTTCTTTTCGATTGTATAGCTGCATGTGATGGAGACTATTCCTACTCTTTATACCCTCAGCCATATGAGACCTGATAGAGTATATAGTCGTTGTTAGCATAATGTTCTAGGTAGATTTAACGATGTCCAGATAGAGGTTATAATTTTTATAATAAATTAATTAAATTTGGCACAGATGAGTGTAGATCGGTCCACATTTAGAGACCCCTTTATTTTCGGTATGTTAAAGCTTTTATTCTCAATTTCCAATCATATAAGTTGTTTTTGATACCCTCCACCATAGTATGGAGGGAGGGTTTATTAAGTTTGTCATTCCGTTTGTAACACTTAGAAATATATATTTTAGACCCCACAAAGTATAGATATTATTCATCAGCATAAAATTCTATGTCGATTTAGCGACGGCCGTCCGTCTGTGATAATCACACAAGCTTCCGAACGAAATAAAGTAGGTTGCTAAAATTTTACTCAAATGTATATTATGTCTGCAGGACTTTTGTTATCGAAAAAGGGCCATGTAGGTTGGTATAGCCCCATATAACGGTACCTCCCGATATTCGGTATTATGATGATTTTAGCTACATTATTCACCGGAAATGTTTTAAATTTGGTATTTGAAATTCGTAATGGATATTACAGCCTATGACAGAAAATTGTCTGTGCAGGTCTACGTCTTCGTATAGCCACCATACAACGGTACCTCTCGATATTCGGTATTTTGATGATTTTGGCGACATTATTCACCGGAATTGCTTCAAATTTGGTATTTGAAGTTCGTAATGGATACTACAGTCTATGACAGAAAATTTTCTCTGCAGGTTCACGTCTTCGTAGAGCCCCCATATAACGGTACCTCCCGATATTCGGTACTTTTATGATTTTAGCGACGTTATTCACCGGAATTATTTCAAATTTGGTATTTGAAATTTGCAATGGCCTACGACAGAAAGTTGTCTGTGCTGGTTCACGTCTTCGTATAGCCCCCACATAACATTACCTCCCGATATTCGATATTTTGATGATTTGAGCGACATTTTTCACCGGAATTGCTTCAAATTTGGTATTTGAAATTCGTAATGACAGAAAATTGTATGTGCAGATCCACGTCTTCGTAAAGTCCCCATATAATGGTACCTCCCGATATTCACTATTTTGATGATTTTTCAAGTTTCGCCTTTAAATCTTGTAATGGCTTATGACAAAAGAGACCCATGCAGGTCCACTTCGTCGTATAAACCCTATTTCTAAGATTTTAACAGAAATTTTAACGGATTTTATTATTATTATTATTTTTTTTTTTTTTTGAGAATTGTTAAATTCTTTCCAAATGGTGGAGGGTACTTAAAGTTCAACCCGGCCAAACTTACTGCTTTTTTACTTGTTTGATATTTCAGGCCCGTATTTGAGCAATTTATTCAAAGTAGGTTAACTTTTTTGTAAATTCCACATATAACATATAACAATTTCCAAACAAATCATCTATATTTTGACATTTCGGGTTCTCAGTAATGTCCAATGTAAGTTCATTTTCTGCATAGCCCACATATTCAAATTTCGGTATTTTATATAGTATGAATGTAAAATCAAATCAGTTGTAATTTGAATATTTCGGAATATGATATATAGCCTGCTTTTAGCTCATTTCCTAGCCCAGCATGTCTAATGGCCACTGTCTTCTAAAAAGAAACCATTTCTACATTTCAATCAAATAATAAAAAAGTACCTACGCAAATATAGATATTTCACCGCTTCACAAAAATAACCGTTTTTTCTATGGCAATGTCAACACATTTCACGCGATTCTGTAATAACAATTATCATGTTTATTGTCAGGTATTCCCTACTTGGCTGTGACTGACAGACACACATACACACACACACACTCACATACATAACATAAGATTACAACTAGTGCCGTGTCTGTAGTCAGCCGCCAACGAATCACTCACTCATTGTATAGCAACTAAAATACGATAATTTTTCTGTGACGCAAAAGTCCAAATGTGCTATGACGTGGGTAAAACGACAGCAGCAGTGTTATACACGAATTGCCGTTTTTTTGCATGACGTATAACAACAGTACCAAATTGCCTGTATCTACCAGAAGAGCTGATGCGATTTGATGCCGAATGGTGTTGGTGTTGGTGGTACATGGCAAGGAGGCAATATTTACAACTAAAAATAAAACCAAAAACGTAAAGGAAGCCCACGCTCGGGTTGTGGCCGAATCTGTACTTGCGTTATTGCCGCCTTATTGATTTCTTAGAATTGTGTTTTTGTTTTATTGTCCACACAACCAAAAAGGATATGTGGTGGTGGTGAATGACATGGCAATGACACAGAAAAGAAAAGGAAATTTTAAAAATGCCTAAAACATACTCATCTATTTTTCTACAAAATATCCCAATAATCAATGCAAACATTACCTTGAGATCAAGGTTAGTTTATGCATTAGCCAAGCGTTTAGGTAGACAGATGTAAACAAAAGAGTTTGTAAAGCAGAGTAGCCCGCCATTCGCAAAGACTAGCCGCGAAGAAAATGCATGTGTCTATTTGCCGGCAAGATTTTGTTGGAACCGGCAAAATCATAAAAATGAAATATGCAATGGATGGATGATACATTCATGCGCCCGGCAAAATATCAAAGCTCATGTTTTACTATTTCCCTCATATACAGCTACAACAACGTTCGCTACATTCCACATTCAAGTGACGCCACAACAAACGACTACTGTGGGCTGGCTGGCAGGCTGTTGTGTCACGAAAACAAATACGAAACAAACATCCACACATATGTATATATGTACGCCTAGAATGCCAATTATTTGAGGGTAGTCTTCTAAATTTAGATCTTTCAAGTAAAACGTAAATGAGACCATTATCCAAAACGAAAAAAAATCACACACATACACACAACATATAAGTAGATTGCGTGTGATATTTATCCCCACCATTATATGTACCCACAAATGTACCCACATATATAATTAGATTGTACAAGTGTGCTTAACTCCCAAAAACTAGGTGGTCTTCGGGTACACATTAACTAATTTCAAGAGCGAAAATCTTATCTAAAGTGAAAAAGTATGGCCATAAACTTATCAGTAGGCCAAGAAAAAGCCCATTGTAAAGGCCGTTTCATACCTGGAATTCTATGTTAGAAAATAATATGTTTTCTATTTTGATCAAGATTGGCTCCATGAATATGCGTCAGAACAAAGATTGACTTGAATGTCTCAAAAACTATTTCATTGATACCATATTCCCCTGATTTCAAAAACTTATAAACTTTCTAATGGAGAATTGGGCATTGAAATGAAATATAGAAAATCGAAAATCGTCTCAGAGTTTTATGCGGATAATAACCTATGATATATGTTATGAATCCTAAAATCTTCAATTCATAAAGTAGCAAAAACCATCTTTCATCCCTTCTCAACTCACCCGATCTTGGCCATGCACTGCAGCTCCTTCATAATACGATCTGGATGACTAGTTGGTATGTGATGTTTTATGGCAAACTTTCTTCGCTGATTTTCCGGTAGATTCGCCTCTTTTTTCAGTGTACCCAAGAGTACTGTGCTGAATGTGCCATTGCCAATGCGACTGTGTATGTCGAAAATATTCTCAATTTCAGGAATGCGTGTACGCAAGTCATTAATGGCTTCTGAAAGAAAAAATAAAATATTAATAGAATCTACAACGCATCATTTAGGTAGCTTAAGATTTATGACATAAAATTCTCTACTTGAAGCCCGTATTATTCAAATTATACCCTAAACACGTAAAAAAGCTGTAAGTTCGGCCGGACCGAACTTTGAATACCATCTACCATTTGGAAAGAATTTGGCAATTTTCAAAAAAATAAATTCCGTCAAAAATTTTGTTAAAATCTTAAAAATACCGAATGTAGCCGTTATATTAGGGTCTATACGACAATGTGGACCTGCATAGACAAATTTTGTCATAAGCGATTACAAAATACAAATGCGAAATTTAAAAAAAAAAAATCGTTGTAGCTACATTCAAATCAAATCATCAAATACCGAATATAGGGATGTACCGTTATATGGGGGCTATACGAAGACGTGGACCTACACAGACAATTTTCTGTCATAGGCTATAGTTCCCATTACGAACTTCATATACCAAATTTTAAATAATTCCGGTGAATAATGTCGCTTGAATCACCAAAATACCGAAAATAGGGAGGTACCATTATATGGGAGCTATAGAAAGACATGGACCTGCACAGACAATTTTCGGTCATAGGATGTAGTATCCATTACGAACTTTAAATGTCAAATTTGAAACATTTCGGGTGAATAAAGTCGCTAAAATCGTCAAAATACCGAATATCGGAAGGTACCATTATATGGTTGCTATACGATAACGTGGTCCTGCACAGACAATTTTCTGTCATAGGCTGTAGTATCTATTACGAACTTCAAATGCCAAAGTTGAAACAATTCCGGTGAACAATGTCGCTAAAATCATCAAAATAGCGAATATCGAGAGGTACCGTTATATGGGGGCTATACCAAAACGAGGACCTACATGACCTACCCATTTTCAATACCAAAAGTCCTGCAGACATAATATACATTTGAGTAAAATTTTATCCACCTACTTCATTTCGTTCGGAAGCTAGAGTGACTTCCACAGACGGGCAGACGGACGGACGGACGGACATCGCTACATCGATATAGAATTTTATGCTGTTCAAGAATATATGTACTTTGTGGGGTCTAAAATGTATATTTCAAGGTGATACAAATGGAATGACAAACTTAGTATACCCTCCATACTATGGTCGAGGGTATAAAAAAGTTTATATATAAAAGGGTATAAAAAAGTGTATATTATTTTTTTAATTTAATAGTATAAGAAACTAAAATATTGAAATATAAGTTCCGATAGCTACGTCGCAATTCATTCAATTTTAATTCCAATCTCCCAAGATGAAACAAAAGTTTGAATGCAGCTTTTTACGAATTCAATTTTGTTTAAATAGTTTACTTATAACAAAAGCAGAAGGCAAAATATTTTATTACGGAGAAATTAAAAAATTATTTTAGATTGCATCATTTTAATATATAACTATAATAAATAATAAATAACTCAGTCCTTTGAATTCAAGGTATCACCAAATACCTATTTAATATCGCTAATTATTTAACAATAACATATCATGCTTTTATATAAAGCAATATAAAATCATGTGAATTTCAACTAATATTTCTTGTTATTTACCTACCTACATATCTACTTTATAAACAAATCGCTTTTTATTTATCAATATAACTTTAGATGACACTGAAATAATGTAGATATGTATTCAAATGATTTATTATTAGATAATTTATTTTAATTTTAACGTTTGAGCGATAAGGAGTTACGGGCCAAGGAGGGGGGAGCAGTTGATGATTTTCAAGCTGAATGTTATGAGCTAAATGTTGATAACTAAGCAAAAGAGAAGGGTACCTGTTAGCAAACAGTAGGCAAGAAATCAGAAAAAAAACATTTGATGGTCAGGTGGGTGGCTTGTATATTTTAGCTAATACTTATTTGGAAAAATACTATTAAAAATAAGGTAGGATTCCTGTAATTCTTAATACAAAGGGACAATACCACTTTTCAATATTGATGACTAAATTGAGAATAAAAAGAAGAAATTGCATCAGCAACTGAAAAGTGTCGGCATCTATTTATTGGGTTTAACAGTGGGGATATCTTAGACATTCTATTCGACGAATTCACTTTCCTTCCCTAATAGCTTTTCACTACTTCGATATTTCTGGCATATTTTCTTTGGCAAAAACAAATTGTCAAATCTTGAGTTCTTAGCCTTCATTAGTTTACTGTTAACAATTTCCCCCATCATAGCATGGCCCTGTCATCAAAAAAAAAAAAAAAAACAATCTTTTCTGCAAATAAATAACTAATTTGCAACACCCTTTAAACATTCCATTGATCGGATTCCCTTCCTCACCCGCGAGCCCCTTTAATTGATAAAAACGTGCTAAAATTCACATTACACAAATTTTGTTCCATCTTCAAACTACAAAAAGTCAAATAAAGGACAAATTTATGCCAACAACAAAAACGTCATCTTCAAACAAAAAGAAACAATAAAATATCAATGCAAAAACGTGGACAAGACAGGAGGGGCTCAAATCCCATAGTTTACCTTCGTTTTTATTGCGACTTAAGGGTTTGGCATGAGCGGCTACTGCCAGCTGCTGCTGCTGTTCTTGTTGTTGTTGTTCGTTTAAATCAGCATCAGCAGCTGTTGTCATTGCAGAAACTTCTTCATTGATGATGTTGTTGTTATTGGGATTTTTTTCATTTTTTTGCACTGGTCCGGAGATTATACTATGTGTTGTTGTTGTTGTCACTGGGCTTTTATAGACCACCGGCTGTTGCTGCTGCTGCAAAGTTGTGGCGGCAGTTCGCTGCCTTGTACCATGATGATGTTGGGCTGTCTGTGGGCTAGGTATTGAGGTAGTTGTAGCACCTTTGAGGTTAAACGAATTTCGTAACTTCCTTTCCATTTCCGATTTCTAAAGCACCGGAACTTCTTTGGTCCAAACAATATACACTGGGATGGAAACGGCCGGCGCTTGTCTCCTCTTCTACTTCTTTTTAAATGATCAGTCGGGCAAAGGCAACAAAATTTGTATCGGACGACGTCGAAAAACGTTTACGTTTCTCGAATCGCAACTTTTATGCACCTCTTTCTCCTCCACCTCAGCAGCATGCATTAATTTATTACTAATAGATTTTACACTTATTTTATTCATGTATTCTCGTGAATATTCTCAAATTTTTCACATATTCTTCAATGTTTCGAAAAAATTTCACTCTTCCATCAATCAAAAGACAAACAATTGATATTTTATATTTTTCAATTTGGAACACAAAATTTCATAGTAAAATTTCTTTCTACTTGTTCCTTTTGCTGTTCAAATTCAAATGAGTTTCACGCATTTATTCCTTTCCGAATTTAACTTTTTTATTTACAACCAAACGTTTTCCGAACCGGACGGGACGCCTTTCGCGAAGCAAGCAATGCAATGAAGTATGAACATAGGGATGCCCAAGTCGATTACCGACTAATCGGCATTGTAGCAAATAATCGATGTCAAACCAAGGGAACAGCTGTTTATGAGACAGGCTGTCAAAATAGCTTGTTGGCATTTAAATCTGTATGACATTATAGGTTTCGGCATGTACAATGAATTTAAGGCAGGATTTTTGACAAAATTGTGAAAATGAGGCCTTATAGTTGCTCTGTTCCAGAACCTGGAGGAACATACTAGTTTTGCAGTTTTTTTTCATGATTTTATCGCAGTAAAAATGTTTAAATTCATGCAAATTCACGGAACAAAACATGTTGGATTTGTAATGACGAAATGTTTATCCTTAATTGATTTTTAAGGTCGGACAAGAAGAATTCTACTGAAAACTATAAGAAGTAGATGGGTTTTAATTGATAGATTTCATTCTCACACCTTAAGGAAACAAGACAACTGCATGAATGTAAAAGTTTATATTATTATAACCGATTTTCCCTCTATGATATCGAAGAAAATTTCAAAAATAGTAGATTCTTACAGGTACTGGGAGATAGCAAGATTTATAACAACACAATGTGCAATATTGCCGACCTTCGTTTTTGTCCTAGTCTGAACTCCCTTATGAGGTTGCAATACATAAATTCTGGGAATGTAATCGATATCGCGCGGGCTTTGAGAGGTCCCTATGTGGGACTTGTGGAAAAATTTTTTAAAAGTTAATACTTTATAGGAAATATAAACAAAAATTAAAAATATGTAAGATTTAGCGATTCTATATTTTCGGGATGTAAGAAAATTTAACAAAATAAGATCAGACCGCCCTTATATTAAGTATTTAACTCAGGTTTAAAAACATCAATTTTTGTTAAATTTTTATTTATTTCGTTTCACAGTGCTACTACTATCAAAATATCCCTTTAGTGTTGTTAGCAAAAATTCCAAGTCCTGAGAATTCTTCAAAAACTGGCGTATGGCCACAAATTCCGGATGTGGAGGAAACGTTTCGACAAGATCGTAAAGTTGATTGATTTCATTAAATGAAACGCTACAATTATTGTCATAGAGAAGCTGCAAAGATATAAATTACATTAAAATTTATTCTACAATAATTGGGCAAATTTTACCTTTCTGCTTATATTGTTCGCTTCCACTACCCGCTTTGAGATTTGAAAGCCTAAGGTAAGGCAAACTTTTTGTAGAAAATCTTCTCCACTTTCTGTGCCACCCTTTTTGACTGAAACCAAAGTTGTAAAATAATTTTTTAATTGAGTTTATGTGAATATATTGTTTGCTTTACCTGATTCCACTCTATTCGACAAACTACTCTCTTCCACTACCGCGTCATCAATACTATTCTGAACTTGATCAAGGCGCTGTATCAATTGTTTTTGCTTTTCTAAATAGGATCTTCTTTCGGATAGAACCTGCTCAATATCTCCCTTTAATTCCTGACAATGGTCTTCTAATTTTTTAATTAGTTTTTGTTGATTGGCAAATTCCATTTTCCTTTAGCGCCTTTTTTTAATTTAAGTATGTGTGTTCGTGTGTGCTTAATTTTGTTGTCGATTGCAAACAACGCCGTAGTGATTTATACACTCGGCTTCGATATGTATATCAGCTGATGTCGGAATATACCGTAATCGCAATCGATTTTCGATTTATCGGAATCGGCACAGAGTGAACATGATTAAAACAGCTGTTGCGGCTTTTGTTTGTGTACAATGTACACAGAAAGCTAAGAGTGTCGCCATCGATTGGCTTTAACCTGATAAGCTGCCGCCGCCGAAAAAAACGTCACGCTTCGTTGTCTGTGCATCAATAGAAAACACAACAGCCCAGGAGGACATAAAGAGAAATTTTTTGGGAGCAAATTGCATGTTTCACAACTAAAGAATGACTGAAACGTCAAGAAAAGCTCATCCGGAGTGTCTTCGCTATTTTTTACTCCAATTAAGGTTTCCCGGCTGTGCCCCAAATTCCGATGATGGCCGTGAAGATTCCTGTACAGTAGAGCACTTGATTGAAACTTTGGTCAGCGGGGGATACACGGCAGGTAAGTTGTTTTAAATTTATCCAGCAACTAGTATAAAATATATACTTCTGCTCTTAAGCTACCGCAAAGGAGACAATACTTAACGCCCTATGTGATGGACTTCTTATGCCAATGACCCCTGCTGCTGCATCTCCACGACCCCGGGCAGCGTTATCCGAGGTGAAACGTGTTCGTCTACCCAATTCACAGGAAGTTCGAGTGGACACTTCCCATGACTGGTATTGCTTTGAGTGCCATTTACCAGGCGTACTGGAATATTGCACACAATGCTGGCGCTCTTTTCATCGTTTGTGTTATCGTAAAAATCCCGAACGCCCCAACTACACTGTACCCTCTTCTAAAAAACAGAAAAATCGACTTCCCGCTTTTAGTTCCGACACGGAATCAGAAACAGACACCATAGCCCGCTGTTCCACGGCAATGGGCTCAGAACCTGATGTAAGAGCTAGTTCATCCCAGCGTATAGCGGATCAGACGCAACAGAAGCAAAATCTTGATGTAGTCGATGTGACTTGCTTAAATCAAGCCGAACCAAAACCCCTGATAGATGATTTAGAAACCAAAACTAAAGTGGATGTTGTTTACGTGGGTGAAATACGTCCACCGAATAGAAGACGACCGAATACTACGCCCTCGAATGTTTCCTATAAAAGTGAAGTTTCACCCAATGACGATGACGACCAAGATTTGGAGTTGTGTACTTGTTGTAGACTATTGAAACGCGCCCATCTCAACAATCCCCCGAACCTTCAACCGGATGAATTGAGCCATTTAATTAATTTCACATTTACCTACAACAGGGAATGGCTGACCCATGATGTTCGGGAGTATTTGACATCGAAACGATTGAATGTCAAAGAAATAAATCTACTCAATCATTTGCTGCTATATTCTCCGATAAAACGTCTGACAGATATCGACATAAAAAAGCAGCGAAATGAATACAATTTTCTTACAGAATTTTACGTGGATCTTTTGGATATTCAACACAACATGGGTGTATTTTTTGGACGTATGTTGCGATATAGATTACTCACAAGGCATATGTAGTTTGTAATTGATGTTTTTTTGCTTTCAGCCTACAGCACCGAACTGGAATCGACAAAATGGTTACTACGTGACGTAGCCCATGATTTGTCCGAAATAAGACGTTGTCCCGATTGTTTCCGTTATTCACATGAAAAGGATTCCGTTATTTGGTTTGCCAAACCCTGTGTTCAACGCCACGAGCTGGTCTATGCAAAGCACAGTGGCTTCCCCTACTGGCCGGCCAAGGTAATACGGGTATTGCCGAATAATAAGTTCGACGTTCGGTTTTTTGGTGGTACGCACTCAAGAGCTCTCATTGATGTGCGTCACATCAAACCCATAGATTCGGATGTAAAATCTCTCAAATTGGGCAACAGTCCCGCAATCAAGAAAGCCATGGAAGAGTTAAGATACCATCAGTTGCTGTCCACATATCCCCCAAGTTTATTTAGCTTCCACGCAAACCCCTTAGAAACGGAGAAGGTGATTCGAACTGTACTCGGAAGTAATCCAACTGCAGCTATATTTCAAGAAAAACGCCCGGGAAAGCGCAGGAAATCCGCAATGATTAGCAGCAGTGTAGAGGATGATTTTGCCCCCATTGTAAATAATACATCACAGTATACTGGATCATCGGTTAGCTCTTCAAGGGCTCTGAGCAACAGCCAATCCAGCATTGTATGCCCCGAATTAACCGTATCGGTGAAACGTCTGAAGGTTCATCAGTATCCTCCATTTAAACAGACGAACAAAAATAGTAGTAGCAGTGAAAAAAGATCGACCAGAAAGTCAAAGAAAAAGGATACTTCAAATGACCCAGCAGAGGTGGTAAGTAATTGCCCACCTTTTCTACTCAAAACTTGGTAACAATATACCCCCTTTAGCTGGACACAATGCTCAAGGAAATGGATGAAGCCCGCAAAGTAATCAATGAATATAAACAGAAAATTGATAAGCTCGAAGCCCAGAAACAAAAGCTAAAGGAAACAATAAAAAAGCAGGAACTTGAGCGCAAAATACTCAAACGGAAGCAATGGGTGAGTGGTTGTGTCATAGTTGTCTCCGGAACAAAAGTAAATATTACCCCTTTTGCATTTTCTAATAGTGTTATTGGTGCTTGGAAGAGGCCATATATTTATGTTGTTTCCGTGCCGCCTATTGTTCTGAAATATGTCAAACACGACACTGGAAGGATGGACATAGTAAAGTTTGTAAAAATCCTACCAATGGATCCAATAGCAATCCATAATGCTCTGATTTTCTCAAACAGTTATTTTTTTTTCTACTTTCCCTAGTTTATAGTATAATCATGATATTTTAATATAATGTTGAATTTTTTGTTTAAGAAAAGTGCAACAAGTAGTTACGAAGAAAAGGACATATAAAGTAAGAATTGTGGGTAATTTTGAATTGAATTCAAGTGTATTCACAGCAAATACCACACATTGTGTTGAAATGAATTTAGAAATTTATGAAGTATATACTATAAGAAATATTGCATAGTTTTCTACATAACATTAAAGGGAAGTATAGTGTATTATAGACTATACACTATGTAGCTAATATTTGATATGCAATTAGTAGAAATAGCCAGAACAAGTGTAATCAATTTAAAAATAAAATTTATTACAAAACTTAAACCTAAACTTGTTAGCAAAACCTTACAGAATTTATCCGGCATTAGGACTTTTGTCATTCGACGATGGATCACTCGTTTCATTTGCAATAATTTCTTCACTACCCTCATCGCCTTTTGCATGACTTTCTGGCTGGGCAGGGGTTTCATTGTTTTCAACAACTCTGCTAGTTGGCTCTTCCACTGTTTCCTTTTGCTTTTTCCACATCTTGGCAGCAGCCAACAATTTGAGATTGGGTCGGGCCATTTCATCCTCTGGAAATATATAGTCGAATACCTCTTCCCAACCTTCCTCCACACCCGCTTCGGAGATAATCTTTTGACGTTTCTTGACACGTCGTGGCATTTTGTCCATAACCTTTTCCAGGCTTTGTTGATCGCCGGATTCACGTTCAAAATCACGCCACGCTTCCAACAGCAATACCCTGGACTCTTTGTCTTGCAATTGTCTCAGAGTATCATTGGCTCTTTCATATATTCGGCGAGCTAGACGCACATTCATTTCCTGATCCTCTTCGCCTTCCAACTGGGAGGTTAGCTCAAATTTGGCGTATGACATCCAAACCTTAACATGCTGGGTGCGTTCCAACAGACGTTCATACAGTTGTCTTGCCAATTCGTATTCCGCTTGGGCAACTTCAAAATCAATATAGGCTTTCCATAACAGTTCTGGCATATCGAGGCGAGGTTGTTGTATGGCCAATTCATATATGGCTCTTGCCCGATCTGTGTCACCCAAAAGATTTTCCAATTCTGCAAATTTCATCCATGTAACGCAATTCTCTGGACCAAATTCAAGGAACTTTTCATACAACAAACGGCAGCGATCAAATTCTCGCAGTTGTATCTCCAATTCAATGTAGCCTCTGAAGAGTTTGTCTCTCGGACACATGCCTATGGCCATGCCCAGAGTTTTGCGGGCTTTCTGCAAGTCCTTGCAGCGGATTTCAAAGTGAGCATACATTAGCCAAATTTTGCTGAACGTAAACTTTTTGTGCGGTATCAGCTCGAGGCACGTTTTGTAGATTTGGCGAGTTCTTTCCATGTCTTCTGTTTCCAGTTCCTCATACAAAGCATAATTTATCCAGAGATATATGTAACGACGCCAATAATTTTTCTCATTAGCTGGGGGTACATTCGATATGGCTCGTTCGTAGGTTTCTCGTATCACATCAACATCTCCTTCGCCTAGAAAAAAATGTAACATTTAAAAAAATATCCGAAAATTTAGGACTCCAGAAGAAAACAAACCTTCAATAAGCCTCAAATAATCGAACCAGGCATCATAGTTTTGGGGATTTGTTGCAACTTCCAGTTCATATTGGAATTTTCGCTTGGAGACAATGACATCCTCAATGCCTGCCCTATCGCCATATTTCTTCTCGTGTATCGTATAGGCTTTGTACAACTCCTTTGTCCTGTCTTTGGGCAAATGATCCAGAGCATACTTGTAAATAACTCTGGCCCTATCGTGTTCCTTTTGACCTTCTTCGAATCTGGCAAATGCTATAAAGAGACGCTCATCAATGTAATCATCGCCAAAGAATTCAACAGCCCGCTCAAAGACACGTCTAGCCCCATGTATAAAACCATGCGTCTCCTCAAACCGGGCAAATTTTATCCAATTTTTTACATCGGGATGAACATAAACAAATCGCTCGTAAATGGCCCTGGCCCGATCAATTTCTTTATAACGTAATTCAAAGTTCACATAGGTTTGCCATGCTTGCTCTTCCGGTTGCCATTCCATCCATCGCTCAAACACCTGCCTTGCACCGGCCACATTTTCCAGCATCTCCTCCATGTATGTGTACTTGTACCAAAACTGATTGACTCGTGGCATTATCGTCACCGCTCTGTCCCACAGATTTCTGGCATGATTTACTTGTTTATTTTTCATTTCCATTTCGGCATATTTCAGCCAAATTGTAATGTTGCGATGGTCATTATCCAAAGCCCGTTCCCAAATGGAACGTGCTCTCTGAATTTCCTTTTGTGATTCTTCCCATTGGGCATATTTGATCCAGTGACTTACAACCATGCGATTCTTTCGCAAATTATCTTCGAAAACTTTACGCTTTCTCTGTTGGTAGTCAGCCAATTCAGCTGGATCGGAGATTTTCTGTTTGGGCGGCGGTGGCAAGATTTCCAAATCACGTTCTTTGGCTTCCCTGAGCAGTTGCTCAGCCGTGATTTGGACCTCGGCGGGTGCTTTGTTCTTCACCTAAAATTCATTTTATGGAATTATGTGGTGTTCTCGAGGAATGGGAATTTATTGCAATAATTTTACCTTGGCCACCTTTGGCATCTTTTGTGGTCGTTCCATGTTTGTTAGTTAAATGCTCTAAATGCTCTCCCCGCAATCCTTAGAAAACGTTTCGTTTGTGCAATGAAAACAATAACATGTCAAAAAAGCAGCTGTCAAAATGATATGACATCTGGCGGCTAGGGATGCATAGTCGATAGCAGGACTTTTCGAATAATCTACAATACAGAATCGATATTTTCCATATTAAACCTAGGAATAAATAAAATCAGCTACAAAACTACTGTTTATATTTTAAAAGATAATCCTTTTTATTATTTTCAATACGCTTCTATTAAGCCCATAACCTTTATTGACGAAATGCTAAAATCAATCGCATTTGTCGCTTTCAATAATCGATTAAACGAAAGTCGACCTACATATCCCTACTACCGCTGCCGCCGTCAACAGCCAGCAGTTGTTTGTGTGAATCGGCTGAGGGTATTTAGGATTAAAATTGGAAAATAGAATAAAAGCGACAAAGATGGTGTTCCAGCTATTGCAACGTTCTTCCGTCCGGGCTGTGCAACAGTTTGGCAAAACACGCTGGATCAATACATCCGTTATGGTAAGAATAAATTTGTATTTTTATGATTTTTCAAGAGAAAATTATGTAATCTCGATATGAGTATATCCAGATAGGTTTTCTGTCTGAATATGAAGATAAATTGTATAATTCCTGTAGAAGAAGTTACCTAACATTACTGACATCACAAATTTAATGGAATGTTTTCAAAATTTGTCTGGAAAATTAAGATTTTTCAGTTGTTATTCCAATTGGTTATGTCAAATATTGAATGACGGCTGTTACAACAACAATAGTTCTGCAAGTACCTCTTTTTGCAAAGTGAAGAAAGCCGGTAAAATGTATAATTATATATGTATATACATATGTCTGCGTACATAAAAAGGCTTAGAATTAGTATGTACATTCATAAATTTTTGTTTTTTTTATGTGTCCCTTTTGCGAGAATCATAAACTCCTTTATTTGTGTCTTGTTATATATATATTGTATTTATAGAATACAAAGGAAACCACATGGGCGCACATATGCATAGAAGCTTGTGGAGGTCCACAAAGTACTAAATATTTAAGATTACTTATATTTGACATAACTACTTAGTATCCAAGATCCTTGGAATCAACAAACTGGGGTAGATTACTCCCTTGCAAAAAATTGCTAACATTTTCACATTTTCCAGATGGTGGAAGATTCTACCTTTTTGACAATTTTTGCTTTATAAAACCACACAGTTATATTTTTACAATTTTGTAAGGTCGTTAAAATTTGGCGTATTTCTACATGTTTAGACAAATTACTTCCTCGGTACCATTTTCACTTTTTTATTTCACACAACAGCATTGTTGCACTCTTAGACAATTTTCGATTTCTATGGCATTGTTTTATGGAACTGTGTTAAAATCGGCTTTTCAATTCTCATTCAGTACTATCAATTCCATTCCATCAAAATGAGTAGAACCTTTTCTGAAAGCAACAAAAACAATTCACAACAGACTGTTTACATTTAAAAACGATTAGCACTTTTTAAAAAAAGATCAATTAACCGGTTTGATAATGAAATTTAAGCGTTTTTTTTTTTGCTTGGCTGGCAAGTTGTTCTGGTTTTGAGTGGAAACTAAAAAAAAAGAAAAACAAAAACAACAACCGTGATAATCCTAACCGCCAATCCACCATACACTGATATGACATAAAAAACAATGAAAAACGTTAACGTTATCTCTTGAGTTAAATTTCCATTTTGTTGACTTTGAAATCTGAAACCAAAGTCACTCGTTTTTCCCAGTGTGATATAATAAGAAACGTTCGTTTAGTATTGCAATACGTTTGCTATAAGAATGGTGAGCCGTAACGACGAGACTGGAAGACAAATCAACAACTTTTGTTTGCTTTTGAGCATATTCCATTATAACTCTTTGTTTTACATTTTTAGGCGCTCCAAGATTATCGCATTGAAACCGATACTTTCGGCGAATTGAAGGTGCCCAGTGACAAATACTATGGCGCCCAAACAATGCGTTCCCAAATTAATTTCCCCATTGGTGGCCCAACGGAGCGTATGCCCAAGCCGGTCGTCCAGGCCATGGGTATCTTGAAGAAGGCTGCCGCTGAGGTTAACAAGGAATTTGGTTTGGATCCCAAGATAAGTGACGCTATTTCAAAGGCTGCTGATGATGTGATCTCAGGAAAGCTTTATGATGATCACTTCCCATTGGTTATTTGGCAAACCGGTTCTGGTACTCAAAGTAACATGAACGTCAACGAGGTAAGGTGTAAACAAGAAAGAAACCCACATTGTTTGTTAAACCCTGTTGTTATGTAATTTAGGTCATTAGCAACCGTGCTATTGAGTTGTTGGGCGGCAAGCTGGGTTCCAAGGATCCTGTCCACCCCAATGATCACGTCAACAAATCCCAAAGTTCTAATGACACATTCCCCACCGCCATTCATATTTCCGTCGCCTTGGAATTGAACAACAACCTTAAGCCCGCCATTAAAATTTTGCACGATGCCCTCAAGGCCAAGTCGGATGAGTTTAAGGATATCATTAAGATTGGCCGTACCCACACCATGGATGCCGTACCCTTGACCTTGGGCCAAGAGTTCAGTGGCTATGCCCAACAGATGGCCTATGCCTTGGATCGCATCGATGCCTGCTTGCCACGTGTCTATGAATTGGCTTTGGGTGGTACCGCTGTCGGTACTGGTCTTAATACTCGCATTGGTTTCGCTGAAAAGTGTGCTGCCAAGATTGCCCAATTGACCGGATTGCCGTTTGTCACTGCCCCCAACAAGTTTGAAGCCTTGGCTGCCCGTGATGCCATGGTTGAAGTCCATGGTGTGTTGAATACCATTGCCGTAAGTCTCATGAAAATTGCCAATGACATTCGCTTCTTGGGCTCTGGTCCACGATGTGGCTTGGGAGAACTAATGTTGCCCGAAAATGAGCCCGGCAGCTCCATTATGCCTGGCAAAGTCAATCCCACCCAGTGCGAGTCAATGACCATGGTTGCTGCTCAAGTTATGGGTAATCAAGTTGCTGTCACAGTCGGTGGTTCCAATGGCCACTTCGAATTGAATGTTTTCAAGCCTTTGGTTGTTTCCAATGTCTTGCGTTCCATTCGTTTGTTGTGTAAGTCAAATATTAGGCTGTATTCTTAGGGGAAAACTTGTTCCAATTTGCATTTCTGTCCTCTTCTTTTAGCTGATGGAAGCCGCACCTTCACTGCCAATTGCGTACAGGGCATCCAAGCCAACAGAGATCGCATCAACAAAATCATGAACGAATCCCTTATGTTGGTCACCGCTTTGAATCCTCACATTGGTTACGACAAGGCTGCCAAGATCGCCAAGACTGCCCATAAAAACGGCACAACCTTGAAGGAGGAAGCCATTAAATTGGGCTATCTCACCGAGGAACAATTCGCTCAATGGGTCAGGCCACAAGACATGTTGGGCCCCAAGTAATTTTTTGTTTGTTTTATAAAATAAATTATTTAATATTGTCATCGTTTAGGATTTAATGTTTCCATTTTTTGCTAAATAAAATTTATGCAGAAAATGAAATATAAAACAATTTGGTTTTATATTGCAACGAAATGGAAGAAGTTCATCAATTGTTATTATTCCTGTTTGTGAGTTCTGGCTGTATAGAATCGGTTCAGGGGAAAATAGAGCCGCAATGAGGAACTCATATGATGAGTCAAAGTTCTCGTGATGGAATTCAAGCGTAATAGTGTGATTTCTTTATATTTGCATGGAAAACAACTAGTAGGTATCGTTAGAGCACTCCAGCATTTAAATGTGAATAAATCTTTTGTGTCTCGTACCATCGCTCGTTGTCGTGATACTGGTGCGGATGAAAACAGCAACATCAGCAGAAATGGTTCAAAAAGTAAAGAAGCGACTTGATCGAAACCCGCGTCGCAGTGGCCGAAAAATGGCTCGTGAGCTGAGCATATCACAATATTCCATTCGGCAAATTTTGAAATATGAGCTATGAGGTAAAACCCTTGAAATTCCAAAAAGTGGTCAGCGGAAAATGTGCACCTTCGGTTGGCCACCAGAACTCAAGCGCTGGCCATGGTGATGGTGTGGGCCGTCATAACAGCCGATGGTCGCTCTCCGCTCGTATTAATCGACAGTGGCATCAGAATAAATGCCGAATATTATGGCGAAAATATTTTAGAGGGTGTATTAAAGCCTTGGACACGCAAACATTTTGGCCGCAGACCTTGGACATTCCAACAGGACTCAGCATCATCGCACTCTGACCGAGCCATCCAAGAATGGTTACAAAATGAGGTTCCTTGCTTCATTTCCAGCGAACAATGGCCACTAAAATCTCCGGATTCCAATTCGTTGGACTATTGTGTCTGGAGTATTTTGGAAAGCAATGTTGGCACTAAAAAATATCAAAGTGTCGATCACCTCAAGCAAGCACTTCGCCGGGAATGGGCCAAAATACCGCAGATCAACATTCGGGCGGCGTGTGGTTTCATTGGCCGTTTAAAGGCCATAGTTCGTGCCAAAGGTGACTGATTCGAACAAATCTAAACTTATTCTAAAATTTGATGCTATTTCCGACATTTTTTTTCCTTTCATTGAATAAAATTAAAAAATATTAAATTTATCTCACCCTGTACATACCTACCATCTGATCTCTTCGAATTGAATAAAACGATATATTTTACACTTTTTTCGGATTAGACTTAACTTTATTTTAATCTGTTACACTTACACACTAAAATATATAGGTGGTTAGATATTGTACAAAAAAACAAGTTAAAATATCGACAAATAGAATATTGATTTGTTTCGTTTGCCAACATTTCTGCCAAGGCAACAAAGAAATGTCACAAACCGTGCCCATGCGACTATTTTAACTTATTTTTTTTAACAATTTTCAGTGGAAAATTAAGACAAACAATACAAATGAAAAAGAGCTTTTTTGCCAAAAAAATATTACAAAAATCGAACCCCCTTATGGCGGTCAGGACAGAACCTACTGTGGCTTCTTTATCAATATCATCTCTTTGTAAATAACAAGGGTATGCCTGATGCCTTGGTTGCCGGGGGCAGGAGTCTTGACGACAGCAATCTAGATTGAGTGAATGCAGGCAGAGGTATCTAATCTGTTTTGGATATTTCTGTGGTTTGATCTTCAAAGTAGAGATATACAATTTTTATTTCATATTTCTCTTAGAAACATTAGCCAAAACAGATTGGTCGCCGTCGCCTTGTTTTATTTTTCAAGTTTTCAATGGTTAGGTTACCAATCAATTACAATCATTTTTAAAAATTTCGTTTAGTATAGTTATGCAAATGAAATATTTGTGTAAATAATTGTTTTCAAAATTTATTTGAATGGTCTTAAAGTTAGAGGTATGTTTTCTTTTCTTTGTTGATATATTAATAATAGTATTTCATGCAGCAGCGCGGCAAGCAAAGTGTTGCGACTGCTTTAAAAACAGAACTTGGCTTTTGCAAGATTACTAGTTAAGTTAAAATGTTGTTCAATTCTTTGTGATCGACCGTTAATGCAGCAAATGAGAATAAGTTCTGATTTTAATGTTTACATTTTTGGTTTTCTTTACATCTTTAAATAGACACACAGATAAATATAATTAATTATTGAACGCTTTCTTTAAAGTTATTTTTATATCTGATTAAGCATTGGAAAAATCATTAAAAACATTAACTTGGTTTCTTAATATTTCAGAACTTTTCAAGATTATGTGTACTGGATGATGTGATTTTCATAGTATCGTATTTGTATATTGAAGCTCTCTCTTAATTTGTCAGCTCTTGCAACTCTTTTCTATTTAAATATATACCATTGTAAAAAGTTAATTCTTTTTATTTTCATTTGTGTTTGCCTCTTTTTTATCGTCCTTTTTGGTTGTATTTGTTTGTTTGTCTTTTTCATCCTGTAAAAAGTTTTATTTGAGAAAAAATTAAGAAATAAAATGTTAATAACATTTTCTGTTTACAAAAAAAATATGCTATAAGATATAGGTGTAAAGGATAACATCTAGCAAGTCAATAGCACATATAAAGCTGGACATGGATAGATTACCTTTCCGTCACGGGAAGACTTCAAGAAAGTGATAGGGACAACCATTTTCACTGTGTTCTATGTATTTTCCATTTAATTTAATGCTTTTGATGGCATTTGACAGTGGCAAAGAACCATCAGGATGTTCTGTTCTATCCTATCAAATACAACTTGGCCAAATAGAAACTGTAGCCAAAAGTCCTTGCACTGAATTATCATGTCTCTGACTTTCTCTACAGGCATATCTTAGCTCTCATATTCTTAGAATTACATATTTTAAAGAAAGCTTTGGGCCTACATAACTGCTCATCAAGTATTATTATTTATCATATTTACCTTAGCCTTAACCGAAGCAGCCTCCTTTTTCAAATACTCCTCGCGGGCAGACTCGTACATGGCCACGAATTTGTCACGTTGTACTTTGAACTGTGCAAACAACTCATCGTCTTTGTTGCCTTTAAGACGATTCTCAATATCGACTTTCTTGTCATGCTCCTCCCGTATTTCGCTGGTTACCCATGGTTTGTCAATGGGATATTGATTAATCAAATTCTTGAGGGTTTTCACTGTACTGCCCTTACCCTTGGTAACCTTTTTGGGGCTAAGTTTGTTTTTCTTTATCTTACCGCCGGCCATGAAGGGTGCCGGTGGCATCATGCGTGGTGGAATCATGGGCGGAATTGGTGGCATGGGTCCATTGCGACGCATAAATGGAGGTGGAGGCTGTACTCCCATACCCATTGGGGGTATTGGCGGACGCATCGGCATGGGTGGTGGCATCATTGGTGGTTGGAAACCACCCATTGGTGGATGGAATCCCATGGGACCCATGCCACGAGGACCTGCGCCCATTGGTGGCATCATACGATTGCCGCGGCCACGATTTGCCATACCAAAGTTGTTGCGTGGACCGTTGAAGCGAGGATTGTTCACAGGTCCTCCAACCTGATTGTTATTCTTCCATCCAACATTTGGCTGGGGCTTTCCATTCTTCGCCTTATTCTTGTTATTATTGTTTTTCTTTTTAGCATCTGCTGCGGCTGCATTGTTGTTGATATTATTCTTGTTGAAGGCGGCATTATTATTGCCATTATTCGGTGGTGTGGGTAGATTGAAATCAAAATCTAAATAACCCGGATTGTCGGGTATCTGACTGACATTGAACATTGGATTATTGTTAAAATTGGTGTTCATCGGTGGTTTTATTGGTGGCTTTTTATATGGCATCTGACGTTGTTGTTGTGCTGCATTTACTCTGCCATTTTGAAAATTCTTTTTCGATACCATATTTTTGTCTTACGTTCTGCTGCGTTACGTCGCTTTTCCTCTAAATGTTTAAATATTTTGTTTAGCAAATTATCTAATAAAAAATATGAATAGTGTTTTCTAATAGTACAATAGGTGGTTTGCGATATATTACTCTCTTTTCTCTAAAGTATTTGTAGTTCTATTGGTTTATAATCACAATTTTATTGGTTTTCTTCTTGCACACAATTTTTTTCCCAAGCTATTTTTTCAAGATGAAGCCGATTAGGGATATGTAGATCTAGTTATGACTAATGTTCGATTTTTTTCTGGGAAACGCCGAGAAGGAAGTAGTGATGATGGAATATCGAATAATCGATTTTTAGAGAAGGTATTAACAACCATTTTCTTTGACATTCTATGCAGTCTGGATAAAAACTGTTCATTTCGTTTGTCAGTAGGTGATTTATTCTTATAGAAACAAAGATACCATGCAATATACGTCCTAATTTCTCATGCATATTTGTATAGAACCCTATAATCGATTATTTAGGGATATGTAGTTCAAAAAAAAAAAATATAGAGGATACGGGTACTTGGTACTGCAAAGAATAATTGGATTGGGGCATAGACATTTTGCCAATGTATTTACCATCAGGTAATGTCATATTGACTTTATAGTTTCTAGAACGCAGGTATATCCTGGAATTTGTCGAAGCACCATCTTGCTAACGCAGAGAAAAACTTGTGCAGATTTACAGAAGCTAGTCTCAATAAATGCTTTTCAACTAACTGTGCTACAAATAAAACTAACGGCAAACAGGCTACATAACTATCATGGTAGAAGAATACGGTATGGGGCATCAATGGTGAGGAACATTGATATGTCAACATTTTTGACTGTTTTTTTAAAAATAAGTGGATTTTTATATGTTTCCTTACATGACACCAGTCGGAGGTTGTTATAATAAGCATTTTTCAAGAGCTTTAACGAATTTGAAGAACTTTTCATTCAAAATTTTCAATTCCAAAATTGGTTTGACAGTTCATTGTCGCAGCATGATAACTACCAAAGATGGGGATCATTCATAATTACTAACAGATTTAATCTATCGCTGACATCCGTCTTGTAACGGAATATTGCTGCGGATATGTAGTTTGAAAATTGGCCTTCGAAGAGAGCAAAGCAACTGGTGATAAATTAGAGAATCACAACAGAAACGCCAAGGCATGCCAATGGGTATCTATAGATCGAAAATTGATTGTCGGTTACAAAGTGGCCACGCCATACTATTTATTGCCACTGTGGCAACATCACATACACACACATTCACAATTGATAGAAGTCGCCTGATAGAAGACTCCTAGAATGAGGGAGAGTTGAGGACGTGAAAATTTACACTAGCAAATATTCACTTTAAAAACACCGAACAAGCATCACGCAAAAATTCAAACAATCCTCGTCTACGGTAATAATAAAATATTAAGCGCCAAAGAAACAACTAAGTAATTTGCATCAAGAAAATACAAAATAATAGCTTTAAAACAAAAGTAATTAAAGTATTTTAAGTGTACAATAAAAAAGTGGAGTTGACAAGTATTTTTTATACATAAAAAAAGTTTTCCTTGAGCTTTCTTTTGAAATTCCTGGACTTGAAATTTTGTGAATTCATTAAAAAGTATTTTTTGAAAGGATTTAAATCTAAAATCAATACCTATTGTAAGAAAAGATTTTGAGTGATTGAAGTGAGCTGTTGCCTCTCTTTTTTGCAATTGCCCAAAGAGGAGGTGGGTGAGTTTATGCTAATCCTGACGAAAAAAATCATTTCAAGCTGAGCAATATTGGTTGTAAGGAAATGTGTTCGTGTGGAACTTAAGGATTTCTTTCGCAATTTTAGTTTAATAAAGTATCATTTGCGGAAGCATTTTTTCATCACACAATTCTTAAACAATCCCACCCACTTTTGTGGTACCACTTCCTGTCAGCCTGAAAAAGATTTTGGTTTGGCTGGTGGTTGATTTGTTTTTTAATGGTAAAGAAGGATTGATGCCCTCGTCTTTTTTTTCCTGGGGCAAATAGATGAACATTTGTATTTGATTAACAACATTTTTTTTGCATACCTGACCAAATTGTGTTAAACAATAAGAAAACATTGTTGTTCACAAACGTTTACATGGGGCAAGAAGTGTCAACAACACCACAAGAACCTTCTCGATGATTGTTGTTGTTGCTGCTGATCGTTATGTTTGTGCCAAAATTTTCGTTTTTTTTTTTGTTCATTCATATTTTTGCAAAAACAATGATGCCAGATTGTTTGGTTAATGCGATCAAGGGGAGTCATGTATCCTATACCAACATACCAACATACCAAAAATACAATTTGAGAATAATATAAAAATTTTCCTACCTTAAGGCTTATGTTCTTAAGCTTTTAATATTATTCTCAAGCCATTTTCGTATGTTGAGTAAACTTATTGTAATATTTTTCTGAATCCATTTTAGTATGTTGGGATGTTTTACCCAAGAGTTGCCAATGAAAAGTGAAAGGAAACTAAAAATAGAACGCACCAAGGGAAAATTATGAATCGGAAAACAGGATACCTTTAAAGTGATTGGGAAGTACAAGAGGATATCGAATTTCTGTGTCTAAATGTCTAAGTTACAAAGGTCCTGTTTTTTTTTTTAATTTGTATCAGATATTCTCATTCTTTTCTTCTGTCCGTAAACTCCTTTCTCCTTTATGAAATTATGCCTGACTACCGAAATAACATTTTTTTCTTAATAAGTTATATTCCAGTATTAATTTTGGTCCACTGCTGAAGGAAGCAGGAGTTAATCATCCTCACCAAAATAACAATTGGTCATTATTATTTAACCTTAAAATTAAAATCGTCCTCTAATTAAGTCAAATAAAATCCCTGGTACAAAATATTAAGCACCACCTACCCAACCCTCAAGTAAATTTTGTATACCCACATGTCAGATGGCTTTTTAAGCGGTGTAGGTGTCATTTGATAAGAAATCATCTCCAACATTACAATGGGAAAGCAAACAACCAAGTGAATAACCAGCCAGCCATGTTAGAGCCACTTAATTGATGTCATAATATTGATGGTCATATCTATCTGTCTGCTGCTACTTCTATACAGTCTCGCGTTCTGCATTCACCTATCTATGAGTGGTGGCTGGCCAGCGCAGATGTTGTGGCAAAAAAAAAAAAAAACGCTGCTAATGAATAAACAAAAAAGAATGCAAAGTATATTGAGTCCATATGGTGGGGTACCGCAAACGGGTTATCATCTCTATGTTAGGGGGTATTATAGTTTCTTGTGCAAAGTGAAGTGAAAATAAAGCATATATTTTGTTTGGTTTTTTGTCTGTTCAATCATCTGAAATGACTCATCAATTTGAAGTCAGGTGTGAAAGTCAAAGCATTTTAAGTTTAGCGGGTCTCCTTTATTATCATTGCTAGACCATTAAAGTGCAGTTTACTGGTTATAAAAGTAATATGTATTTACATAATCATTGTTCTAGGCTGTTGCTATCCTTGGAGTTTTCGCTATCATGTCATTTTATTACCTTGTTATTGTTTTATAAGCCTAAAAGTAGGCTATGCAATATTTCCATAGCAATGAACTGTTTTCTTTTTTGTGTCTTTCTTAATTTAAATTGATTTTTGTCGAATAACGTTTTTTTTTTTTTGCTACCATGACATGTTTGTGCGGAAGAACAAATACCTATCATGCGGCTCATCGTATACAGTTGCCATATACGGTTGTTTTAAGAACTGGTTTCTAATGGCACAAAAATAGCTTTGCTTGTTTTGATTTAACACTTCCATACATACCTCCATACACCAATCAATATTTTGAAAAAAATGACGTCACTCTTTAAAATATAATAAAGACTCGACTCGTGTTATCCACTGACTTTGTATTAAATTCCTTGGAACAGCAGACGAATCGAATTGTTTCCACTGTTGTTTATTCACTTTTACTTTCGTTTGGAGAAATATATGTACAAAAAAAGTTATTGCCGGCTTTACCAACAACCATTATCCGCACCACGTGGTTTATATTACAACAGCCAACAGTCATTGACTGCTGGCGTTGCATTCAGCTGATAACCGGCCCTGTTCTTGTTGTCATATTATAAATACTATAACAGAATGCATATGCAATTTTCAATTGTCACTTGGTCATTGTATTAAATAATGATGACAAGTGATAGATTTTATGAAGAAGAAAGCTCATTTGGAAACAAAAAACTTTTCAACTCCATCCATCATTTTATGTTACTCTAGAATCATACGCAAAGAGTTTAATGAAAAGAAAGCTAAACCGTTATCCCCTTTGTTTACTTTCATGATTTTTTTTTTTTGTATTGCTGATTTCTAGCTATAAACAAACAAAAAAATTAATAATGTCTTTGTTTTTTTTTTTCTACTTCCAGTTCTTATTTTGGTGAAGTGATTCCGCAAATCCAACTCTCAATTATTTTTTCTATAACTATTGTTAAGTAGGCTAAAAGAAAACAAACAGAAAAATGTCAGATCGCAAAGCTGTTATCAAGAATGCTGATATGAGCGAAGAAATGCAACAGGATGCTGTTGATTGTGCGACACAGGCATTGGAAAAATATAACATTGAAAAGGTAAGTAATTGATTTTATATGGATTATAACAAAAATTAAAGATGTATTTAAAGGATATTTGTGCAATAACGACACTAGGTTTACTAATGTACGGCGGCAACTAGGTAACATAAATCTCAGCCACCCTACCTATGTTTTATGGGGTAATTTTCAAAAACAAAGCAGGAAAACTAAGGGTAGGGCTACTTTAAGCGCCGAACACATCGAAGATGCTTCATTTATTTATTGGCGTATAAACAATGCATGAAATTGACCATCTAATAATTGGTCGATCTTTAATGATAAAAAAGCAATCGGTATGACAACTTGAAATAATAACTGATACTCTGTTCAGGCAATGCAAAGAAGCTAAATGAATTTAGTCCAATGGCTGAAAAATAAATCAACGATGAACCAATTTTTTAGCACTCGTCTTAGTCTGAATAAACGATATTTAAAATAGAACAGTGTTGGCTTGTTTGTTTGGGATACCATAGTATTTTGTTGTTTCAAATTAAAAATATCCAATTTTTCATCCACTCTGCAGGTGATCTTTGCAATTACATTCAGAATGCAACTTTTGTCAACCATTATAACTCCTTCATTTTTGTCACTTTTGTTCATAATTAAGATGATGATGATGATAAGCAACGTTGATATTTTCTGTTTGCGCATTTTGTTGTTATCTTTTATTTATTGTGGTAATTTATGCGATATTTCACAAGAACAATCAGAAAAATCAGCAAAACAAAAATCGTATAAAACACGTTAACAGATTCTTCTGGGGAGTAGTCTACAAATAAAGATACCAAGTTGTTGAAATTTGTCAATTTATGGTTTGTTTCCCCCCAAGACAGCACCAAAAGCAAATTAAATTTTGTAATTTTTGTGGGCATTTCCTGTAATTGGCTACACGGGTTTCGATCAAGTCGCTTCTTTACTTTTTGAACCGTTTCTGCTGATGTTGCTGTTTTCTTCCGGCCACTTCCTTGACGTCGGGCTACGCTAACACAACGGTAACGAACGATGGTACGAGACACAAAAGATTTATTCACATTTAAATGCTGGAGTGCTCTAACGATAGCCACTTGTAGTTTTCCAGCCAAATATAAAGAAATCAAGCTTGAATTCCATCAGGAATAACTTTTTTTTCTGAAAAATTCTCACCAAAATGCTTTTGTACGCCTGTAAACAATATAATGAGCTGTCGCTGGAATAATTTCGGACGAGTGGCTTAGAAATGACACAAGTCTGAAGTTGGTTGCAGTTTTTTCATATCACCCTGTATTTTATGATACATTTCCTATAGAATACTAAACCCTAAATGGATATCCCATAAAAAGGTCTTTGCCCATAATATCGTACTTCCTCCATACACGTTCTTATTTCTCACCATAGAACTTTTCCCATATACCTATATTTATAGTCTAGGAAGATAGGTGAATATGAAAATTTGACATTTTCTCGCCCCTCTCCCTCTCTTTGGGCCCTAAAGAACCTTTCCGGAATTGAGAATACCCGTGTCAGTTATCATCACACGTTTAATATATCTATATAAATAGATAAGGTACAAATTACCCCAATTGTTGCCGTTATTTTGTGATTATTTCTATAAATAGATACGATAAAGTAAACCCACAGCTTGCCATAATTAAAGTTCAATAACATTGTCAGCAATGCTACAAAATGCCCTTTTTGTTGTATTATGTAATTTTTTGTAATAACCTTATCACTAGCTAGCCTTCCTACTATTTTTCCCCATTTTCATTGTCTTGGTCATGGATGTTATTAAAAATAAAGTAGAAGAGAGAAAAAAACGAGCGTTTGGAAATAGATAATCAATATTATGTACATCACATGCACCACATACATATATTGCGGCAATGAAAATTGTTTCAAGAAAAGGCCAATGGTAACATTGTTCACCTCCTTCTCCACCTTTTGTCCCCGTGTGCCTATGTACCCAAAAAATACGGAACTAACTACTATTCTCTTTATGTAGGCAAATTGCTGGATGACATTGTAAAATTATGAGAATTATTTTCGGTTGACACAACAGCAACACTCAGACATGCTCACACTCAGCAGCAGCAGCCATGCTTGCTTTGTGCGGTGGTTGGTTGGCAGTGTGAAACCTTCTTTCATAAAAAAAAAAATATTGTGATTTAGGTGAATGGACAACCAGCATTGTGGCTGAGGAGACATGCGCCACCTTTTTCCATATCTCTGTATACTACTACTTTGATTTTTAAAAGTGTGCGGCGTGTGCTCACGGGGCACATACACAAGCAAACACAATACCAATGCGAAAAAGGGGGTGAAAGTGTTGTACAGGTGGAAGAAATTGCCTCTCAGAAAATATACCTAACTGCCCACAACTTAACAAGCTTAGAACACACAAAAGGTGGCCAACAACAAATATAAGCATAATAACATTTGTCGCCGCCATCCCAAAAACAACAACAACACCCATCTCATGCCATGGCACGGTAATCATCTGCCAACAGCCAGTCAGTCACTCAGTCAGCAGGCCAGCCATGGCATTTAACCAAGGCAATGGCAATGATTTAAGTTCAAATTGCCTTATTAGTAGAGGCTAGCGGTTATTTGGGGCGACTTTTGTTGGCCAGTATGGTTTTTAGTTAGTTCTTGATACCATTGGAGGATAATCGTGTTATTATATGCCGCCATGGTTAAAACCAAACGGAAATATAATAAAAATGACCAAGAGAAACAATAGGTTTATACCAAACACAGCCGAGAAAGAAAAATAAAACTTTCCAGTTAGTAGCATAGTAGTTTGAAATGGAAGGAAGGACGGATAGGTATAGGTTAAATGGTGATGATAAGACAAAAAAATCGCAGCAAAGAATTGATGGCTACATGAAGAGCGAATAATCCATTACAAGGCCATATAAATAAACTAAGTTAGATATAATCAAACGCTTGGATTATTTCTTTAGTAAAATACATTTCCTCATTAGCAAAGCAGTGAGTAACTATAAAACCAAACGTTCCACACCAGCAGCGAAAAAATGAATGGTCAATTCTAAAAAATCCAAATATTTTTCTATTTTTTTTTTGTCGACTTTTGTCAACTAAAAATTTACTCTGCTCATTTCGAGTGACATGTCCTTGCAAAAATAATGGGATGGTAGATTGATTTGTTGTTGTTGTAGCAGTGACAACGTACTCCGTTGTTAATTGACTGATTGATCCGGTTATTGCTCGATTCCGGTTATTCCTCGAGCCAAAGATCCTATGGACGGAGTTGGGTAGTCTTGTCTTGTCTCTCTTTAGATCATGCAGGTCCTTCCTGACACGTCTGGGTGGGGGAGTTCTGTCCACCATATGGTGGTTAGGATGACTCCCACGGTAACACCCAAACACGTACAGCAACGAAAGCATAGGAATGTTTAATTTTTGAGTTTTATCTCAAAACCCACACAAACTCACTACTATGCGACGCGTTTCGCCGTTGGGTAAGCGGCTCGTCAGGCATATTTGGTGTGGATGATGGCTTACAAGGGTTTTTTTTTGCAAAACAATTGCAAGGCTCTTTCTTACCCTGTCCCTTAATTGAGGTGTATGGTGTGATACACATTTATATACATCCATTTTTTTTTTAATCACAAGTGGTGCGATTCTTTTCGTTCCGATATGGCATTAAATCTTTTCATAAACTTTCGTCAATAATGAGCCAAAGATATCAACGTCAGCTGTAATTTTTTTAAGTTATATTAAAGGTCTGATTACGTATCAGGTTCCACATTTACCTACAGCAATTTTAAAGCAAACTTTTAAAATTTAAAGTTTATGAAGTTTATAAAAATTATTGGGCGATCCTAAAAGTATGCTATAGAAATGATAAATATATAATCAATTTATTATTGCTCCAACTTGATGTGCTTTATGTGCACATTATAGTTGTGTTCCAGTACTTTTTTAGTAGTAAAACTAGCAGAAGAGAGAACAGTTCGAAATGTCATTCTCAATAGGTTTGCTCAAAAAATAAGGGAACGGAAAATTAGCAGAAATGCGATAAAATGTCAAAATTCCAAAAGTAAACAACCTAAATCGGACTGGTGAAACCTTACTGTAAAGAGCGCCAACATTTAAAAAATGAGTATTGAAGACGATAAGTTAAAATTAATAATTTATAATAATAATTAATAATCTGATTCCTCATTCAGCCAGTCCTCTTCACTGCTGGAATCATCCAAAAGTGAATACATCAGTTGCTCCATATTTTCTCTTTTTGTTATTTGCACGACAAATATTAGTTTTTCTTTAGTTTTCAAGTTGATCATTTTCTTTATTGAAATGTATCAATACATTTTTCAACCTTGTTAGCCCTGCCAATTAAATGTCAAATTTACAATATGCACATTTCTGCTCGGCCAAATTCATGTAGCTAAAACAAGCAGAAATGTGCACCACTCAGCGCCATTTTTTTCTCGAGAGAGCTGCAAGTTTTGCTAGTTTTTGGAGTACGGGAACGCGTTGTAGCAGAATTAGTGCTAATTAGTACTAATTTGCAGGTTCTGGAACACAACTTATGAGTGCTAGGCCGATGAGATAGTATACGAAGGATTATACATTGTCTAGGAATGCGTCTGACATTTGTATTATTGGTTTAAAAATGACTGTAGCTCACAAAAAAATGCAAACACCTTCCGCAAAGGCATTGAATATGCATTAATTACATTCTGGAAATATTCATATAAAATGTGGTAGGATATAAATTATATAGCCCTTCCAGACATAACAAAGCAAATATTAATGGGATTAGAAAATTTATTTACCTGAGTGGGAAATCATATATCTTATAAAATCATCGTACTCGTTTACTATATATCCCACAATTTCATCCGTTTCCCAACCTCAAACATAGGAAACATCTGATTAATTTATAGAATTTATCGCATTAGACGTTTAATATATATTTTCTATGGATTTTCCTTATCACAATTCTGCCTCAAAGAAAATATACAAAAATGTTCCAGGTTTCGATCTTGAATTAAGAAAGTGTGACCTCATTGTAAGAAAATCTTAAAATTTCTAGCAGTTTGAGGTTATTATGTCTCGACACGACAACCGCTATTTAATTCAACTCCTTGTTTAATTATAACGGAAACTTAAAGCAATTCCTTGTTTTCTATTTATTGAGGTCAAAATGTGCGTGTTTTTGGAAATATAACAAATTTCCCTTAAACGATGACCTATTAAAGAAAGACATTTATTTTGGGTGGGGGGAGGGTGGTATGGACGGACAAAACTATAAGGAATGAGACGAAATAAGATACCAAAAAATAAGTATGTTACAAACCTGTGTTAGGAGGAACTCCGCCTGGCACATATACAAACATTCCATCATGATAACTATAAAAAAAGAACAATCCTTGGGTGGGGGAGGAGAAGGGACAAACGGAAAGTGAAATGTGTACTGCATAGCTTGAATGCGAAGAGATCCTTGACAACAACCCATAAATGTGTTATAATAATAACAAAAACAACAACTCATTTATAGAAAACCATGTTTGTTGAGTTGTTGTTATGCGCCGTATATGACAACAGCTTTTAGTGCAAGAAAAGAATGGAAGGAAGGAAAACAAAATGAATATTGATTTAACACGGGAATGTATGTTTACCACTGGCAACGCAAATTATAATAAATATCGGTAATATCCTGTAAAGTAGTTAATAATAATGTAATGTTTTTACTGGTTGTTGAATTGCGTGTAGACGACTTGTACATATTAATTTGAAAAAGCCTACGATGAGGCGTCCTTTTTTCGATGACGGAGGTTGTGGGGTTAATTACCACAATAATAACAAAAGTTTGTCAGACAGTTTTGTAGGATTACGGTTGGGGGTGTGTTTTCAGCACAAATTGCAAAAAATAAATAAATAATACAAAATTGGGGGAGGTAAATGATATTCCAAACAAATTTTGATTGTCTGGAAGGAGAATTTTCAAAAAAAAAACTTTATATGAATATAGTGACTTTGAGGTAATTTAAATTTGAAGTTAGAAGAGGAAAAATATGTTGAAGCCATATCTAACAGTACAGGAGTTTACTCCATTTGATTATTCAACACCCCGCTCTGTCCTCCTTCCACTATTCAGGTCGACTACCACTTTCCCATCAGACAGGGGGTTTCCCAGAAGTCTACAGGATGCCATTCTGACTCAGCCTTAACGGTTACAGAATGTAAAAGCCAGCCGCCATAAGACATTAGGTGTGTCTGGTAACCTTAAAATTTGTAGCAATTGTTGTAAATTGTTACTGAAAGTCGTCAATTAACTCGAAATATCGTCAAAAGACAGCTATTTGAGAGAATAATTTTGACAGTTCTTTCACTGAGAGTTTGCAAATTCTTGCTGGACAAATTTTTTCTTGCAATCACTTGCAACTCTTCTTCTCATTCATCGACATTCAATCAGATGCTATCTATTGGTTTTAAAAATATTTTTTTGGAATAAGCAAGACTGATTGATAATTTCCTTTTATTTTAATTCTTTTAATGGGAGACAAATTGGTTTGTTTTGACCAATCAGCTGATTAGTTGCAAACTTCTGCAGGAATACCGTCTGTTTACTTTTCGCCTTTTCATTGTAAAAGAGAACAAAACTACCTTACTCTCTCAGAAAGAGGTTGCTGGACAATTCCTGCAGGAAAAGTAAACAGATACCTATTTTCGGACATGAATTCCATAAAATAAAAAACTTGGTTATATTAAAATTGTTATTTATTAATATTTCGATTTCTTAAAAACAAACTCAAACCACCGATATTTTATTGTTTCTATCGTTTCTCTTTACAGGACATTGCCGCCTTCATCAAGAAAGAATTCGACAAAAAATACAATCCCACATGGCATTGTATTGTAGGAAGAAATTTTGGATCCTATGTGACACATGAAACACGCCACTTCATCTACTTCTACTTGGGTCAAGTGGCTATCCTGTTATTCAAGAGCGGTTAAATTAGTTTGAAATAGAAATCCATAATAAAAACCAATATAACAACAACTACAACAACAAAACCAAGAAAACTTAAAAATAAAACAACAAAAACAACACAACACACATGACGAAATCATATTGTTGAACCAACAAAATTCCACAAAAGCATAAAAACAAAGCTAAGCTATATTTTACAATAAGTGTAGAAGAATACAAACAAGCAAGCGAGGATAAAATTGAGGGAAAAGTATAGGAATATAAAATTAATAAAAAAAAATAATAGTAAAAATTTTCATCCCAGAAGAAGCAAATCTCTCATACCACGAAAAGACACTATTACTTTTCTATAGAAGAAAAATGAAAAACAACAAAAAACAAATTATTTAATATTGTTTTTGCATTATCAGAACAGAAGCTACTTGGCCTGGTCCAACATGGCCAATATTTGGAGTTCCTTTTTTAGTTTTCTTTTATTAATACAAAAGAACATTAATATGTTTATAATTTTCCCCAGATAGATGTACACCAATATTCACTTTTACACAGCCATACGAACACAGGTTAACACATTTTTTTATTTATACAATTCTGCAAAATTTTAAGTATTTTTGTAATTGTAATAAAAAATAAAATTAAAAAATCCCCACAAAAAAAAAATAATAATTACAGAAACAGCATGAACTTTTTAGCTGTTTTTAATGTTACACCTTATCCACGCAGTTTCTTATTTTTCCTCATATAACTAAGTTTATTTTCAAAGTATTAATAAAACAATTATGGCCATCCACTTATACAAAATAATGCAAAAAAAAGGGAAAAAAGAATAAAAATCATTACCATTTAGAGGAATATTATATATTTGAAACTAACAGGCAAACAAAATGAAAATTCCTGACTCCTACTACAGCAGCAGAGAACAATGAAAGAAGGGACAACAAGTCATTTCCACAACCAACAACTTTGACTAAAAGTTTTTCCTTAGTTACAGCATTTGACGCCTTTCACATAGAACTTGAAAATTAGGACCAGAATAAGAATAATAATATGTACTTAATATTATTTATGATTTCATCAACTACCCAACCCCCACGTCTTAGAGGAAGAAATTAAAAGGCGAGTTTTTCCAATTTAAACAAATATAAATGTGGTGCTGTACTAATATGAAACTTTTGAATCCCAAGTGTATACATCTTTTTTAACAGTTAGGTTTGCTTTTAATAAAAGTTATATTTAAAATTTAAATGTTAAATGTATTGAGTGTTATTCATGGATTTTACTTGTATTTTTCACAAGTTCTATTTGACTTTGAAGTACTTTTTCAAACTGCCCAGAGTCCAAACGCATAAGTGCCCTAACAACAACAATCCCCTTTCCCCTCTTTATGTTTTGGTCATATATCCCCTTGAAGCTTTTCCTCAAAACTAAAGACAAAACGCAACTTAAATTAGTCTCTCACTTAAATATACGTCGTGCACTTAAACAGAAAAAAGTCATAAAAGAAAACAAAAAACAAAATTCAAAACATTTCCATGCACTTGAAATTTAAAACATTTTTTTTTTTGTTTTCCATGTTCTCTTTTATTATTATTATCATCCTGAAATGAGTGAATGATTTTCGAAAACTATTCCGCTAATTTTGAATTGTCTATGAATTGAAAATTCTTTCGTTTTTTACAACCTTTTGCTGTTTGTTATAATATCCTTATTTATTTTAGAAATAACATTTGAATTATATTTTGAATTAATATAAATGTAATTATGTATTTATAATTTTAAATAAAATTTAAGTATTAATATAAAGAAAAAATGTCTTTAATTTTTATTTGGCAAAGGGGTTTGGGAAGAAATATTTCGCATCTTTACTTGTAATGGATTTCAGAGGGATTCTTTCGTTTTTCAGTTTCTTGCTGGAATTTAATTATATTTGCATGCAGAAAACACTTCCACACTTGAAATTCAATTTCTATCAAAATCAAACGTTGAAATAACAGAGCAATTTGAAATTCTGATTATTCACTGTTTTTGGTTTAAAAGGAAGGTAGGTTAAGACAAAGTTTTCTATTAAATGTATGGGGCTAGGAGTCCAGTAAGTTCTCGATCGTTTCCGTTTCATCCACGCAGTCTATAATAATAAGGGTGACCATTTTGACTTCAAGATCCTTATCTTACAGTGACCTCTTTTAATCCACATCAGAAAGTTTATTTTTTTAGGGATATGAGCGATTTTATTATTCTCCACTAAATTTTAGTTTAAATTGATACAAAATAAATCAAAAAATCATTTGATAGTACCTCTTTAATTATTCCTTATCCCACTTTCATCATTTTCCCAGACAATCTCTTTTAATATGGCTACACCATCCATAGTCAACAATTGATGTAAGTCTTATGCCAGACTTTTCATTAATATGAAAATGTGTTTATAGACAAGAGGTATGAATGGGGTGAAACTATGTACACAACCTTCTGTAATCTGAAATTAATCCTTGTGCTTAAATTCGTAACTTTAAACTCAAGATGGTCGCACGTCATTTCTTTGATTCCTGTTAATTTTAATAGAAAATATCAACAATTTTCATATGAAAACAATTTGTGTGTAGACGTTTTCAATGAAAATATTCATAGTCTGGCATAAGACCAAAATGAAAGTATCATTTAAAAATAAGCCGTTATTTATGCCATTTTTGGAGCCATGTCGTTCTTCTTATTGTTGTCGCCGACAACTTAGGCAGCGGCTTCGAGCTCCAATGCGGCTTTTTACTTTTTCTTCCTCTTCCACTCTATTTTCTTATCGGTAAATGTTTACATTAATATTATGAATCAAATATCTCTTCCATCTTCATAGCTGTAAACACAGCCAGCCCTTCGACTCATTTCCTTGTCAAATTAATTTCCTACAAAGTAAAATTATAAAAGAATGCCAAAGCCACGTAGTATTCTAACGCCGTTGACATTGTCGAAACAAGAAATTTGATTCTGTTTCACCCTTAGTTGTTTTTAGGTTAAGTCTCCGTCATCTATTTTATTTTTTGGGCATAACAAACAAATTTTATATATTTTTAAAATTAAACATTATTACAATTGTTTGCCGCTGAAGACGGCAATAGAAATCTCAGAACTCACGTCCACTAGTTGCTTTAGGCTTAGTGTGTGATATTGGGAAGTAAATTTGTAACTACTGGCCAGAAGTTGTTATACAAAAATCACCAAATTCCAAAATATTTCTGTAGACGTCGTTTATGTGTCATTCCCAAAACACTTGAACAAATAACAAAAACAAACAAAAAATATCAAATACAACGTCAGAGACATTGTTGGCTGCCTCATCAGCAAAGTAAAACCTTAAACAGAATGGTCAGTGCAGATGAAACGGCTGTTACCTATTTGGAAATTCCTGACAAATCGGAGAATGATAAGAAGCATTACAAGTATGAGTGCATTATGTCCTGACAAATTACAAAATTTTTCATAAAATGTTACTCCTCATTCTATTCCCAGAACGCTAGTCTTGGCCAACGGTTTACATGCCCTGCTGGTATCGGATCCCAGCCCAGTGCCTCATGATGGTCTGACAACATCTTCCTGTGAAACAGGAGATTCCTGTGCCGAAGAATCCAGTGAGAGCAGTGATGAAGAATCAGGTAGCTCGAGTTCTGAAGGTGAAGATTCCGATGGGGATTCGGAAGAGGGTAAGTTTTATTAATTTATTTAATCGAAATAAAATACCATGTCCCCTTGATGCTTCTAGGTGATGAGAAACTTGCTGCCGTGGCATTACTTGTTGATGTGGGATCATTCACAGAACCCACCAACTATCAGGGTCTGGCTCACTTTCTGGAGCATATGATTTTCATGGGTTCCGAAAAATATCCCACAGAAAATGCTTTCGATGCCCATATAAAGAAATGTGGAGGATTTGACAATGCAAACACAGAATGTGAGGAGACTCTGTACTATTTTGAGGTGTCAGAGGAACATTTGGACAGTAGCATGGATTATTTTACGGCCTTGCTCAAAGCTCCTCTGATGATGAAGGAAGCAATGGCCAGGGAACGTGAAGCCGTCGAATCTGAATTCCAACAAACTCTGCATGACGATGAGGCTAGGCGTGACCAATTGTTGGCAAGTTTGGCCAACAAAGATTATCCCCACAGCACGTTTACTTGGGGCAATTTAAAGTCTTTGAAGGAAAACATTGACGATGATGTGCTACACAAAGATTTGCATGAATTTTGTAAACGTCACTACAGTGGTCATCGTATGTATGTGTGTGTACAGGCCAGGTTACCCATCGATGAACTAGAAAACCTTGTGGTTAAACATTTTTCGGATATCCCTAGTAACAATATGGATGGAAAAGATTTTGCGATCTACAATTATCGTGAGGCTTTTAGTCCCGAGTTCCACAACGAGGTTTTCTTTGTGAAACCGGTGGAGAATGTGTGTAAATTAGAACTGACTTGGGTTTTGCCACCCATGACAAAACTGTACAAATGTAAACCGGATCATTTCCTCTCATATCTGATTGGCTATGAGGGCGAGGGTAGTCTGTGTGCATATTTGAGGAAAAGGTAAATAAGAGTGTGTTGATGTGTTGAAGAAAATATTTGAAAATAAACCTGTCTTTGTTTCTAGATTATGGGGCCTGGAACTGATTGCTGGCGTAGATGAGTCTGGTTTCGATACAAACTCCATTTACTCATTGTTCAATCTATGCATTTATTTAACGGATAGTGGTTTCCAACATCTGGATGAAGTTTTGGCAGCCACCTTTGCCTATATAAAACTATTTGCCCAGTGTGGTTCGCTGAAGGAGGCCTATGAAGAATTGGCAAACATCGAGGCCACCAGTTTTCGTTTCGCCTCTCAAAAGGCAGCTTTTGATAATGTACAAAATTTGGTTGTGCGTTCCAAATATTATCCCTCCAAGGACATATTGACTGGCACTGAACTCTATTTCGAATACAACGAAGAACAAATCCAGGATGTAATCAAGCACCTGAACGAGTTCACTTTTAATATAATGATAACTTCGCAACAGAAATATGATGGCATTAATTATGATAAGAAGGAGAAGTGGTTTGGCACGGAATATACCTCCATAAAAATGCCCCAGAAATGGCAAGATTTGTGGGATAACTGCGAATCGATGCCGGAATTGTTTTTGCCAAAACCAAATCGTTTTATATCGAACGATTTCCGTTTGTTTTGGGTGGAGAATGGCAAGCCGGAAATACCTCTGGGGCCAAAGAAAATTCTGCAAACGGATATATGTGAACTGTGGTTCAGACAAGACGATAAGTTCGAGTTACCCGATGCTTTCATGTATTTCTATTTTGTATCGCCTTTGTTAAGGCAGAGTCCTAAAAAGTAAGTAACACTAAAGAGGCAGTATTGGTTAGGATTGAGTCATAAATCGTTCTTTTGTTCTTAGCGATGTAATGTGTGCTTTGTATTCCCATTTGGTCAAATATAAATTGGCTGAGGATTTGTATCCAGCCACAGTGGCAGGCCTAAATTATCAATTTTATTCAGCTGAAAAGGGTGTTGTTTTAAAGGTAATTATGCAATGGATTTTATTTGATGATCCCAATAATGTACTTCATTTTCCTATTAGACTAATGGCTATAACGAGAAACTACACATGGTGGTGGACTTGATAACAAAATCTATGGTCAATATGCGTGACCACATTACAGAGGAGCAATTGGAGGCTTTTAAGAAACACGTAAAGAAAGGCTATTTTAATGCCTTGATAAAACCAAAAGCTTTGAATAAGTATGGCAATTGAGGCTACATACATTTGCACATGAATCTGATTGTTTTTTGTTTCTGCAGAGATATACGTTTGACAATAGTGGAGAACATACGCTGGACCATGATTGAGAAATATAAATGTCTAAATGACATTACCTATGAGGATATGTTGGATTTCGCCGAGAACTACACCAAAGAGCTGTATGTTCAGGCTTTGATGCAGGGAAATTTAACCGAGGAGGTGGCCCATAATGTCATGAATTCCGTGTTGACCACATTGAATTGCCAGAATATTAAGGAGGTGGGAGGAATTAGCCAGGCCCAAATTGAGTTCTATCCGTATCTAATGGTTTACCTTTTCTTTCCAGACAAAATATATTGAAAATAGAACGGTACAATTACCCCAGGGTTCACATTATATACGCTGTCATGCCCTCAATGACAAGGATGTCAATACTGTGGTCACCAACTTCTATCAAATTGGCCCCTGTTCGGTGCGCATTGAAAGTATTTTGGATTTGCTGATGATGTTTGTCGATGAACCTCTGTTTGATACGCTGCGAACCAAGGAACAGTTGGGATATTATGTTGATTCTACGGTGCGCATAAATTATGGCATTGCAGGCTATTCGATTACGGTTAATTCGCAAGAAACCAAACACACTGCAGCGCATGTCGATGAGCGTATTGAAGCATTCCGCAGCAAAATGTTACAAATTCTCGATGAAATGCCACAGGACGAGTATGAACATGTACGGGAGTCACTGATAAAAATAAAACAGGTGGTGGATATGTCGCTCAATGACGAGGTGTCACGTAACTGGGGTGAAATAACCTGCGAGGAGTATCTCTTCGATCGCAAACGCAAAGAGGTGGAAATATTGAGAACGCTAAATAAACAAGAGATCATAGATTTCTGTTTGAACAACGAGAGAACCAATTTGCGTAAGCTGTCGGTTCAGGTTATTGGCAATGTTGGGGAAAACAATGCTGGCGAGGCAATGGAATCGGCAGAATCGGAAAATGATCACGATGAGGAAGACGCTGAAGAAGACGACGATGAGGACAACGAAGAGTTGTTCAATGCCTTGGCCAATAAATTGGACTTGAAGTTCATACCTAGAGAGGGTGATGCCACCACAATTGTCGATATCAATGACTTTAAGGAAAATCTCCATGTGTATCCCATAACGAAAACAAAAATTGAAATACCTGTAATAGATACAGAAAACAGTGATCGTTCTACACCTGGTGGTGCCATGGATATAATAGAGGATTGCTAATCTACCAACAACAACAAGAGAAACAGTGATTGACCCTTCAATATACAAATTATGTGAGAAACAATATTGCCGCAATTTATTTCAATAGACTTTAAAAAAATTTTATTCAAATTCAGAATTTGAATTCGATTGCTCTCAAAGTGTTTTTTTTTTTAATTTTTTCTATTTAAATAAATTTACTAATTTAATTCAAATAAATATTACACATTTGAAAATAAACAACAACAAGTATGAAGTAGTTATTGAGTTTCGAATTCCTTTGAGCGGAACAAATTTCCTTTGTACTTACCCAACTTTTAGGATTCGAAATAAAATAAAAGATTCGCATGCATTTACTGGTTATATGGGGTCATATTGATTTATTTAGCGATTCGTATAAAAAATATTTATAATTAATAAGATGTATAACAAAAATATAGAATATTATTTATATATTCATTGTTTGCTTATTTTGAGCATTTGTCTGCCAAAACAAAAAATAGAAAAAAAAAAAACACCATCAAATGTCTGGTCACGTAGTTACAAAAGTATTTTACAAAACGAATTTACAGAAGACTTTCTTTTTTTAGTTAACAAAATATGCATTTGCTTCAAATATATTTTTGGAATTCTATACAGTTGTTATGTAAATTAATTCAAGTCGATATTTGCACTCACAGTTATATAATAAGTTGTTTGTTTTGCTGTTATTGGGGGTCTTATAAAATAAATTTAAATGGATGACGTGTTCGAATGGGTGTATACAAGATTATTATTTTTGGACATGAAGTGATTCGTGGCGCTTTACAGGACGACTCCTTAAAATAAATAACCAAAGAAATATTTCAAAAGATAACAGGAAACAGGAAAACAAAAAAAAAATAAATTTAAGGAAATACGTTCTCTCTTCTAACACAAAAATATTATGCACAGGTTGTGTGCATATAACAATACAGTTTTCAATCTTTCAACAATTCTGCTTAACAAGGCACGCACACACGCACTCGGGTGCTGCGGTGCCTATTTAGTCTATAATTTTTGTAGCTCTGTTGCATCGTGCGGATTTTTCGTTTTCACAATTCTTGGCTTGATGTAGTCCACATCTTCGGCTGCCAGCAGAGAATCTTCTTTGGGATCGATTTTAACGCTACCGGAGCGTAGCAGAAGGCGGGATAATAGTGATGAGCTACTGCGTCTGCGTGGCAAATCTTCCAATCCCCTGTGCAGGGAGAGCTGATCGGGTTCCCGTTCCTTGGCCGTGGCCACATATTGCATGTATTCAGTTGTGTGCAGTTTGGCGGCCGTTGGCTTGCGATACAATTTCAAAAGCAATGAAGAGCACACCACGGATATAGAACTGGCAGCCATTGCCACTGAGGCCATCCATGGCTGTAGTGTAATGCCAAAGGGTGCAAATATGCCAGACGCCAAGGGAATGCCAAGTAGATTGTACATACTGGCAAAGAGGAAATTGTAACGTATCCGTTTTACGGTCTTGCGTGACAGATCTAGACATGCCACAACATCGAGCAGATCGTTACGCATTAACACCACATCGGCTGCTTCGGCGGCAACATCTGTGCCAGCAGCAATGGCAATGCCAACATCAGCCTGGGCCAAGGCCGGACTGTCGTTGACTCCATCACCCACCATGGCCACACGCTGTCCGGCCTCCTGTATGCGCTGGATTTTGGCGACCTTGTGGGAAGGTAGAACCTCAGCAAAAACACGATTTATGCCCACCTAAATGACAAAAAAAAAAACATTTAATTTCAACAAATTTCAAAATTCTCCCCCAATACCAACCTCTCTTGCAATACTAGCTGCTGTGTTCTTATTGTCACCTGTCAAGAGTATCACATCTATGCCCATTTTCTTGAGAGTATACACAGCCAAATGGGCTTCGGGCTTAACCATATCCGAAACAGCAATCATACAAATCAAATGACCATTCAGGGCACACAACACAGCTGTGTGGCCTTTTGACTCCTCCTCTGACATTGCATTGTTGATTTCCGCCGGCACTTGTATGGCATTGCGTAGCATCCATTCCCGATTGCCTATTAAGACATTAACCTCACCATCCATTATGGCCACGGAATCACCGATCACTTCCTCAGAATGTTGCACAGTTGGCATTATCTGGTCGTCCAATTGCAGTAATTGCATTTGTTGTTGGGCTACTTTTGCTCGTTCCGTTTCGCCAGAACCCCCCACCATACGGGTGGCATACAATAGTTCCGAAATGGATACTCCATTTTCCATTTGGATGGGTGCTTTTTCAAGATTATTACCATGTGAGCGATAACTGTTCTCGTAGTTGATTATCTTTTCGGCATGACAAGCTTGTCGCAGGGGCGTTTCATAATGGGAAACAGTAACCTTAATACCACAGCCGGGCACCGCTTGGAAATTGCTAGACTTGCCCAAAGATTCCTGGGCCAGCATGTCTTTGGCGAAACGAACTATGGCCGAGGCAATGGGATGTTCACTGTTCGACTCTGCAGCTCCAACAATGGTCAAAGCACGAGCCAGACTGCAAACTGCAGGCTTAACAAACATTACCACCTTCGAGGTCATGGGTGTGCCATGGGTTATGGTGCCGGTTTTATCAAAGACCACAGTCTTGACCTGTTAACCACATTAAATTCAATTCGATATTTTGGTATTGCTTGAAATGAATTAACTCACCTTATGGGCATTTTCCAAAGCCGTGGCTCCCTTAACCAAAACTCCATTAATAGCTCCAGTGCCAGTTGCCACCATCACAGCAGTCGGCGTTGCCAAGCCCAGGGCACAGGGACAGGCAATAGCCAGAACACTCAGAGCACACTTGAATGCATAACTCACAACTATGGTATTTGTGTCCATGTGTGCCTTGTGTTCCCTGGCAATTGGCACCAGATCGGGATCTACGAAACCCGCTATTATCCAGCCAATTAATGTCACACTGGAGACCACTACAACAAATGGCACAAAGTAGCCCGCAATGCGATCTGCCAACTGTTGTATGGGCGCTTTAGAGGTTTGGGCCTCCTCCACCAAGCGGACAATTTGTGCCAGTGTAGTATTCTCACCCGTATGAGTGGCGGTTATCAAGAGCACACCGTTTTGATTTATGGAGCCACCTATGACCACAGCACCCTTACGTTTGGCCACCGGCATTGATTCTCCGGTAATCAATGACTCATCACAAGTTGAATGACCATAGAGGACTTTGCCATCCACAGGAACTTTGGCTCCGGGCACCACCTTTAAAATATCACCTCTTTGCACATAGTCAACGGATATTACCTTCTCCGAAGTAATCTCAAAATCTTCAGAAATTTCTACTAGCACAGCTTCCACTGCTTTCAAGGATAGTAGTTTTGACAGAGCTTCGGAAGTTTTACCCTTGGCTATGTGTTCCAGCCACCGGCCCAACGATATGAATATCAAAAGCATCGGTGGTGTATCAAAGAATGTTAAAGGTGATGAGTTTTGTTCCATTAACACGGCAGCTATGACAACTCCCACGGAATATAAATAGGAAATAGTGGTGACCATCGATATGAGCACATCCATGTTGGTGCTGCCATGTTTTATGGCCTTGTACGATTGGACATAGAAGTGCCAGCCACCGAAAAATTGCACCGGTGTTGAGAGTAGAAACATGACCAAATTTTCCATAGACAGACCGGGTACTATGCAACACATGGCTGCGTGTCCCTTATTGTCCATTTCGACCATGAAATAGATCATGGCAATCATGCATGGACCACCAAAGAGCAAGGAGATCAAAAATGCCGTACGCCATTTGCGAATTTCTTCCTTGTGCTCCAAATAGCTGTGGGCCATTTTATCCTTGCCGGAGAGTAGATGGGCTTGAAAGCCCAGTTGTTCGATTGCTTCGCAGATATTACGCGGACCGGTGACATCGGTATTGTAGCGGAATTTTCCTGAAAAAGAAAAACGATGGAAAATAAATAGAAAATTGGGAAAATTTTTAAGAATTGATGTAAGGAGTTTTTCATAATTTATGAGAGCCCATAATGAGATAAAAAATGAAATAAAATAAATTTGAATTTTTATCATAAATATTAAAAACTTTTAAATCCATTTATTAGACAAAAAATAATTGTTGTATTATTATTGAATTTATTTCTAATTATTATTAAAAGCCATACGTATCACAAATAGTTTATAGTTAGTTTTTATAAATAAAAAAGTTTAAATCTAAAAATTAAATAACTCTACAAAATATTTTTTTTATAAAATTTATTCAATCAGCAATTTTATTAAAATGTTCAAAACGAATTTAATGAAATATTTTCCGGTTTATTTCAATATAATAAGAGTTGCTTTAAACGTGATTCATTACTTCATTTAAGGATTATATATTTGTATTTTATCTCCATATCCAAATAGCCATCATGTGCCATGATTGCGTTTGCATAACAATTGCAATTGTGTTTGAATCCGGAAACAAAATACGTAGTCAGAGTTGTAACCAATTAAGAATAGTGTCGGGTAAATAATTCTCGTGTGATGAAATTATATTTCAATTTAAATCCTACTACATTTTCAAAAAAAAAGTTAGCAAACAAAACATAAAACTAAGGATGGTGTCGTGTGAATAGGTGTTAATTCATTAAAATAATATGATAAAAAACTTGTAGTTCCGTAAATAAATCTATAGGTTTCAAAACTCACACTCCTCAAACTTAAATAGACAATCCGGATCTTGGCGAAATGTGACGAAATGATTTATTGTTGCAAGAAAAGAATAACAGTGTTAACCATATGGAATTGATTTTTTTATTTAATAAGAAAAACAGATGTTGCTGATATCATTGCGTTTAAGTGGAACAGCAACCACATTCACATGGTAGGCCATAAAGGGATTTTGATCAAAATTGTTTTTGAGAGGAAGATCTTGCATTGCACTCCCCCGACATTTCGATTCGATCAACAAAGAGCGAAAAAACAAAAATTCATTATATGCGACATATATTTTCATTAGAACGAAATACGCTTCAAATGGAAGTCGTACAATGACCTCCCTTGATCATATCGCATTTCCTGCCAACAATTGAAATCAATAATTACATTCTTCATAGACAAATCAAGGTAGCATACCCTACAATATGTGACTCCTTTTCCATGGTATCGAGGCACACTTTAGACACTTAGAAATTGATTTGTAGCTCCATTCAATTAGTATTTTATTTTCTCAAATGTACAAAAACAAAAACGCCCTGCCTTGCTTGTATGGAAATTAGTTTTGATGGATGTAAATATTGAAACGATGTTTTTCACATTTTATCTGCCTTGTACGTGTTTGCATAGAATACACATGCCTTTTGCTGATAATAAGAAATAAGTTAGCCATTTTAGGGCCTATTTAAATAGAGCACTTAACTAAGATTTGAACATAAAGAAAGTATGACTGATAACAAGAATTAGTTGTTGAGTTAGTGAGTAGTAATTCTCTAAATAACTAGGAAAATTCCAGGCATGTTTGTCGGTTGAAAACTAATTTTTCTTAATAAAATTATTTGACTTTCGAGTAATAACACAATTCCCTGTCTCTTTCTCCTTATTGGTTCTTTTGTGGACCTTTATTTGGCTGATTTGTTGTCTTAAATGTACTTGCTTTGTTTATCTTTTAGAAAGGGCGGGCGAGAGTAAGAAGTACCTGAGATGCTCTCTGAGCATCATAAGTCTTTAAGTAATTTTCCCTCTTCATTAGAGAACACAATAACGTTTGCTATGCTTTAAACATCATCGTCTCTTGAAGGGAGAGCATAATGAACAAAACTGATACACATTCCTGGTGACATAGAAATCGATATCGATATATTTCCCATTTTGACCTTTTAATACAATTTTATGCAAAAAATGATTGATTTTTAAAATTTTATCGAATTCTGATATCAATGGTTTATTTTGGGATTAAAACAGACACATGACATTGGTTTATGTGGGTGCTTTTTTTTTAATTGGTTCACACGTAACCAACCGACCTCACCGATTGGCATTATTACTCCAGTCTTATTAGATAGTATTCCAATAAGCCATACATTAAGATAAAAAAATAACTCTAACGGTCTATTTCTTTGCCTTCTTTGAACTTGAACCATTCAAATATGCAAGCGATACAAAAAAGCAATCAGCAAACAAAACGGGTTTCAATTAGACAATTGTTTCTTTCAAAATAGAAATCAGAGATTTGGTAATTTGTATCATGTTCATATCTACACACAAACAAAAATACCTTCACTTTTTGTATTAACAATGTTAATTTTGTTTTTATTTTATTTTACGATAACATTCGCCGCTGTCTGTTACTACTTGGGGAATACGGGCAAATTTAAAAGAAAATATTATTTGATAAGGGAAATTGTATTACCAATAACTATAAGAATTAAAAGAAAACAAAAAATCGCATTTAAATTGGTATCTACTGACGTCTGGTCAGTTGTAGACAAAAAACAAATACCTATAGCAAAACAAACAAGAGGTAATGAATGTAAGACATTGCTGAGACGCTAGATACCCTATAGTTTGTTATTTAAATATCTTAACATGCTATTTATTACAGATAATAAACAATTGTTTAAAGAGCTACATAGATTATCACTTAACCAGCCAAGACATTGCTCTTTTTTGATTAGATTACTAGATTACAGTTTGTTTGAATATTGTGCATTGTAGGGTACAGCAAAGTATTTAAAAAAACCTGTTCCACTGACATAGTTTTTTTTTTGGTTTTCTTCATTGTCGAAATAAACAGATCCGTGATCTTTTCTCTGTAGTCAATTAAAAAAAAGGAATGTAATTGAAAATAAAAAATTGAAAACGAAAGTAAAACGACATTTGGCAATAAGCAGATTTTAGATCAAACGTAAAAATATTTGGGGTACATGGGGTTTAATCGTTTTCAATAATAATATTGATAAACAATCAACATTTTACAAGAGCCCAACAAAGTGAAAGCGCCATAAGCAATAAATGTAGCTTACAATTTTGGCCTTTTTGAACTTTGGTTACACGCACGGAATATCTGACACTTATTCACTGTAATAAAATTAATTTTGATAAAAAAAAAACTTTCCTCTACCTAAAAGATAGCTATTTCCCTACTCTTGAGAGGTAAAATACATTTTTTCCCATATGTACATTTTTATACACACGTAGAATTAAAGTCACGCATCACGACTTTATAATTATGCGACAAAAAATCCCCACAAAAAGCATTAGCTTGCTTCTAGCTGACGCTCTGTCCGTTTTTTAATACGACAACAAAGAACCAATCAAATAGGTACATGGGTATATTAATAAAGAATTGAATGAGTCGCAAAAAAAGCTGACTGCTCACCTCGTTTTGTAAGTAATGTCACCGACGCCTCGGAAACACCTTTCAATTTTCGCACATGTGTCTCAATTTTATTTACACACGATGCACAGGTCATGCCTATTATCTCTATTTCCACCACAGCTTCGCCGCTATCCGGCTCATCAATAAGTTCCGAGGGAAATCCCAATTCAGTAATGGATTTTGCAATACTTTCTGGCGTAATTACATTGGCATTGTATTTGACTTCCGCTTTGGCCGCCAGCAAAGCCACCAATACACTATCAATTCCATAAATTTTCTTGCAATGCTTCTCTATGGTGGCCACACAACTCGCACAGGTCATGCCTCGAATATGCAAAAAACATTTCGACAGCAATTCCTTTTCTATGGGTATGGCAATGGCATTTCCATTTGTGGCAACCTGTTGCTTTTGTTGTTCGCCTGCATTGTTTAAGGGTGAGTTTTTCAGGGGCGATGAGGAAGGTGTTTTTGTTTTAGTGGGCGTAGCATTGCTGTCCATTGCACTTGCTTCAAAACCCATATCGTCTATCATTTCGGCAATGAGATCGGGTGTTAGCTTCTGACTATCATATTCAACTTCTGCCTGTTTCTCCTCCAGGCTCACTTTGATGGCCGTAATGCCCTCCCTTGTGCCAATGTTGCCCTCAATGTTGCGTACACAACTTTGGCAGGTCATGCCCACGACTCGTATGAGGCATTTTCTAGTGGAGACTTCATCTTCGTCCTGTTTATACTCGCATTCAAAACCCATGTCATCAATATCATTTGCAATCTGTTGCGGATTTGTTATGCTGCTGTCATATGTGAAGTAGCCTGCCTTTTCCTGAAGTTCCACTCGACACTTTAAGATGCCAGCCTTCGAACCAATATTGCCTTCGATGTTACGCACACAACTCTGGCAAGTCATGCCCACAATTGGAAGGCGTACTTCCTTTGTTGTTAGATTGGGTAAATCTATTTCCACTAGGTTTTGTTCACTGTCCATTGTGAAAGGCATTTTTCCATCGGTTGCTGTTGTTGTTATTGTGTTTTCTGTTGCTTATTATGTTATTACACTGCATATACACACACACACTACCTTCTTATCTTAAAACGACGACGGCTTTGTTAAATAAAGGCAAGCAAATGTTATTTTGTTGCTACACACTACTTTTTTATTATTACTTTTTGGTCTGATTAATAGACCCCGATTAATTTTGCATTGGATAATTTCGATATTACTTAAGCATATATTTATGCAAAGGAAAATTTTGCACACTTCGTCGAGATTGGATTCGATAATTGTTTATTCAAATTGAGTACCGAATAAATTCTGAGGTAAATCTTTGGTTCCTCATTTCAAGATTTTTTCCGCACGCACCTACTTTCATCCACCCGAACCGAACCATTCCATTCAACCTGAATGGATAGAGCTGGCAAATGAGCGATAACAATGTCGATAGTATTATTTTCATTTAGATGTTGTGTGAGGTTGGCAACGCTAAAATCGAGATTACCAAAAGTACAGGGTGACATAGAAAAAAAGTTTAATTTCACTCTTTTTCTGTCGTTCAGTTGAAGAATAACCTGTAACGGATTTAAAAACACAATTTTAAATAAAAATTAAAAAGGCAAACGCCAATTTTTGAACGTAAGCATAATTAAAAATTAAGTTTTGACCTCCACATTATGGTTTTGTTTATTTTTAAAATTTTTCGCATTTTTATATTGAGAAAATGCAACATAATATGAAAGACATGTTTGGGGTTCTTTGGAGTACCCCATGGCTCAATAAGAAAGGTTCCTCAACTTCAATGAGACTAGGAAAATGCAACTCTATACTGAATAAATGGGGGTACCCATGGCTCAATAAGAAAGGTTCCTCAACTTCAAAGAAACTAGGAAAATGCAACTCTATACTGAATGAATGGAATATCGGGTTTCTCCACAAAATTGATTCCATGATATTAGGGCAAGACGTGTTTATCCCAAAATTAGGCATTTTGCTGCCCGTTAACGTGAAAAATATGCATTTCTATTGTCTCTGAATTTGAAATAATCTCAAATTATTTTCTTTTTTATTTAAAACAATACACACACTTATACAACCTGTGGAAATGTTTTGACAGAATAGGGCCACATAAAAAAAATGTATTTAGAGGGAAGCTTTGTGCCATAGGTTACCCATAATGGAATCCAGGATAGAAGGAAAATATTTTTCTATCTAAAAATTGTATTTTTTTAAATAGTTTCATTTTCAATTTTTTTTCTTTTACTAATCAAACTAATACACAGACTTCTACAATCCGTGTATATGGGGCTATATCTCTTCTACCTCCTTTTGATCTAACATCTTAGGTTTACTTTATCCCTTATGAGGATTTATTTCCAAATTATACAATGGAATTGACAATTTATATCCATAGGGTTTACTAAATCAAGTAAACTGTAAGCAAATTTATGTAGTTCAAACCCCTCCCATAACACTATAGTCCAAACATAACAATTGTTCCTCCAGCTTGCATTCATTTTATTAATACTCACTTCCTTCACACATACATACATAATTAACAAATCTTTTTAGTTTTCTGTGAAGCCATTTAACAATTGATTGTTTTTGTCAATTGCACGATCTCTTAAAGAAATGTACAGTTGGTCTATCCTTGGGACAATAATCAATTGTTAAAAAAAAAATTCGACAATTTTCAAAAATAAAAATCTCTTTACAATAATCACAAAAATGCATATCCTCTAACAACGATTGATCTTTTTTAAAGCACTGCTGCATTGGCCACAACACTGGGATTGTTAACAACCTCACCGAGAGCATCCAAAACCTCTTTACGATAATCATCGAATTCGCCATCAATTTCATTGATTGTCTGTTCCTCAATGACGTACAGGGTACAGCCGGTTTCACGAATTAAACGTTCGTCGTGAGACACTATAATGACACCACCTTCGTATTCATTAATGGCCTCGGCTAAAGCATCAATTGATTCAATATCCAAGTTATTTGTAGGTTCATCAAGAATCAACACGTCTGGGGCACTCAAACACAGTTCGGCTAATGCCACACGGGCCTTTTGACCACCCGAGAGATCCTTCATTTTAATGGTGTGGGCATGGCTTACTAAGCCGAAGGAACCCAATGCTTTCCGTGCTTTTTCATGTGGCAAATTAAATAGACGTTGCAAATATTCCGCAGCAGATTCTTCAGCAGTAAGATGTTCACCGGAATGCTGATCAAAACGTCCTACACGTAGACGGTGATTCTTTCTCTGTTCACCCTTTTGGGGTTCCAATTCACCCAGTAACAGCTTCAAAAATGTGGATTTTCCCACACCGTTGGGTCCAACAATGGCAACACGACTAGTAAGGTCTATACCGAAATCGGTATTGACGAACAAAGGTTTCTGACCCTCAAAGGCGAAGGTGACATTGTGCAAACCCAGAATGGGAGGTTGCAGCTGCGATGGTTCTGGAAACCGAAATTTGACAATATATTCTTTGGGTTTCTCCAATAACTCCGTTGGTCCGTTGTCATCTTCCTGCTGTCTTTGCTGCTTCGACTTATTCTTCTCCTGTTTGCGCGTCAACGCTTCCTTTTGTTTCTTCTCTGCCGCCTTCTTGGATTGGCCGTGGGCCTTCAGTTCCTTTATTCTCTTTTCTTGTTTCTCGTACTCCTTAATCATCTCCCGACGTTTCTGGACGTACATCTTCTTAAACATTGAGTAGTTGCCCTTGTAGTAATGCAACTTCTTTTGATCCAGATGAATGATTTCATTACACACATTGTCCAAGAAACTCTGGTCGTGGGAAACAATCAACAGAGTTTTCTTCCAGCCTTGCAGATAATTGTCCAACCAAATGACAGCATTCAGATCCAAATGATTGGTAGGTTCATCAAGCATGAGAAGAGTTGGTTCCAAGTACAAAGCACGAGCCAGTGACACACGCATACGCCAACCACCAGAGAATTTATTGGTGGCACGATTCTGCATTTCTTCACTGAAACCCAGACCAGCTAAAATACGCCTAGCTCGAGCCTCAGCCGAATAGGCTCCAATGGCTTTCAATTCGGCAAATGTGTCATTTAACTCCTCCTGGACACTCATATCGCCGGCAGCGAATTGTTCTTCCAGCTCTTTGCTCTTTTTCAAGAGATTGAGGCGTTTTGTGTCGGCTTCGAGGATGGTTTCAACGGCAGTTTTGTCAGTGGCTACAACTTCCTGTTCGCAGAGTAACACATCAATGTTGGGTGGAATTGCAAAGGCACGCGTGGCTATGTGACGTAAAAGAGTGGTCTTACCATGACCATTAGGGCCCACCAAACCATAACGACGACCATGGGCAATCAACAGATTGGCATTAACAAAGAGGTCATTACCTGGGGGAGAACAATGAGACAAATGAGAATCATTTTAAAATGTATAAACTATAAGACTCTTCCCACCTTTTGCTGATATGGTAAAGTTTTCAATTTTTATGTCCACGGCATGCTCGAGGGCGGCCTTTTGGCCAGCAGTCTTTTGAACCTGGGACATTGTGAAGTTACTATCCAAATCGGAGTGGCCCAAACCACCCTTTTTGGTCATCATTTCCATTTGACGTTCGTATTCCTCTTGTTTCTTTAGTTTCTTCTTTTCCTTGTGGGTAAGCTTCTTTTCCTTGGATTTGTCTCCAGCCGTTTCTTCGTTGCCAGTAGGAGTAGATTCCTTCTCTTCATTATCTTCAGCCTCACTCTTTTCCTCGATGTTAAGATTTTCCAATTTTTCTTCTAATTCAATGGGCTTTTCAATAGACTTTTGAGGTGAAGGGGATTTTTTGACCGGCTCAGGTTCGGGCTCTGGTTCTGGCTGTGGCTCTTCTTCTTCATCTTCAGACAATTTTTCTTCCTCCTCCTCCTCTTCCTCTTCTTCACTCACTTCAAATTTACTTTTCTTATTTTTCTTGTTCGACTTTTTGACCGGCTTGGCTATGATCACAGGTTCTTCCTCTTCTTCATCAGAGTCATCATTTTCCTCGGCAGCCTTCTTAAGAATATCAATATCATTGTCATCATCATCAGAGAAATCATCTTTCTTTTTGTTCTTCTTGGACTTTTTCTGCTGTTGTTTCTTATTGGCCGGTTTAGGCACATCTACTTGTGCCTCTTCATCCTCATCTTCATCACTGTCGGCCGCCTTTTTGCCCTTCTTACCAGCCTTCTTGTTATTCTTTTTGACTGGAGCTGCTACGGGTTCATCAGCATCCTCATCATCACTATCCTGTCGTTTTTTGTTCTTCTTTTTACTAGCCACCGGTTGTGGAACTTCTTCCTCATCATCATCACTCCAATCATCTTTGCCCTTTTTACCTTTCTTGCCCTTCTTTCCACCCTTGTTTGTTGGCTGGGCTTGCTGCGATGGCGTTTTACTACTACTGCTCTGAAGACTTTCCAAGTCATCATTTATTTCATCATCTGAATCATCTCCCCTCTTTTTGCCCTTCTTGTCTTTCTTCTGAGATTTTTTGGGAGCAGCTGGTTGTTCATGCATTTCATCATCGTCGTCGAATTGATTCTTCTTGTTCTTTCCCTTATTCTTGGACATATTTAAGACTACTTTATAAATAAAAAATTAACTAACTAGGACGCGATTGGAAGTTTCTCAAATGGGTGAACTTTAAAAAATGTTTCACGTGGAATATGAGACAACTGAGTCGAACTTTTTTCAGCTACGGCGGCGTCACATATGTTTTTAACGGCGGCAATGTATCACTGAATGTATTCCTTGGATATGAAAGGCGGAAAAACGGCTGGTGATTGAGTCGCTAAGGGCAAGGTGGACCATGGTTGTGAAAGTCCCATAGCATTTGGAATCGGTGTCAGGCTTTGTTGTTACTCAATTCTGCGCCTATTTATCGATCTAATCCCATAAATCAAGTTTTTTAACGACTGTTCAGAGGGGTTACCCGTCGTCCAATGTTTTCCCATACAGGTTGGTCCAACCAATGTCCTCCAATTCCAATTTCCAAATCCAACCAACTGCTTGCTTGTGAAAAGCAAAACGAATGAGCGCGTGGGAAACAAAAATGAAAGACGTCCCCAATGAAACAAATAAGAAATCAAAAAGGAACGCCCGATAAAAAAGAACAAGAAAGCAACAAAATCCCCGAGGGAACTCTGTTGTTTACGAATGAGACATGGGGAAATCGAACCGCTGGACACATTCATTAAATGAACCGCGGGAGTAATTCAACTCGAAGAAGAAATCGGCCGGCTTTAGGTCGTCATTTTGACGCCGTTAAGAATATTAAAAAAGCTAAAAGTTTGTCAAATGGGTGAACTTTCCGCTACGGCGGCGTCACATTTGTTTTTAACGGTGGCGTTGCGTAAAGTACTTCATCACAGAATGTATTAATTGGATATGAAAGGCGGAAAGAAGGCTGGTGATTCAGTCGCCAATAAGGACGAAGTGGACCATGAAACATGGTTGTGAATAAAATACTTTTCGCAGACAAAATTGCCGACAGGTGTGTTTACAGAGAAAAAAATGCAATTAGCTGTAAGGATATAGGGATATGTAGGTTGACTTTTGGTGTTGGATCTGAAAATCGAGTTTTGCTAATAGTCAGTGTTACTGTACTGGAAAAAAATTCTCCGATTTTCAAAAAATCAATTTTTTTATAAACCACTAAGCGTGAACTTTTCGACATTACATTTTATGAATAATAAATTATATCTCGGTTTTCACGAGAACATCAGATATATTCTTAAAACTCGGGGTATAGGTAAATGAATGCGAAATAAAATCAAACTTTTATTTATTTGATTAATTAATTAAATTGTATAGACAATTTTTTTCTTTCGTTCTGCAGGCCTTTTCAATAAATTCAATAGTATACTGTGCACAGGTGGTTGCATATAAAATGGAAAAAATTCTCCGATTTTCAAAAACTCAATTTTTTTTATAAACCACTAAGCGTGAACTTTTCGACATTACATTATATTAATAATAAATTATATCTCTTTTGAACAAGAACAACGGATATATTGTTAATTTTCCTGAGAACTTGATTGGCTAACAACAAAGTTTAAAAGAATTCAAAACTAGTTGATATTAAAATATTTGCTTTATTTTTCAAACAAATTTCTCAAATACAATCAAAGTTATTCAACTGCAAATGATCTCACCTTAACTGTCGGACAAACTAAAAATTCAAATTTTTGCTAAATTTTGAAATTTTGGAAATTTTATTTTTAAGAAATAATGCCAATTTCTTGCTTTTTTGTTGTTTATGCCTTAAGATACGAAAAATTACTAAAATTAAAATACAAATTATGCTGCTGATAGAATTCTTAAATAATTATGTATCGCTTTTCCATAGTTTTATGGTTTTGTCATTTTCCAAAGCGGCCGAGGCGATTATATTCTCTGTGGGATGACAGGCCGTACACAAAACGGTATCTGTGTGTCCCTGAAGTTTTTGAACCACTTCTTTGGACTGTAAATTCCATATGTAAACCATGTTGTCTTCGCTGCCCGATACAATCCACTAAAATCAGAGATAAATAATTCTAAAATCATCTAATGTCGTACTAACATTTCGAAACTTACCTTTCCTCCTGTCACAGAAAAGTTGGCAAATATGCAGTATTTCTCATTTTTGTGTCCAGTATAGGTTTTCAAGCATTTTCCCTTGGAGTAGTCCCACAATTTCAATGTGTTGTCGAGGGTGGCGGCCAATATGTACTTTCCATTGGGAGAGAATTTAACAAAACTAACGGGTGGATTATCATCATCTATGAGAGTCTTTAAACATTGGCCACTGGCTGTATCCCAAATGCGGCAGAGACCATCATAACTGGAGCTAACAATCAGTGAACCATCGCGATTGAAATGTACTGCTGACACGGGATCCGAGTGGGCGGGCAATGTCTTTAAACATTTGCCAGTTCGTACATCCCAAATGCGTACAGACTCATCAAAACTACCCGATACTATGAGATTAGATTGTGGATTGAAATTACAGCAGAATACATAATTGCTATGGCCCTTTAAGGTCTTGAGGCATTTTCCAGAGCTGAGCTCCCATACTTTCAAGGTCTTGTCATCACTACCGCTTACCAAAAGCCTTGAATCGGAAGACCAGGCCACATCAGAAATGCCCAACTTGTGACCCGAGATGGTTTTTTCAAATTTGCCATCGTATGCACCCCAGATTTTGATTAATTTATCGGCCGCTATAAAAATAAAATGTTGCTGATGAAAAACGTGTCATATTTTTTGTTATTGGCGATACACTTACATGAACTGGCCAACCATTCGCCATTGGGTGAGAATTTCACGGCAGACACGGCCTTAGTATGGCCGGCCAAAGTAAATTTCAAAGTGTAATTCGGCTTAATCGACAACGAGGACTTGTTGGATGAAGCAGATGTGTTACCACTCGACTGTGAAGATTGAAGGGTATTGGGTCCGGCCGGTGGAATGGGTTGGGGAGCATGCACTCCGGGATGACCACCATGCACTGGTCCTATGGGAACCATTTTGTCCTAGTTGCTACTTTCCCACGCCAACAGTTTTCCTCAAAGCAAAATATTGCCGTTTGTTCGAGACGACGACCACCAAACCAATATTAACCACCACCAACCAACAGTTCTAGCTTCCTCTCTCTACACACAAACAATTTTTGTTGTCAGAAAACCTCGTGCTTTTGTTGTTGCTTTTTAATTTGACATCTAGTTTAGTTTGGCACGATGCTTGTTTGTTTACTTCTTGTAATAGCTTTATTTTGATCACAATTCGATAATGTTTTGCATTTCAATTAGAAATAAATTAAAATTAATTGTATTTTCGCCTTAAATATTTAGTAATTATTGTTATTATTGAAGAAAACTCTGCGTGCACATGAAATTTTCGGCGTTTGATACTAAACTTAAATGCAATTAGTGATGGACGTAACGTAAGCAGTGAAACAGCTGTTTATAGGGGTGCTTTAGATGTTGTGATTACAATGGAATGCCAAATATAAAGGTGAGTACACAATGGATAAAAAAATCAATAAACTGTGGGACAATTAAAGGCCTAACACTAATTTGGACATTAACTAATATGTGTGATGACTTTTCCAGTAAAAAATAGTGAGTAATATGTACTATTTTTTATATTACGTAGAAATATTGCAAAAATTAATAAAGAAAGTAGCTGTTTCGCAAAATATATACGTAAAAATGTTATTCTTTTGAGAAAATCGAAACAAAACAAAAATTTTGTAGTGAAATATGTGTTATTTATTGGTATGACACAATATTGAATGCTTATTACTTGAAAAATAGTAACAATTCTTAATTTATTGTGTAAAATTTTAAAACATTTTCAATTAGAGAATAGAGTTGAGTTCGATTTCGATTTCGAGTTGTTGTTTCGAATATGTTGCAGAAACTGCAAGAATGTTAAAATGTTGCTACGATATCGAAAAATTTTCAAAACTTGATTATTCTTCCAAGAACGGAGCATATATATTTCCTTAAAATATTTTATAGATATTATAGCGTATTTACATGGTTGGATATTAAATCACCGGATTTCATAGAATCAGTTGCTAAATCGTAAGTGTTTATTTTAAACGCTGTTAAGGATATGTATTTTTGTTTGAGTTAATCTTTCGACAATTACATTGCAGAAGAATATACGTAGACTCATCGACTCATCGAATGGACTGTCAAATTAAATTTGGAAGTAAAAATGAATGAAAATTTATTTGAATTTATAAAAATTGTTGAAAAAACTCGAATTATAATTACCTCAGAATGACGTCGTATAAAAATCTACTTATAGTTGAAAGAACATTAATTTTTTTTTGACAAAGCAATGTTCCCAAGCGTTGATGCATCTACCTGTATTCTTCTACCATGGACAATTAACAACAAAAACTTATAGATGACTTTTAAATTATAGCTGTATTATGGCTCTGTTTATGCTCCGGAAAATGGAAACTAAAATATTTTTCATTTCAAATTTTCCTAAGACAAAAACTCGAACGCTGAACTTGGGTAATATGTTATGTCGCTATTGAGTATTAACCCACCGGAATTACTAGAGCCAGTTAATAAATCTTGTCTGTTTAGATACAAACTTTGGAGGATATAAATAGTAAATGTGTTTGAATAAATCCGGATTAAGAAATAAATCCTGACAATGTGGGTTAATCCGGATAAAATATTGTAGCTAAACGTGCTATTAAAAAACAGCTGTTTGGAAAATCTTTATGACTTTTCGATTTGTTATGTGTAAACGCCAGTTAAATTTCTTTGACTGTACATGGTAGAAGAATACAGATAGTCGCATCGACACAGCTGCTGGGACAATGATCTGTCAAACCTATTTTGGAAAAAAAAATTTGTTAAAAAAATGCATATCATAACAAGAAATATATATAAATTTACTTATTTTTGAAAAAAAAAAAAAAAAAAAACAATTTTTTACATATCAATCTTCCCAAGCGTTGAAACATCTATCTGTATTCTTCTACCATGATACTCCCATAACTGGTTTAGGCCACTAGCCAACATGCACATGTACATAATTTTCTATTTATGACCCTATTGCAACTTCGTAAAATTGTAAAACATAAAAACAACTTGCACACGTCGGTGTCATGTCTTGGTGTTCCCTATTGCAATTTAGACCAAATGAATTGATTGATTAATAAAACACACTCTAAATAAATCGGAATGTTGTTTTTCTTATTTAAAATACAATATAATTTTCTTATTTGGGTTTAAAGAGAGGATATTTACAAAAATTATTCGTTTAAAATATTCTGGTGTCGTTTCATATTTGTACTGGCTTGTCTTTGAAAAGCATTTTATCTCAAAACAGTTATGGAACATTTAAGCATAACACAGTCGCAATGCATGAATGAGTGTATGTATGTACCTTTACAACATCGTTTTAGCGGTTTTTTTCTGTTGGAAAGTGATTGAGAGGAAGAGAGATACGACTGTAATTATGATTGCTTTGAGGGATATAACGTAACTTTGCAAGAAAATCATTTTGAAATATTAAAGTTTGCATAAATCAACATACACATACACCACCAACATAGTTGCCATAAAAGAAAGACAATTTTTTGTTGATTTTTCAATGACACAAATACAGTGGTATGACATTTGACAACTCACTGGGCGATCGAAAAATATTTTGGTTTGACATTTCAGCAGTGACGATGCGTCTACCTATATTGTTCTACCATGTCATTGACACTATCTTTAATAAGTTCTCACAAGGCAAATTTCGCCAATAATTGGTCTGTCTGATTTCCTTTCCTGCAAGAATTGTCCAACAACTTTGTTCTCAGAGAGTAGGGTAATGTTATTCTCTCCGGTAAAAACTTGCTGATTTGTCAAAACAAAAATAAAAATGTAAGGATAAGGATGTAAGGACCCTCTTTGGATATCTTTATTGAATTCCTTCTTCTTTCTTTTCGATCTCCTTTCAGCTCTTCAAAAAAATACAATAGATCTTCTGGAATATAAAACCTTCCCTAATCCACTTACTTTGACGTTATAAATAAAAAAAATTGTCACACCACATAGACAGTTATAAAACAGGTTTGAAGTTGAAGGTCGGAATTTCATTTGCGTATGATTTTTTTTTTGATTTGTTGTTAATCCACTTTCAGTATTTGTTTCTTTCTATCGTTTTATTGAACTTTGAATTTCTCAAGCACCGATAAAATAATGAATTATAAAATGCAGTGCTTTTCAAACTAGGGTTACTTAACATATTTTTTTTTCGTTGTTGTTCCCATCAACAAAAACAACAACAACTAATAAACTTCATTAATAAACCAAGCTCATAATTATGTTGTACGCTTCCTAAGCTGTTGATTGTTTTGCTTGTCTTCAAAGTCTCCAAGCCATTTCAGTGTGTATTGGAGGGGGACTATTTGGGAATTATCTTCACGCTGGGCTTTTGAGTACACAGCTCACGTTTCAGTTTAAAACGCGACTTAAAACCTAAAGGTTGTCTATCTTGGAGCACAACAATAAAACAAAATCAAGTCGGAAGAGAAGACAGCAACACGGCTCAGTTGATTGTCAGCTAAAAAAAAAAACAGCAAAACATTAAAAGTTGTGAATATTATAATTATATTTAAAAAAACGCATAAGATTGTTACAAAACCAAAACAAAGTCACACAAAATGACGATTGAAGTTGAAAAGAAATTAGACGAAATGGAGTTGTGGCTCAAAACGCAAACTCAATTGCCTCAGAAAATAGGTAAACAAACCAAAAAAAAAAACTAAAAACGAAATAAATTAATAACTTTGAAATATATAAATGTATTACAAAACCGAAGTAAATTTCTCAAAAAGTTTCCACACTCAACTTCAACTTGAACAAAAGAAAATAAAATTGATCAAAGTCGTAATGGTTTTTGCCCTTGACAGCTATTAAATTAAAAAAGTCAGGTTTGCTTATTTTTTTCTGTTAAACAAAAAATTACTTGTTAATATCAAGTGGGTCATAAAATTGTAGAAACGATGAAATTTATGGCAAACTTTGACGACACAAACCTGCTGATTGAAAATACTTTGAGGTTTATAAACTCAAAGTATTTTCAATAATTGTTTTTGAAATAATTGTTTTTGTTTTTTTTTTTTTTTTTAAATAATCTATTTTGTAAGGTTTAGTCCCAAATTAACATGAGGTGAAATTTCAAACAAACGTCTTGATGTTAAGATGGGAATTTGGCCCATGTGATTTGACTTTGAATACCCTCCACCATTTGGAACGACTTTGGCAATTCTCAAAAAAAAAAAAAAAAAAAAAAAACATTAAAAATTCTGTTCAAAATCTTAAAAATACCGAATGTAGCTGTTATATTAGGGTCTATACGGGGACATGGACCTGCCTAGGTAACTTTTGTCATAAGCCATTACAATATCCAAATGCGAAACTTGAAAAAAAATCGGTGAAAAATGTATCTAAAATCATCAAAATACCGAATATCCGGAGGTACCGTAATATGGGGGCTATAAGAAGACGTGGACCTGCACAGACAATCTCCTGTCATAGGCTGCAGAATCCATTACGAACATCAAATATTAAATTTGAAAGAATTCCGATGAATATTGTCGCTAAAATCATCAAAATACCGAATATTGAGAGGTACCGTTATATGGGGGCTATACCAAAACGTGGACCTACAAAATCCTGCAGACGTAATATACATTTGAGTAAAATTTTATCGATCTACTTCAATTCGTTCGGTAGCTAGAGTGATTTCCACAGACGGACCGACATCGCTAAATCGACATAGAATTTTATGCTAATAAAAATATATACTTTGTGGGGTCTAAAATGTATGTTTCGAGGTGTTACAAACGGAATGACAAACTTAATGTACCCTCAATACTATGGTGGAAGGTATAAAAAGATAAAAAACAAATCAGATTATTTGACAGAATAACATTTTGTTTTTTTTTTTTCAAACGACCAAAAAACGATAAAAATAAAGTCAATCCAAACATTAAAAAATGGGCATTTTAATAACTGCCCAAACCCGCCATCTTTTCTGGCGAAACTCGACGATAAGAAATATTTCTTCTTCTTTATCTTTGTGGTCGAATAAAATCAAGCCTGCATGATACGGGAAACCATTCTTTAATTAGTTGTCTTTTAAGGTGAGAATACATAAAACGCTATTCTGACTGGCTTCTTCGGAAAAGACTAAAGGAGCCTAGGGCCGAAATAAAACTAAGTCAACTTAATACTCCTTTGTTTCGCTACGAAGAAGCCAGCCAATGATTTTAGCCAGACAAACAAACCTTTTATGTACTTTCACCTTTAACGTGGGAATACATAAAACGCATTTCTGACTGGCATAAGTCATCGGCTGGCTTCTTCAGCAAAGAACAAAGAAGCCTAGGGCCGAAATCGAACTAAGTCAACCTAATACTCCTATGTTTCGCTACGAAGAAGACGATGACTTAAGGTGCAAGTACATAAAAAGCTTGAAGTCATGGCTAGACATATTATTGTCAAATTATAATGGAAAACGACTGCAGGATTTTAGTGCGGCTCTGTAATTCCTTTATAAAATGTCCAAAAATATGCCTAGCCATGGTGTTTCTGCAAATATAAAAACAAGATTTAATAGCAAAATGATTTAATGTGTCAAAAATTTAAAAATGTTTTTTTTTTTTTTCAAAAATAAGTAGATTTTTATGAGTTTTCCTATACGACGTCAATCGGAGGTTGTTTTGATATGTATTTTTCAACAATTTTAACGAATTTGAATTATTTTTCATTTAAAAGTTTCAATTTCAAAATTGGTTTGACAGTTCATTGTCCCTGTATTCTTCTACCATGATTGGGACATTGCCCATACAGGTAGATGCATCAACGCTTGGGAGCATTGATATGTCAAAAAAATTTAAATGTTTTTTTTTTTTCAAATATAAGTAGATTTTTAAATGTTTTCTTATACGACGTCATTCGGAGATTATTATAATTCGCGTATTTCAAAAATTTTTACAAATTTAAATAATTTTTCATTCAAAATTTTCAATTTCAAAATAAGTTTGACAGTTCATTGTCCCAGCAGCTGTGTCGACGCGTCTACCTATACTCTTCTACTATGGCCCATAGGTTAACGACTTGTTTATGTAAAGTAGTCTAGACACCATCGATCATGTATGTAATATATGACAAATTGATGATGATGATAGGATTGCCACGTTTTATTTGATCAAAAGTCAACATGTGTCTTGTCCAATAACTCCTCAGATTGAGATAATAAACTAGAGAGATAATATGAGATAATAAACTTCCGGGTTTTTATCTCAATGAAATGTAATTAGAAATTCTAATTTGGCAACAAGAACTAGATAAAACATTAATGCGATGCGTAGTCTATGTTAAGTCGATTATGTAAATAATTCCTCAAAAAATTCCTGTTAATTTCTTTGCTTTTTAGTCGGCTGTGTTGATATGGAACGCATTTTAATAAAATGTGCTATTGAAATTGTCAAATCCCTTAATTGAACGTAAAATAAAAAACTGCGTTTAGTAAAACACAAATTTGATTTATTTCAAAAATAATAAGCAAATGTTATTATTTTAGATAGATGGATGCTGAAACGTTTTCTTTTGTGCATGGAAGGTGATAAAGATGCTGCTCAAAATCTATTAATCACAAATTATAAAATGCGCAATAAATATGATCATATTTTTATTAAACGCGATCCAAAGTATGAGAGTTCCGAGAAGGTTGTAAAAGTAGTGTAAGTATTAAACCAGTAAGGAAAGCTCAAAAGTCGGGCGGGGCAGACTATATGATACCCTACACCACTATGCATATTTAGTAGAGCTCTCGTAAAAAGGTTTATACAGGGCATTTCAGAGCTCTATGGTACATATTTGGTACAAAATCAAAATCTATCTAATTCTATCGTGCATTTTACGAACTATAGCTATCTCTGAACCGGGTTTCTCCAAATTTGACGTATTAGCTTCTAGACTGAATTCGGTCTTATGTACGAAAATTCAGGTGATTTGGGCTGATATTGGCCATTTGATGCACAATTAACACGAAATCGGATGAAGATATATATGGGAGGCATATCCAAATCGGAACAGATTTTAATAAAATTAAAATCAACTATTTTTGGGCTTTATCTGATATCTGGTACCAAATATCATTCCTGTGGAGTGCATATTACGAATGTGAGGAACTTAAAGACCAAATCGGATGAAAGATATATATGGCAGCTATAGCTACATCTGAACCGATTTTTACTAAAATTGGTGTACTTGCTTCTAAGCTGGTTTCGGTCGAATTTGCCAAAATTGATGCTATTACGGCCATTTGTTGGTCAATCACCCGAAATCAGATGAAGATATATCCAAATCTGAACCGATTTCGATAAAATTTAAAACAGCTATTCCTGTGCTCCATCTAATACCTGGTACCAAATATCATGGTTGTGGAGTGAATATTACGAATGTATGGGACTAAAACTCTAAATCGGATGAAACATATTTATGGTTGCTATATCTATATCTGAACCGATTTTCACTAAATTTGATATACTTGCTTCTAGGCTGAATTTGGTCCGATGTACTAAAATTCAGTCCATTTGGACTTATATCGGCCATTTGGTGCACAATTAACCCGAAATCGGATGAAGATATATATGGGAGCTATATCCAAATCTGAACCGATTTCGATAAAATTACAAACAGCTATTTCTGGGCTGTATCTTATATCTGGTACCAAATATCATTCTTGTGGAGTGCATATTACGAATGTGAGAGGCTTAAACACCAAATCGGATGAAAGATATATATGGGAGCTATAGCTATATCTGAACCGATTTTCTCCAAATTTGATATACTTGCTTCTAGGCCGAACTCGGTTGGGTGTGCCAAAATTCAGGTAATTTGGACTGATAGTGGACATTTGGTGCACATTTAACCCGAAATCGGATGAATATATATATGGGAGCTATATCTAAATTTGATCCGATTCTCACCAATTTCAATAGGGTTCGTCCATGGGCCAAAAAAATATTGTTTAGAAAATTTCATCTCAATCGGATAATAAATGCGACCTGCATTTTGTTCACAAGAATACATGGACAGACGGACGGACGGACGGACGGACAGACGGACTGACATGCATAAATCGACTCAGAAAGTGATTCTATGAAGGTTCTCAAAAGTAACTATGGGTCTATCTCGTTTCCTTCTCCATGTTACAAACAAATGCACAAAGACATAATACCCTTACCACTATGTGGTGTAGGGTATAAAAAGGAGCAGCAGAAATTGTCTTTAGTTTATATAACAGAATGTGTTTGTTTCAGAACCTGCAGAAATTTACTATTTTTGGAATTTTTTCGTTATTAAAAAAGGTTATCGTAGTAAAAAAACTTACTTTCTTGCAGTTCTGGAACAGATCATATATAACAAAATATGATATGTTCCAGAAGCTGCAAGATTGTAAACATGAGAATACATAAAATGCTTTGTTGACTGGCTTAAGTCATCGGCTGGCTTCTTCGTAGAGTAACAAAGGAGTTTTAGGTTGACTTAGATCGATTTTGGTCCTATGCTCCTTTGTTATTTTACGAAGAAGCCAGTCGATGACTTAAGCCAGTCAAAAAAGCGTTTTATGTATTCTCACCTTCAAATTTTTGCTACAACAAGCGATTTATACCTTTATGATATCGAAAAATATCATATCATAGATTCTTACAGGCTTAGGAACATGACAATAGTTTCGTAATATTTTTTTTTATTGTTTTTTCGTAGCGACTTCCTTACCCTGCCTGGCTATACACCGGAAAAATATAAATTGATTCTCTATCGTTTGGCAGATACCGATCCAGATAAGGTATTGTTTTCTCTTATTGTCTTACGTTTACACGCAATCAAAATATTTACCCCGTATTAGTTAAATATACATCTTTAAGAAAAGCACTAAATATGCTAAGTGGCTTTCATGTAGACTAGCATAATTAACAAAATAATAAATGCTAATGCTATGTATACATTAAACGAGTTCAATAAAATCTGGTCATTTAAATTTCCTATTTTTATAGAATGTATATCAAATTAGTGAGAAGTTTTATCAAAACCTGTTTAATGTATACATTGTCTTATTTTTATCTTTCTGTCGTTACAGTTTAATGTCAACGAAGTTTTCCAAGTGTTCTTCATGATGGTCGATAGCCGTTTCCGGGAGTTGTGTAATGAAAATGCCATTGGTGAAATTGTCGTTTTCGATATGACGGGTTTTTCATTGAGACATTTGTCGAAATTCTCCCTGGGCACAATACGCCTGTTTATGAAGTACATACAGGAAGCACATGTGGGTCGAGTCAAGGGTGTACATGTTATAAATGCAGCATCCTTTTTGGATAAGGTGATGTTTTTGGTGAGACCTTTTTTGAAAGGTGAATTGATAAATGTGGTAAGTATGTGGTGAGGGAGATAGAATTAAAAAAGGTAGTCATGCAATCATGTGTTTAAACCGCTATATATATTTAAATTATATTATATTTATATTTTTAAATCCATTGTATACACACAAATAAGAGATGGGAACCTGTTTTCTATGCAGTGAAATTTGATAAGGTTAATTACAAGAAATCCAGAGATGGATATGCTAATATTAAATGACTTTACCTTCTTAATTAAATATTAAGGTGCAGGTACATAAAAAGGCTTTTTTTGGCTGACTTAAGTCAAAGGCTGGCTTCGTAAAGGAACAAAGACTCGTAGGGTAAACAAGTGTAAATTATGAAAAAAAAAAATCGATCTATGTCAACCTAAAGCTACTTTCTTCAAAGACATGAAATTCAAAGATAGGACAAGACAGTCAAAATATGGCAACCCTGGTAGAAGAAAAGAGCTAGCCGCATCGACAATTAACTGTCACTGGAACAATTAACTGTCAAATCAATTTTGGAATTGAAAATCTTGAATGAAAAATTATTGAAATTTGTAAAAATTGTTGAAAACTACATATCATTACAACCTCCGATTTGCGTCGTGTAAGAAAACATATAAACAATATCTACTTATTTTTGACAAAATACAAATATGCCATGTGAAGCGTTCAAGCTGCTTATGTATCCACACCTTAAAGCGCTTATTTATTTCCGAAGCAGCCATATAAACACTTTATGTATTCCCACCTTTATGTACTTCCACCTTCAGTCATCAGCTGGCTTCTTCCAACGTAGGGTAAAAATAGGTATTAATTAAGGGCCAAAATCGAACTATGTCGACCTAAAACTACTTTCTTATTTTTTTACGAAGAAGCCAGACAAAAAAGCGTTTTATGTGTTCTCACCTTTAATTTCACCATAAGAAGTTATTGAAATGTGTTAAAATCGAGTGTTTTCTAATTGCAGTTACATTTTCACATGCCGAACACGGAGACAGCTTATAAATTTTTCCCCCATGAAATGTTGCCCGATGAATATGGTGGCAAGGCTGGCAAATTGCAGGATCTGAGAGAATTTTGGGTAAAGAAATTAATGGAAAATAGGTAAATATAAGAAAAAACAATAACACCTTGTGGTGGAAAATAATCGATTTTATTATTTCAGGGATTTCATTATTGATGAATCCAGATGGAAAATGAACTCATAAAACAAACACTATGTGACTATATATAAATGTGGGTTTAAGGGGCTTGCATAATAATTATCCGGCAAAAAGCTGTAATGTAAACATACTATAATCTAAATATAAATTAAAGTATAATACTAGGGGGGAGACACATAAAAGTATCTATTCCTGGCTCAAATTATTATAAAGGTTTTTTTTTATAATAATTTAAACAATACATCTATTCCCTCAAATTTTTTTCAATCAAATTTAAAATTTTTTAAATCTACACTTTAAAAACCTTAAAATACTGTATTATTTATTAAAAAGTTTATTTAAAACTTTCCTAAAGTTGTACCAACATTTCGATTTTTTCCCTAAATATGCTATCGATTTATTTAGTCTTATAATCGAATTTGTTTTCGTTGTTGATTTGATTAAACTTTTAGTAAAATATATTTAAAATAAAGTTGTTCTGTTTATAAAATAGAAAAATATTTAATAAACAATTCGTTTTATTCCTGTGTAAATGCTAGGTTAGTGTCTGGCTGATTTCAGTTGCTGACTAAAAGTACGTTTACATTTATGAAATTTACTCGAACTCAAATGCCAATTCCATAGCGTATGTGTCAAATTATATTCACTGGATATATGAATGCGAATTATGTGACGTATTCGCACATCGCATGCTCTAAGACTATGTTTACAATGAAGCTATTTATCATGATATTTTGGGAGATTGATTTTATAGCGCTTTATGTATTTCCACCTTAAGACCTGTTGTTTAAATTCAAATTATTTCTAATGAATATAAACACAGAACGACATTTTTGCATAAAGCGTGTGCATTCTATGCCATTTAGGCGATTTACCGTAAAAAACACTCACACTTTAAAGACCCTCGGCAATCGTTTGCCTTGAAAATTTCCATTAAATTTACCTTCAAATTTGAAAGCTGGCTCTAAATTTCCACCTTCATGGACGAACTTTAACCTTAAATTTAAATAGATTCTAATGTCTGCAAGACCAAATGCCAAATGGATGAGTAATTTCACAAAACCTTAGCCCACCACACCGGCAAAAGCAAGTCGTGAAAACCGAACAAAAAAAAAAAAAAAGAAAATAAAAGAAAGAAAAATTGCATTTTAAAATGTTTGCCATTCACATTAAGCTGTGCCAACAACTTTGTTACAAAAAGGGGAAACAAAAATTTGCATTGGGAATTTAAACTGTTCAAAGGTAAGCGCCCCACCAACCAAGAACCAGCAAAGCAAGGGGAATGTAAACAGCAAAAATACAAACGATACGATGCGCTTGCAAAATGCAAATTAACACACTCACCTCCATGGCTGTTCAGCGCGTCATTATCATCGTCGCCGTCGACGACCGCCAGGATTATCGTTACGACGGTTCCTTGTCGTTGTTCAAACAATGCAAATCACCTCTGTGAACGAATGCACTTCCTGTCCCTGTTTGAAGTTTCAACAAAAACAAAAAAAAAAAAAAAACAAAAACATAAAAACCATCATCACTGTCGTTGGCAGAACAAAACACTCAAAGGGCCTAACATAATCATCGTCCATTTGAGAATGAGAAATAAAAATAAAATGGGGAAAAAGAGTGGGGAAGAGATTATTTTCCCGTTATGGGTTTGAGAGGGGAACGAGAGGGGAACACACAAAGAGAGCCATGTTGATGATGTGGGAGAGGGGTTTATAGATCTGTAGTCAAACCATAGACAAATAAAGGTATAGATTAAAGAGTTGTCTCATCTGTTATCTTCGAAAAAAGTGCTTCAATAGATGTCGTTCATGCTGTGAGAGAGCAAATCTCAAAAATTCTAAATTCTCTCGAAATACAAAATATTGAATATTTTTATGATTTATTATTATTAATCAATTGAAAATGAAACAGTGACTTTGTTTACATTGACATTACCCAACTATGTCGTGATATATAAAAAAATAGAAATTAAATAGCTGAAAAATTAATATTTTTTTTCGAAATCGAGTTACTTCATTTTACCGTCCCAAGATCCCATAGTGACATCTATCGGAAGTGGTAAAATTTAAAACTTTTTATATATTATAATTTTATTTTTCTATAGTCAAACTACAGTGACTTTGGGGGTCCTTGTTTTAAACTTTTTACGTTCCACAAGATTTTCTTTTTTAAAAAATTGCGTTTGATAAGGTTTCTACAGATAACATTAGTTCCGCAAAACTGTCCGCGGAAAAATATACGTTCCACAAAATTTTTCTCTTTAGAAAACAACATGTTCCACAAAATTTAGCTTGACGACTATTGCCTTCCACACTATTTCCACAATTCACTATTCACGTTCCATAAGTTTCTCAATGAAAAATTTTATTTTCTACAAAATTTCCCTATGAAAGAAATGTCCCCCATAAAATAATTAATTCTCTTTTGAAACTACCCGGAAATACTACATTCCACATAATATTCGATACAAGAATATTAAATCCTACAACCTTTTCCACCGACAATATTATTGTTTTCTTATATTTTTTCAAAATAATTTGTTTGGGCTCTCTAAGGACTACAAATACCCATTAATTTCAATAAAACTTCTTCGAACTTCGAACATGTTCGAGCTTCATAGAACTCATGTCAATTGAACAATTGACATGAGCATGTGCGTGTGTGTGTGTTGTTTGTTTGAAAGAATGTTATAAATCCCATTGTCAAGCGCTACAATAAAAATTGGCCTTAAGCTTCAAGTTAGTTCGTAGTTAAATGTCGGCGAAAGTAGAACGTAAAATTGCCAAGAAAATCCAATGTAATCGACGAGTTTACGATAGAACGCAATAATTCTAGTGAAATTCTATAAGAAATGTTTAAAAATCTAAGAAAATACAGAAAAGAATAGATTTCCTTGAAACAAATGAAATTGTGAAAAATGGGCCTAAAAGTATGCTTAGGATTTCGGTTCAACAGACAAGTGCTAGTCTAGAGGAAATCTCAAACGAATGATGTGAGCTGTGTTGGTAAACAATAGAGTTCATCGGGTTTATGTGCGTCTCGTGTGTGTGTGTGTGTCTGAATGTCAGTATGTCGCAGAAGTAACAAAGGAGTTGTAATTGAAATGAAATTGAAATAAAATAAACAAAATTACCACATCAAATTCCCCTAAGAAAATATTTTCGAAAATTAAAAACCCCGAAAAATACCAAAATTACGTAAGCCAATTTCTTTTATTTTTTTCGTGTGTCACATACCTACAAACATACATTCTTACAATTGTCAAGAAAATTGTTTGTGTAGTTTACCATTTTATTATGGCCACAATTAATTTAAGTGTAACGTTTTAGTTGTTGTTGTTGTTGTTATTGTCCTCCTGATGTAACTGTGTGTGTGTGTGTTTGTGGCTTTCCAGCAATTTTCTACACATTTTATTTTTCTTTTTGTCTGTCTTTTTGACTTTAACTATAGTTTCACTTTAATGTAGTTAGACCTCTCCTCCTCCGCTTGCCGCGGGACAATAACTATTGCTGACATGACTGTCTGACACCTACCCAACCATTCCATGGTTGGGATTTCTTGTAATACTTATTATAAATATCCCCCCGATAGTTGGGCTGCACTACGGTGCTCCCACAAGCGTCTAAACGAACAACCCACACACAAACATGCTATTTGGGCTCTTTTTTCACTTGCTGTGTATGTGTGTGCGTTCAAGTGTGTGTGGGTGTGTGTTCGCTTTTCCATCAAATGCTGTCTTTGTTTGTTTGGGGTGGCGGCATGTCGTTGTCATAGACAAAAATTCTGCAATTTTCATGTACACCACCACCAAACAAATGATGACTGTTGTTGTGTCGTTCAGATGGATGGATGGATGAATGGATGGATGGTCGGTTGGTTGTAGTTGTTGTTCTTTTTGTAATCGTGCTTGCCATACTGCTAAAAAGGGTATATTAGGGATTGCATTTTGTTTGTAGCTGAGTGGAATTTTTGGAATTTGCTAAATTTTGCATTACATTCCACAACAATTTTTCGGACTATTTTACATTCCACACGATTTCTTCTTAGAATAATTACAATTCCACAAGATTTTCCAGAGAAAAAATTACATTCCACACGGATAATATTACACTCCACAAGATTGCTATGGCAAATCTTACATTCCACAAAATTTTCGACAGAAAATATTACATTCCACAAAATGTTTTATGGAAAATATTACATTCCACAAGAATTTTGAAAGGAAATAAAACATTCCCCAACATTTCCCATGCACATTATTACATTCCACAAGACTTTCTACAGAGAATCTTACATTCCACAATTTTTTTATAGAAAATAACAAGATTTTTTATGGAAAAAATGAATTTCACAAGAATTTTTTTAAAGAAAAATTTACATTCCACAATAGTTTTGTACAAAAATATTTACATTCCACAAGAATTTTCAAAGAAAATATTATATTTGACAATAATTTTTAAAGAAAATATTACATTCCACAACATTTTCTAAAGAAAAAGTAACATTCCACAAGATTTTTATATTTTTTTTTTTCATAGAAAATAATACATTTCCCACGGTTTTCTATGCAAATTATTACATTCCACAAAAACTTTTATAGAAAATATTGCATTTCACAAACTTTTCTGTGGAAAATGTTACATTCCACAAGAATTTTTATGCAAAATAATACATTCCACAACGTTACCTACAAAAAATATTACATTCCGCCAGATGTTTATAATTTTTTTCATTGAAAATAATACATTCCCCACGATTTTCTATGCAAATTATTATTTTCCACAAGATTTTCTTTGCAAAATATTACATTCCACAAATTTCTTATATAAAATATTACATTCCAGAAGAACTTTCGAAGAAAATATTACATTCTATAAGATTTTCTGTGGAAAATGTTTCGTTCCACAAGAACTTTTATAGAAAATAATACATTCTACAAAGTTTTCTACAGAAAAGATTATATTCTGCAAGATTTTTATAAAAATTTGATAGAAAATAATAGATCCCACTAGTTTTTTGTGTAAAATAATACATTCCACAATAATATTTATAGAAAAGAATACATTCTACAAGATTCTTTACAGAAAATATTACATTCCACAATAATTTAAAAAAAAAATTTCATTCCACTAGATAGTCTATGCAAAATATTACATTCCACAAACTTTTCTTTGGAAAAATATTACATTCCACAAGATTTTCTGTGAAAAAATTTACATTCCACTAGAATTTTTTAAGTAAAAAATACATTCCACAAGATTTCGTATGTAAAATAATACATCCCACAAGTTTTACTATTCAAGGCATTACATTCCACAGCGTTTTCAACACAAAATATTGCATTCCACGCGAATTTTCTATAAAAATAGTTACATTCTGCAATCGTTTTATATAAAAACAGTAACATTTCAAAAGATTTTCTATGGAAAAAATACGTTCCACTAATTTTTATATGAAAAACATTAGGTTCTACAAGATTTTCTTTCAAAAATTCTATGTTTTAGAAGATTCTCTACGGAATATATTAGGTTCCACAGAATTTTCTACAGAAAAGTTTACATTCCACACGTTTTTATAATAGAAAATAATGCTTTCCGCAAGCTTTTCTATGAAAAAATTACGTTCCACAGATTTTTTAATGGGAAACATTAAGTTCTACAAGAGTTTCTTTTATAAAATTTTACAATCTTCTCTACGAAATATATTAGGTTCCACAGTATTTTCTGAAGAAAATATTATATTCCACAAGATTTTCTGTGGAAAACATTGCATTCCACAGGTATTTTTATAGAAAATAATGCATTCCGCAATATTTTCTATGGAAAAAATTACGTTCCACACAGTTTTTTTCACTTGAAAATAGTATTTCTTTTGCCAACATTTCCTTGTGAGACTCCCTACAGACACTGGTAGGGGGTTTTCCATTTTGTTTTGCTTTCATGTTATTGTTATTAGTTTTCCCTAATAGTTTTCCCATGCCCACATACATTGTGTGTGTGGGTGTGTGTCAATGTGTTTAAGGAGTTTATACTCTAAGTAACTGTGTACATTTTGGCTATTACACAGTTCATTTTGTTGTTGCTGTGTTCTTCCTCGTTTATTATTTATTTGTGCCATGTCTGGTCGATAACAGTGTGACAAAAATGTCAACAAACATTTTTTGAAAACTAAAATGAGGTCTCATGAAAACTCTTTAAATCGAGAAATTCTTTGAAGTTGGTGTATTGTAGACAGAAAACTGAAAAATCCTATTAATATTTCCTTGTAACATTTCTATCGTGTCCCACTGTCCATATTTGCTGTTAATAGCATTCACAACTCATGTCGCAGTGTGTGTGGGTGACTGTGTTTAGCCGGTTGGCATGTTAACCTCAAAATATACATTTTTTTTTGCAACTACTTGCCTGCTTCTGGCTGTTGTTTTTGCTATTGTCATCGTTATTGTCTTTGGCGTACAAAACAAGAAAATTGCAAGTCTATCAAAACCAGACAAGAACCAGCAAGAGAGCCAGGGAGCCAGAGAGCAGAGAAGACTGAACAGAAATGAACAACGACGAATAGAAATCATGTCGTTATGAAAATGTGTGCTATGAAATATTAAAGGATGGCTGGCAACATCTTCCCCCCTAAACACACACACACACACACATTCACACAAACCTAGAGCACATGTGGCCGTTACATTTACTCTCACTCTCCCACACTCGTATCTGGGTGAATTAACAACATGTCTTACTTTCCAATTAGTTTGATGTTTTATTTCTTTTTGTTGTTTTTCTTGTCATTTCGAACATGTTGCAGAGCCGGCATTTTGATTTAAGACTTGTTGGCCAAACCAAGAGGCTGGCAGGCAGACGCATACACATGTAAACAAAGGCAGAGTAGTAACCCAACATACCAAAATGGCTTGAGAATAATATTATAATAAGCTTATGAACATAAGCCTTAAGCTTGAGAAAATCTTGAGAAAACATTGAAAAATGTTTGTGTAACAAGTATAGAATAATCGAAACGGAACCCTTATTTATAAGCTTATACTTGAAATTGTAGAATAAGCTTACAAAAATAATATTATAATAAGCTTATTTTTGTAATAGTATATAATATTATTATTTTTTTTATTTTTAATAATTTTTCACATTTTTTTCTTGATGGACATCCCAGTAGTCACTGCCTCATGTGGCCTTGATACCCTGACGCTTTCTTCTCCCTTATTTGAACTTCTGCATCTCTTCCACTAAGACTACACATCTATTGAATTCCTTCAACTTTTTTGATGCTCCAATCTGAAATGGGATTGGAATAATTTATGTGAAAGATTCCCGGATTTATTATTCATGCATACCCTAAGGGTTAGGTCCAGAAATGGGTCCTAAATTCGCGTGACTTTGTTTTTTGCCAAAGAAAATAATTTCTTGCTGACAATTTTCACAAAAAATCAAAACTAATTTGTCAACAAGGGACAGATTTGAGAAATGTTTGTGGAACATAAGTGTTTCTCAAGCATTGTTGAAAAATTATATTTTTATAATATTGTTCTCAAGCTGTATTGTATTTTTGGTATGTTGGGAAGGTGGTCCCTTTTTTCTTTCCTTGCCACAATTGTTTAAAGGTAGGGGAATATGGGGACTACAGTGGCTGTTAGCCCCCCTTAAAATTCTATGGCGGGTTCTTTCATTTATTGGTCCAATTGGTAGTCGAACTTACACCCATTTACTATGTACTATTTTCTTCTCCCGTTGTTATTGTTCTTGTTGCATATAAATTGATCTTAAATACTTGCAATAAACTTTTGATTTTGTTTTTTTTTTGCTTTTCCTCTATAATTTAGTTTTCCTTTACAAATTATCTGAAAGGTTACACTCAAGGCGTGCTGGGAGCAACTCAAAAGGAAAAACTATGCAAGTTGGTGGCAAAAAAAAAAAAAAAAAAAAACATTAGAAGTCAAATTAAGAAAACAAAGAAAACCAAAATGAAAACAATTGGAAGTGTTTAATCAAATGACTGGTTGCCATGACGCCATTATTTTGTTTAGAACATAACTCAAATTTGTAAAGTTCAAGGTGGAAACATGTGTGCGTAAAAGGAAAATATTGGAAATTTTGTTTTCTTTAGCGAATCTGTATGGCTAGAAGAGTGCAATGAGAATCACCCGCCCAATGATAATAGTTTTGAATGTAAAATAGGAAAACTCTTCAAATTACCATAAAATTATTATGTTCCACATGATTTTCTATAAAAATATTAGGTTCCACAATTTTGTTTTTCATGGAATCTCCACAATTTTCAACATGATTTTATATAGAAAATAATAAGTTCCACCGTTTTGTGTGTGGACTATATAAAGTTCCACAGGAATTTACATGGATCATATTGAAATCCACAAGATTTTCTATTGATTTTCTCTTGAAAAAATCTGATTCTACAATATTTTATATAGCAAATGTTACTATCCACAAAATTTATTGGAAAAATATAGGTTCCCCAAGAAAGAAAAATTACGTCCGACACAATTTATAATAGAAAATATTACATTCCACAAAGTTTTTTATACAAAATTGTACGTTCCACAATTTTTTTCTAGAAAATACTACGTTCCACAAAATTTTCAATAGAAAATATTACGTTCCACAACGTTTTCTATAGAATATACTAAGTTCCACAAAAATTTTAATAGAAAATATTACGTTCCACAAGATTTTCTACAGAAAATACTAAGTTCCAAACATTTTTTTTGGAGATAAAGGATACATTTTACTTAAATTTACAGAATATATTACATTCCACAAAATTTTCAAGAGAAAATATTATGTTCCACAAGTTTTCTGTAGACAATTTTACTTTCCACGAGGTTTTCTATAGAAAATTTTGCGTTCCACAAGTTTTCTCTAGAAAATACTACGTTCCACAAAATTTTCAATAAGAAATATTATGTTCCACAAAATTTTCAATAGAAAATATTATGTTCCACTATGTATTTTATAGAAAATACTACGTTCCACAAAATTTTAAATAGAAAATATTGCGTTCCACAAAATTTTCAATAGAAAAAATTGCGTTCCACAAGATTTTCTGTGGAAAATACTAAGTTCCACAAAATTTTCAATAGAAAATATTACGTTCCACAAGGTTTTCTATAGAAAATGCTACTTTTCACAAAATTTGCAATTGAAAATATTACGTTCCACAATGTTTTCTTTAGAAAATAATACGTCCCACAAGGTTTTCTCTAGAAAATATTACGTTCCACAAGATATTTTCGGCAAATATTGCACTCCACAAGAATTTCTGTGTTCCACAAAATTGCCTGTTAAGAATATTGTCTTTCATAAGTTTTTTTTAGAGAAATATCTCGAATCCCAAGATTTTATATGAAACATATTGCGTTCCACAAACTTTTTTCTAGAAAATATTGTTATCCATAACATTTTTCTAGAAACTATTGTCTTCCAAAAAATTCTCTACATTTTTTCTATAAAAAATTTAGGTTCCACAAGCATTTCGCATAGACAATTTTTCGTTGAACATTTTTTCTTTTTTTTGTGGCTATTCCAACATTTTTCTATTTCAACATGACATCAGCCTTAAATGCCTACACATACATAGATAACAAAAATAATAATAATAATTAAGTTCCACAAAAATTTCAATAGAAAATATTACGTTCCACAAGATTTTCTACAGAAAATACTAGGTTCCAAACATTTTTTTTGGAGAAAAAGGATACATTTTACTTAAATATACAGAATATATTACATTCCACAAAATTTTCAAGAGAAAATATTATGTTCCACAAGTTTTATGTAGACAATTTTACTTTCCACAAGGTTTTCTATAGAAAATTTTGCGTTCCACAAGTTTTCTCTTGAAAATACTACGTTCCACAAAATTTTCAATAAGAAATATTATGTTCCAAAAAATTTCAATAGAAAATATTACGTTCCACAATATTTTCTACAGAAAATACTACGTTCCACATAATTTTCAATAGAAAATGTTACGTTCCACAATGTATTTTATAGAAAATAATACGTTCCACACAATTTTCAATAGAAACTATTAGGTTCCACAAAATTTTCTATAAAAATACTACATTTCACAACATTTGCAATGGAAAATATTACGTTTCACAATGTTTTCTATAGAAAAAAATACTTCCCACAAGGTTTTCTCTAGAAAATATTACGTTCCACAAGATTTTTTGCGGAAAATATTGCATTCCACAAGATTTTCTGTGCTCTACAAAATTGCCTGTCAAGAATATTGCTTTTCACAATTTTTCTATGGAAAATTTTGCGTTCCACAAGGTTTTCTCTAGAAAATAATACGTCCCACAAGGTTTTCTCTAGAAAATTTTACGTTCCACAAGATATTTTCGGCAAATATTGCACTCCACAAGAATTTCTGTGTTCCACAAAATTGCCTGTTAAGAATATTGTCTTTCACAAGTTTTTTTAGAGAAATATTTCGAGTCCCAAAATTTTATATAAAACATATTGCGTTTCACAAGACTTTTTCTAGAAAATATTGTCATCCATAACATTTTTCTAGAAAATATTGTCTTTCAATAAAATTCTCTACATTTCTTCTATAAAAAATTTTAGGTTCCACACGATTTTGCATAGACAATTTTTCGTTGAACATTTTTTCTTTATTTTTGTGGATTTTACAACATTTTTCTATTTCAACATGACATCAGCCTTAAATGCCTACACACACATAGATAACATTATCCTTCAAAAGGGAGTTAAACGACCAGCACCACTACTTCCGGTTTTGTTTGGGTTTTTTGCAAAGCTACTGCAGTCACACGACATATCTCCGCCATGGATAAACCTTAACACAAATAAAATGTTGGTTTTTTTTTTGGTGTTTATAAGTCTCCAAGCCGGTTGAAGAAATAACAAAACATGGTGTTTGGCATACACAAAGACACACACACATACATTGAAAACACAAATATTTGCTGCCCTTGTCACAATGGCGTGCGATTATTCCAGTGTTGCTTTTTTTATGGCTCTCGGCCGCCGCTGTGTGTAGTTTGTTTAAGTTTATTGGCCTCTATGGTCATGCATGGTGCTGCTGTGTCTGTTCTTCAAGCGTTGTTTGTGTTTGATTTCCTTTGCTTAGACAAAAAAAATGAGAGAGAGAGAACGAAAGATCATAAGAAAAAGAAACGCAGTCAACAGTGTGCATTAAACTCTGTAACTATTGGAGTCTGTAAGACGGCAACGAAATGTCATAAATATTTATGTTATTACTAAAAAAGAAATACTCTTTTATCCCAGGATGGTGAGAAATAGAGAGAGAGAGAGAGAGGGAGAGGGGAGATTTGGTTTGATTAGATGTGTGTGTGTGCTCATTGCTGTTGTCAAAAATTGTGGCGATTATGTTGTTTAACTTTTTACTCTAACAAAAACTTGGCCAAACACACACACTCATACATTCGCACATCACACTCACATGAGCGTATACGTAACAGAGATTTGTTTTCAATGCTCATACGCTCCAGTTATGGAATTGACATCGTGAATCTAGTTTAGAGGATTATGTCATAAATTAAAACAAGGCGAAATAAACAACAAATATTTTTTAATGGAAATTTAGGTCAATGAAAAAAAAAACCGAAAACAAAAACAAATTCAAAATTTTTCTTCAATTCCACAAAATAATTACATGATTTTGTATGGGAATTCGAGGGGATCATTTGTTTAAAAAATTTTTTTTTGAATAGAATTTTTGAAGAAAATTCAGGGTGAGAAAAAAAATCTGCAACAAAGTCAACAACAAAAAAGAAAATAAACAACAAATATTTTTAATGGAAATTTAAGTCAATAAAAAAAAACAAAAACAAAACAAGTTCAAAATTGTTCTTCAATGCCACAAAATAATTACATAATTTTGGATGGACATTTTAGGGGATCATTAGTTTAAAAAAAAATTTGAATAGAATTTTGTAAGAAAATTCAGGGTGAGAAAAAAAATCTGCAACAATAAAAGAAAAAAATCAAATTTTAAAATAAGTTCAGATTTGTTTGAATTTGTCACCTTTGCCACGAATTATGGCTTTCAAACGCCCAATGAAACTGTCACATGCTGTCCTAATGTTGGTCGGCGGTATTTTGGCCCATTCCCGGAGAAGCGCTTGCTTGAGGTGATCGACATTTGGTATTTTTTACTGCCAACCATGCTTTCCAAAATACTCCAGACACAACAGTCCAACGGATTGGATTCCGAAGATTTTGGTGGCCATAGTGGAAATGAAGCGAGGAACCTCATTTTGTAAACATTCTTGGGTGGAGAGTGCTGAGTCCTGATGGAATGTCCACGGTCTGCGGCCAAAATGTTTGCGTGCCCAAGGCTTTAATACACCCTCCAGAATATTTTCGCCATAATATTCGGCATTTATTCTGATGCCACGGTTAATTAATATAAACGGAGAGCGACCATCGGCTGTTATGGCGGCCCACACCATCACCATGACCGGTGCTTGAGTTCTGGTGGCCAACCGAAGGTGCACATTTTCAGCTGACCTCTTTGGCAATCTTTGGCAAGTAAACATGATCATTTTGTTTATTTACAAACTGCTGGACAACGAACGCTTTCTCATCGGAGAAAACCAAATTCAGCAGTTCACCACATTCGGCCAAGCGAAGCAATTCTTTAGCTCTTTTGAGTCCTTTTTTGCGTAAATTCTTGCACTTTTCGGAATTTCAATGCCTCATTTTTCAATATTAGCCGAATGGAATATTCCGATATGTTCATCTCATGAGCCATTTTTCGGCCACTGCGACGTGGGTTTCGGTCAAGTCGCTTCTTTACTTTTCGAACCATTTCTGCCGATGTTGCTGCTTTCTTCCGTCTACCAGTATCACGGGCAATGGTACCAAGTGTCTTAGAAATGACAGCAGTCTGAAGTTGGTTGCAGTTTTTTCATCTCACCCTGTCTTGTGGAACATAACATTTCCCATAGTAACGCTCTGAAATCATAGATTTTTTTCAGGAAATGAATCACTCGAATTTCCTTTGAAAATTATAAATCATCCTTTTGGACACATCATTTCCGTTCATTTGCAAGGCCTCCTTAACCTTGTCGTGGTTCTGATTCCATTGTTATTTTTTTTTTCAAAGAATAAGGACGGTAGAAACATAACTGCAAAAACCAATCCTTATTTTCGAACCAAAAAAGAAAGAGAGACGAGCTAGTTTTTGCTGGCAGCCCTTTACCGCTCGTCAAAATAAAGACTTGGAGTTGGCAGTTGTTTTTGTTATTTTTCGCCAACTATGAAATGAACGGCACCTACGAGCCATGGCGTGTTGTGAGGTGTAGGAACCCGAAGTTTTTTTTTCAGTTATTTCATTAAATGGCTTGTTGTCGGTTTTGTTTTCCGACCATTTGCATTTCAATCACAGACCTCAGGGAGATTTTTGAAGGAGGGCAAAGAAAAAACTAACAGAAAACAAAACTTCACTCCAGTCAGCCATCCAGCCAGGTGAGTCGTCAGGATAGCTTGCAGAACTTGAATACAAGAAAATTGCGGAGGAAACAAAAGGACAAGGTGATGGTGGCCGCCCCGTACTTGGCTGGGTGAAGAAATTAATTAAATGTGTCTGTCAGTGAACATGGAATGGGAAAAGGGCAGGTTTTCTTGGGTATTTTAAGAGATGTTGGTGGCATTGTTACAATATATAAGAGAGAAGGGATTGCATCCAAAAAGAAACTGGGATTTAAGTTGGCAAAAATTCCCACAATACCCCCATACACACACTAACCCCCATCATCCATTAAAAAACTAGTTTTGCCCTCTAAAAAAACAATAAAACTTCATGGCAGGACATAAATTACCAACATTCCAAGTCCAAGACTTTGGCGGCATCGTAAAATTGTTAACTGCCGTTTATAAATCAACGACTTTGAATGTTATTGCCAAAATAAAGAGAAAGAGAACCGTTTAAAAACGGAATTGGCAAAGGGTTGGTGTCTTGAGGACAAATTGCCAAAGGCTAAAGCGAAAATACAATGACCTTAAGGGGCCTTGGTAACAACAACAGCGCAATTTGTTGAGAGACACACTCAGAGTTGATGTGTCGCAGAGACACACACAGAGACAAGAAATACTGAGAATACCACGACATGTCAATGGAAGGCAAAGCTACAATGGTTTTTTTCTAGCTTGGCTAGACAACTGGAATAATGCAGCCATTCATAAAAAAAAAAAACAGAAAAGGGGATTCTAAAACAAAGGATTCCATTAGAAAATTTAGAACAAAAAACCATGTCAAGATCACAAAAATATAAATCAAAATAATAATGGTATTGTGGAACATAATATTTTCCATGAAAAGCCATTTTGTGGAACCTACAATTTTCTGTTGAAACATTTCGGATGTTAATATTTTCTTACGAACATCGTTTGAAAACTGTAATTTTATAGAGAAAAAGTTGTGGAACGTAAGATATTTTAAAGAAAATCTTGTGGAACGAAACATTTTCTATAGAAAATTTTGCGGAACGTAATAGTTTTTTGAAGAAATCGTGTGGAATTTAATGTCTTCTAGAGGAAATCTTGTGGAACGTAATTTTTTTTGATAGGATATTTAATGGAACATAATATTTGTTAAAGAAAGTATTGTGGAACGTATTATGTTCTATAGAAATTCTAGTGGATTGTAATTTTTTTTAGAAAATCTTGTGTTTTTAATGTTTTCTAAAGAAAATCTTGTGGAATGTAATATAAAAATACTTGTGGAACGTAATATGTGATATAGAAGTCTTGTAGAATTCAATATTTTCGATTAAAAATAGTGTGGAACGTAATGTTTTCTGTAGAAGATCATGTGGAACGCAATATATTCTAAAGAAAATCTTGTGGAAAGTAATATCTTTTTAACATTAAATATTTTTTTAAGAAAGTCTTGTGGGACGAAATATACTTTATCTAAAACCTTGTGGAAGTTAAAATTTTTATAAAAAAATTTAGTGGAACGTAATATTTTCTATAAAAAATTGTGTTGTACGTAATATTTTCTTTAGAAAATCTTGTGGAACGTATTATTTTCTATAGAAATTTTTGTCGAATGTAATATTTTTTATAGAAAATTTGTGGAACGTAATATAAGTATTCTTTAGAAATCTTGTGAAATTCAATATCTTCGATTAAAAATTGTGTGGAACGTAATATTTTCTAAAACAAACTACTGCAAGGCATTTTTTGCTATAGGAAATCTTGTGGAACATAATATTTTCTATAGAAAATCTTGTGGAACGTGACATTTCCTGAAGAAAATCTTGTGAAACTTGATGTTTTTAATGACAAATTTGTGGAACCTAATTGTTTTTATAGAAATGTTTTTCAAAGTAACATTTTTTTGAAGAAAATCTTGTGGATGGTAATAGCTTTTATAGAAAACCTAGCAGAACGTAATAGTTTTATATAAAATCTTGTGGAACGTAATATTTCTATAGAAAATCATGTGGAATTCTATATAAAATATTGTGGAACGTATTATTTTCTATGGAAATTTTTGTCGAATATAATATTTTTATAGAAAATTTGTGGAACGCAATATATTCTTTAGAAGTTTTGTGAAATTCAATATTTTCGGCTAAAAATAATGTGGAACGTTATATTTTCTACAGAAAATTTTGTGGAACGTAATATTTTCTAAAACAAACTACAGCAATGTATTTTTTTCTATAGGAAATCTTGTGGAACATAATATTTTGCATAGAAAATCTTGTGGAACGAGACATTTCCTAAAGAAAATCTTGCGAAAGTTGATGTTTTCTAAAGAAAATTTTGTGGAACGTAATTGTTTTTATAGAAACTCTTGTCAAAAGTAACATTTTTTGAAGGAAATCTCGTGAAAAGTAATAGTTTTTATAGAAAATCTTGTGGAACGTAATAGTTTCTATAGAAAATCTTTTGGCTTTTGTGGAACGTATTATTTTCTAAAACAAACTACTGCAACGCACTTTTTTCTATAGGAAATCTTGTGGAACATAATATTTTCCATAGAAAATCTTGTGGAACGTAATATTTTCTATAGAAAATCTTGTGGAATTTTTTATAAAATCTTGTGGAACGTATTATTTTCTAAAACAAACTACTGCAACGCACTTTTTTCTATAGGAATTCATATGGAACATAATATTTTCCATTGAAAATCTTGTGGAACGTAATATTTTCTAAGGAAAATTTTATATTCTCCATAGAAAATTTTTTGGAAAGAAATGTAATTATTATAGAAATTTTGGTGGAACGTAGTTTTTTATATAAAAAATCTTGTGAAACGTAATATAAAAAAAAATATGTGAAAAAAAATATGTGGAACGTAACAGTTTCTGTTGAACGTATTATTTTCTATAAAAAAATTGCATTGGAGAACATTTCACATTTTCTTAAAAAATAATGTGGAACATAATATTTTCATTGGAAAATTGTGTGGAAATTATAATTACCATTCTCACTTTACTCTTGCATTGAAAACAATATTCTATAGATTCTCATTTCTAATAATTCTTTCTTTCTTTTTTGTTGTTTATTTTGCAGCCTCTCTGACACTTTCTGCAGTAGAACAAACAAAATAAAGCAAAAAAGAAAAACAAAAACTACTTCAAAAACCACCTCTTGACTTCATTTCCAAGAAGATGCAAAATAGGAATTTCTTAATCATCCCAGACGTCGTCATCATCGATGCCATCCTGCCACACATGTGATGGATACACGCAGCAAACAGAAACGTCTTGGCCCGGCGCCAATTGCTTCGTTCGAAAAGTCCTTTGAGGATCCTTCACCATTGACTGTAGCAACGATAGCGGCTCAAAATGAAATTGCTGAATCGGGCAATAATGCCGGACTCGGCGACGAGGGCGAATTGGAAGTAAACCAAGTGATTGGGAATATGGAATGCAATGACGATGCTACTACAGCTGCTTGTGCCATTGCCAAAGGCCTAAACGTTGCCGGCCAATGGTATGAAGAGGTAAGTTGCACGGTGGGGTTGGGGGTGGTGGGAGCGTGGTTGTGAAACAACAAATAACAGATTGACCTCAATAATAAATAAATAAAGTGAGGAATTGAACAGAAATGGGGATTTGATTTGTGGGCAGGAAAAAAGTAATCAGAATTGCTATCGATATGGGAATTATACGATTCGCTATGAATTACTTACTTAGTGAGGCGGACAGAAGATTTACATATATATGTGAAATTAATTGAAGAGAAAAAAATTGAAGTTGTAACACAAAATATGGATGTCTCTATGATTTTGCCCCCATCTCCTTGTTAAAGGAAGCACAATCCCATTCCATGAAGTCCTTGTTTGGTTTTACGGCAATTTCTAATTATTTCCCTTACCATTTCCTCTTTGGCAAACGTGCCCCATAAAATTTCACCCATGTTATTTTGATTTAAAATTAAAATACTTTGATTTCCCCCTAAATCACTCACGTACACAGTTACTCTCACACACGCACTCTCACCCACCTACACCACACAACAACAATTGAAAAATTGTTAAACATCTTTGGATAATATTTAGCATTTACAAGTTGACACTTTAAGTTCTTGCTCACGCATTTAAATAAAAGCTCACTTACAAAACTACACACACAGACACTCATAAAGACACGTTCACATTGCGTTGATTTTAACTAAGTCAACTAACACGGTCACGCATTTACACTATTCCGTTAGACTCGCTCATTCACTCACACATCACACAGTTACTCAATAGAGCAGCAAACATTGATTTCTATGACTTTGCGTAACAACAACAACAACAGCAACTACAAAAAATAATTTACAAATACAATTATTTCAAGTAATACTAATCCACACACAGACACACACACTTACCGACAAATCATTAGCAAGGAAAACGTTATTTACTCTCTCTCCCTCTCTCACTGTATAATAGGGAGATAAAAATAAATGTTTATAGATTTAGGCGACAGATGACTGGGAGATAGGGACGAAAAAAAAAACGTTGGACAGACATCCAGTCAGTCAGCCAGTTTTCCATATATGGTAGTACCAAACAAAAGAAGAAGAAGAAGAAGTAATAAAAAAGAAAAGATGTAGAAGAAAAAAACATATTCCTCAATCACGTGGCTCTTCTTTGTGGAAGAATGGTAAAAAATAATGTAGTATTCACTTCACTTCATAATGCTTCATGTAAGGGAATGAAGGAAGCAAGGAAGTATGATAGTATTCTATACAACACCACACACACATACATACATACCCAACAATATATATATGGCCAGGGAATAGAAAAACATGAGTTGTACTCTGGGGAACTCTGGTTGTTTGGAGGAGGCATGTCTGAAGTATAAACAACTCCAACAACAACTGTCGAAATGTTGTACGTTAGGAGTAGCAAATACCAACAACAGTAACAACAACCAGACAATGATATTAATAAATTTAACATGTGCGTGCCTGTCAACTTATCTGTCAAAGTTTTGCTTCAAGTTAAACAAACACCAAAAGGGATAGAGAGAGAGAGAGCGAGAGAAAATTCAGACAATATATTAAGATAAAATAAAAAAACCCAGTAGAGAAATAGAGAAGACCGCAGATAAAGAAAGGCATTATTAAATGGGAGAGAGAAAATGAAAGATATGGGTTCAAGAAGTGATGCCAACACTGCGATTTTTTATAACTGTCAGGAAAATGATGAAAATACATATTTGGCATATTTAGAGTTGTATTTTAACATCAACCCGCAAGAATTTACTATTCTTGCAATGTTCTTTGATTTCATAAAGGGTTATTTCATAATCGGTTATCGAACTAAAAACTTTTAAATTCTTGTAGTTCTGGAATGGAAGCATATGATGACTGATTTTCCATCTATATTAAAAAATAAATGTTCTGTTCCAGAACTACAAGAATGAACAAATTTTCATTACGATAATCGAAAAAAAAAAAATGCAAAAGTAGTAGACTCTTGCAGGTTTTCGGAACAGAGCAAGAATAAATTTGAGTAAATGATACATCAATGCCCAGACCTTTGTTAAAATCCCGAAATTTTACATGTTGATTGTAGGGGCGACATCAGGCTCGGTTTTTGGTACTATAAGTTTACTAAATGAACTAAAAGGTACTAGAAAAATGCTTACCATTTTTTTTCGAAATTATTCGTTTGCAAAATCTCATTTTCAATATATATATTTATAAATCCATTGTAAGTACACAAATCAGAGGTGGAAATTTGATGTGAAATTTGACAAGGTAAATTACAGAAAATGCAGAGATGGGTACGCTTATTTAAAATGACTTTACCTTCTTAATATTATCATGGGAAATTTGTAATGAGAGTAGCTGATGGGGTATGGGATGATGTTGGAAATTCGAACATAAGGTGTACTTTAAGTACAAAAAGGGTGCTGAATTTGGTACCATAATACTAAATGACCAGAGGGATAAAGCTAAAATCCTGGCATAAGAAGAAGGTTGTGAAAGTAGGGTTGATATAAAGGCGAGGTTTTCGAAACGTGTGCTAAGTATAAGAGCTGGTACTGAATAAGAGGTGGTACTAAATTTGCTATACTTTGGGTTTAAGTGAACGGTAGGAACACCAGACCTAGCACTGACGCAAATGCTAGGATTTGCAAAGTTGAAGCAAAATCGGATTATCGTTTCTCTTTCTGTGCAAAAAATATATATTTTTGAAAATTTCGACCATTTGTGGGGAAGGTACTAGAAGGAGTGGGCCGATATATTCCATCTTAACACCAGATCTTGGGTTAATATAAATATTGGGATATGTGAAATTTGAAGACAATCGGACTCTTACATCACATTTTATGAGAGTTGTAATTATTCAAAATGTTAAACATTTGTGGGAGGTACTTGATGGAGTGGACCGATATTGTCCATTTTTACACCAGAACTAACACTGACGCAAATATTAGCCTGTGCAAAGATGGAGCTAAATCGGATTATCGTTTCTCTTTCTGTGCAAAAAATATATTTTTCAAAAATTTCGACATTTTTTGTGGGGGAGGTACCAGAAGGAGTGGGCCGATATTGCCCATCTCCGAACTCGATCTAAGTTTGACAAAAATATTACGATGTACCAAGTTTGGACCAAATCGGATACTCCCTTCGAGAGTTTTCGTGAGCACCAACCAGACAGACAGACAGACGGATCCACTCCAAATGTTCTGAAACAGATTTGGTCCAAAGAGACCTAGGATCTTAAACCTTTATTTCGCCTAGGCACGTTTTGACCATATCAAATGATATATACCCTCTATAGCCATATGGCTGAGGGTATAAAAATCACCCATAACTTGATATAAATTAGATGTTCGCATAAGAAGTACTGGACATTTATTAGTATACCAAAAAAATCCTTAATATTTTTGGATGTTTTAAGAAGTATATAAAATATATCAAAATAATATCTAAAAACTATTTGGTCTGTTCCAGAACTACAAGAATGTAAAAGTTTTTACTACAATGACCGATTTTCCCTCTATGATATCGAGAAGAATTGCAGAATTAGTAGAATCTTGCAGGTTCTGGAACAGAGCCCTTATTTTTTTATAAAGTATAATTCCATATCAATACCAAATTCTACATAAATATGATTATAAAAACCGCAACATGGGCCACACTCCCTGTTAAACATTGTGGCTATGAGCCACATAAAGATTACTCTCAGATAAATTCCTTGAAACAGCTGTGAAAAAAAGCTTTTTTCGTCATTCTCTCTCCCTCTCTAACATTTCGCTCTCCCATATAAAAATTCATCTTTATCCCCAATGAACCCCTAAAAGTATACTAACAAAACATAAAAAAAAATTCTGTGTGTAATGTGAGCAAAACTGTGTTTGCCTTTCATTGAGGGTTAGAAGCTTTGAGGAAAATTTTTCTACATTCAGTTTATAGTGGAGCATACGCGTGATGATAACGTACGAAAAATGCCTGGCAAAGGGCATGGATAAATAAAAAAGAACAAAAAAACGGGAACAAGCAAAGAGGGCACCAGAAATATGTAGCATAATTTTGGGGAGCTGCAAAGTGAAAAAATTTCAATAAAAAAAAGAAAAAAAGTGGAGAATAAATTTGTGCAATGTGGAATGTGTTTTGATGGAAATTAATAAAAAATATATAAAACAAAGCCCATTTTAAACGGAAAATATAAATAATAAAATATTAGAGGATTATTAACGGCAAAAAAAAAAGGAAAAGAAAAAAAAAGAAACAGAAAAGCCTAGTTGTAGGCCAAAGGCAGAGAGAGAGAGAGAGAGAGGAAAGGTAATACCCAAAAAATCGCTAATGAAATATTAATGAAACTAAACATTCCAAAAATAAATGGTGAGGCCAAGGGTAGGGTAGGTGTGGGGGGAGAAATACGGAAAAGAGCAAAAGTTAATTATTTCTACAAAAAAAAGACAACTTGGCTAGAAAAGGGGACAACTTCTCCAGCAATAAAACCCTTTTTCCTTAATTTCTGATAAAATTATATCACAAGGTCCAAACTTTTTCAAATGCCATTAAAAAGTATGATTCTCATGTGATACATAAAGATTCCTTCCCCCCCATTTTAAGGGTATAAAGGGTCACGACGTTAGCAGCAACAATCAAAAATAGCACACTCACAAAAAACACCTGGCGCACACAGCCACACAGCAACACCAACAATGTGGCATACTTTTGGGGATCAACGAATGTTGTTGGCCCAAGTATCACCGTTGTGTGTGCTTTGTTGGTCTCAAATGAGATTTCCAAATAACGGCAGACATTGTAAATCGAAATGTTGGTCCAAAATCAAATAGTGTCAATAAACTGGCATAGAAAATACAGGCTATGGCCTCCCTTCCCCCCAGCTCGAATCCCTGTGTGGTATGCTATATTGCTCATTTCAAAAGTATGCTAAAATCTAGAACATCGTTTGTTTTTCATTCTTCTTTTCATTGGAAAGGATGACATCAATTGGGCAAAATTGTAACATCGTTGCACCAAAAAAAAAAGGATTAACAAAAACAACAACAAATACCCATGCGACATACAAATTAAGAGCATAATGTGGGGAGCCAACAAAACGATTGCATACTTTTTGGCAAATGGTGAAAAATTTAGGAAAAGATCTCAATTTGAATTTGAAGATTGGACTCTAATTATTTTTGCAAGAAAATATCAGCAACGCCAATTTTGAAATGTTGAGTTATTGAACGACAGCCTGGAAGTACCTACAGGATGAGATAAAAAAAATTACAACAAAGTCAAATGCCATAATTTTTATTTTTTTTTTAAATTTTATTGAATGAGAGCAAATAACGTTGGAAATAGCATCAAATTTTAGAATGAGTTTAGATTTGTTCGAATTGGTCACCTTTGGTTCGTGTATTCTTTTCTCACTAAACATTGCTCTAGTCGAGCCGAATAGGGAAAAGAGTTGGCAATCGAAGAGGGAGATTGGACTCTATTCTCATTATTAAAAACATTGATCCTCCGAGCAGGATCTAGAATTGAATTGACAATCGAAAAGGGAGATCGGACTCTTTTCTCATCTAAACAGCCTTCAAATGGGCAATGAAACCGTCACACGCTGCCCGAATGTTGCTCTGCGGCATTTTAGCCCATTTCCGGCGAAGCGCTTGCTTGAGGTGATCGATACTTTGGTATTTTTTTAGCGCTAACCTTGCTTTCCAAAATACCGCAGACACAATAGTCCAACGGATTGGTATCCGGAGATTTTGGTGGTCATTATGCACTGGAAACGAATCGAGGAACCTCATTTTGTAACCATTCTTGGGTGGCGCGTGCAGAGTGCGATGGTGCTGAGTCTTGTTGGAGTATCCAAGGTCTGTGGCCAAAATGTTTGCGTGCCCAAGGCTTTAATACACCCTCCAGAATATTCGGCATTTATTCTGATGCCACGGTTGAGTAATACGAAGGGAGAGCGTAGAGCGACCATCGGCTGTTATGGCGGCCCACACCATCACAATGGCCGTCGCTTGAGTTCTGGTGGCCAACCGAAGGTCCACATTTTCAGCTGACCTCTTTGGCGCGATCATTTTATTTGTTTACAAACTGCTGGACAATGAATGTTTTCTCATCGGAGAAAACCAAATTCGGCAGTGCAGTTCACCACTTTCGGCCAAACAAAGCAACTCTTTAGCCTTTTTGAGTCTATTTTCTTTCCAAATTCGAACTAAATTCGACAGTTCACCACTTTCGGCCAAGTGAAGCAACTCTTTAGTTGTTTTGGGTCTATTTTCTTTCTGTTGCGGTGCAAGTTCTTCCACTTTTTGGAATTCCAATGGCTTTACCCCCGAGCTCATTTTTCAATATTTGCCGAATGGAATATTGCGATATGTTCCGCTCACGAGACATTTTTCGGCCACTGCGACGCGAGGGTTTCGATCAAGTCGCTTCTTTACTTTTCGAACCATTTCTGCTGCTGTTGCTCTTTTCTTCCCTCCACTTCCATGACGTCGGGCTATGCTACCAGAATCACGGTAACGAGCGATGGTACGACGAGACACAAAAGATTTATTCACATTTGAATACTGGAGTGCTCTAACGGTAGCCACTTGTGATTCTCCAGCCAAAAATAAAAAAATCACACTATCACGCGTATCAAACGTGGTTTAGCATAAACGTTTACACTATATCATTTTTCAACAAACCTTCCTAAAGGAGAGCTTCAATAAAAACAATACTTTCCTCCTTGAAACTCGGGGCAATATTAAAAGAATGCGACATTTCCATATTTTTATAGCCTTCCTTTAATTGTCCGGCAACAACAGCAAAGAAAACAATTATTGCTTGACAGCAAAAAAAAAAAAAAAATAAAAAACAAATAAAAAAGAAATATTGTAATATTTACAGCAACAACAACAAAAAAACAATACATACCTAGCCAATGGGCAAAAAAAAAAAAACAAATCCCAGACTGCAGCAAGAATTTTCCAAAAAAAAAAAAAAAAAAACATTTTTTAAGAAATCCCAAATATGTTTTTTCTCCTCTTTATTTAAGACAATATTTGGAAAACAATGTCCACACACCAACAAAAAAAAAAAAAAAAACATGTTTGCACACACACAAACACCCATAAATTTTATGCAATTGTCTAAAGGACATTTTTATCCTTGCTTCTTGTCTTGTGTCAATGCTAGGCAATGTTAGGTTTTTGTTGTTGAGTTTTTACTGCTGTTGATATTGCCTCGAAGCAAATTAAAGTTAAAAACTCAACCACTCAACAAAGTTTTCTTTATTTTGACGTTTTGCGTTGTGTTCTGGGTGTTTGGGCTCTGGTGTCCAAATGTAAACGACGTCTTCAAGGTTTTCATATCTGTGTGGGGTACGAGTGGAACTGCACATGCACACACACCCCCCACAAACACCCACATACACACACACCTACAAACAAGGATAGTAATAGTTGTTATTGCTTCGTTTCCTCGTTTCCTCTTCTTTGTGCTCCACTCCCTCTTGACAAGCACAAGGAATAACAACAACAACATCAACAACAAACATAGTTAGGTCGTGGAAGTAAGAGCAAAATTGTGCTTGCAAAAACACAACATATTAAAGTTGTTCGTCGTCTATCGTGGTCCCCTCACACACACATGGGAACAGGGATGCCAATGCAGATTTTGAAAAGACGAAAAAAAGGCGCTCTTTAAAATTAAATTATGCCAGGTTCCCATGACGACACAAACGAGTCATTCAACTACAGTATTTTTGGTATCACGTATATTCATAATAAAATGTCATATCATAATAATATGTTATGTTATCAAAGTAAAATAAATTAACCTCAAATGTATAAAAACATATATATCTCAAATAGATCATGATATTTCAAACATCTTGGTTTAAGGCTTCAATGTAAACACTGTCTTTGTGACTAAAATAATGCATTGACAAGACATTTTTACAATTGAAGTGTAGATGGCATTATTATCTGATTTTGCTAGTGTAGAAGTGCAAACCGCATTTATATAATAAGAAAAGAGGCAGAAGTGACGCCCTGGGAGAGGGAGCATCGTAGAAGAAAACAGGTAGTCGCATCGACACAGTCAAACCAATTTTGAATATGGAATTTTTGAATCAAAAACTATTCAAATTTGTAAAAAATGTTAACAAATGCATATCATAACGACCTGTGATTGGCGTCTTATGGGAAAAGATAATATGCAAATCTAGTTTTGAAGAAACATTTTGACACATGAAGGTTCCAAGGGGTTGATACATCCACCTGTATTCTTCTGCCATGAACATAATACACTTAAAAATATATTCTTACAATTCAATTATAGATGGCGTTATTTATTGTATTTGAAATTATATCCACTACTGTAGGGCGCTTGCCTAAAAGCTCATACCTGTTCCGGATTTTTTATACGCTCCACCAGACATAGTATGGAGGGTATATTAAGTTCGTCATTCCGTTTGTAACTAATCGAAATAATAATTTTAGACCCGACAAAGCATATAAGTTTTTGATCAGCGTACAATTCTAAGACAATTTAGTCCTGTCCGTCTATCCGCCCGTTGTAATCACGCTAGAGTCAAAAATAGGAAGCTAAAATTTTGCGCCGAACTGTTATTTGTATGCAGGCATTTCAAGTTCGAAGATGGGCTATATCAGTCGACGATATCGTATAGTCCCCATATAACTGTACCTCCCGATATTCTGTATTTTAATGATTTTAGCCACATTTTTTAATGGAATTATCTGAAATTCTACACAAGGAGTTCTCCGTGACTACATTACCCCCCAAAAAAGAATTGTCTATATAAGTTCGTGTATCTCCCTACATTCGGTGTTTTGATGATTTTAGCCACATTTTGGAATGAAATTGTTTGAAATTCTACACAAGAAGTTCTCTGTGAGTGATTTACCCTCTGAAAAAGAATTGTCTATAAAGGTCAAAGATATCGCATATCCCCCATGTAACTGTAACTCCCAATATTCAGTATTTTGATGATTTTAGCCATTTAGCCAATTCTGCACAAGGAGTTCTCTGTGAGTACTTTAACCCCTGAGAGAGAATTTTCTATGTAGGTCCACGATATCGTATATCCCCCTACCGATATTCGGTATTTCGATGATTTTAGCCACATTTTTCAATGAAATAGTCTGAAAATCCACACAAGGTGTTCCCTCTGAGTACTTTACCCCCTGGAAGAGAAGATGGATAAACTGAATTGCTTTCAAATAGAAAGTGGAAATTGCCTTTCGATTGCCTTGAAGAAACAGGCAATTAGTTCAGTCGTCCCAGTCAATGAATCATTGAATTGAACTCGGTCATTTCTAGAAATACTTTTTGGAGAGATTATTGAAGAGAAAGTACGATTCATGGTAGAACTAAGAGTGGAAGAACATAAAAAGGTTTTTTGGGTTGGCTTCAGTCATCGGCTGGCTTCTTCGTAGAGAAACAAAGGAATTTTAGGTTGACTTAGTTCGTTTTTGGCCCTTTGATACTTTGTTCTTTTCGAAGAACCCTGCCGACGACTTAAGCCAGTCAAAAAAGCGTTTTATGTAATTCCACCTTAAGAAGGTAAAGCCATGAAATCATTTGTTTAATATTTTTCAAAATTATTCATTTGACAACATTCCATTGTCAAAATATTTATTCATCAATATATTGGATATACACAAATCAGAGTTGGGAACCTATTTTCTATGCAGTTAAATTTGACCGTGTAAATTATATAAAATACAGAGTTGGGAATGCTGATTTGAAATGAGGTTACTTTTATTTAATTGCACCATGGTACGATTTTGTTAATTTATCTCTCTTTGACTCATTAATTTAGCTTCCTTTCAATAAATTTTCGTTTGTCTGAATTCCGAGTTGTATTAGGATTTCCTCTAAAATTTTGGTCGGAATACTAAGAAACGATACTTTCTCCTTCGCATACATTTTTTGCCCACTTATTTAGCTCTTTGCCCATAGCAAACTTTCATTTTGTCTTTCAAAGCTCATAACTTGCATAAGCATGCATATACATATGCAGAGTTAATTTGTACGTACATATGTGTGTTGAAGAGGTATAAGTTATTGCAAAAAGGTTGCCATTGTGTCGTGTGTGTGCGTGCCATTCATTTTACATTAAATCACCTTTTTTCAAATGGATGGCCTTTCTTGGAGTGGAAAAACGGATTTCAGTGTACGGAAAAAAAGGTGTGAAAGGAAAATTTGTTGTAATACGCCTTAACAAATGCAGTGCTAGTTGTTTGATGAATCGCGAGATAGACAATTCTAATTAAAGTAGAATCAAATAGCAATTGAAATAAATATTCTCAAGAATATCGCCAAAGGATAAGTTTACACATGACAGAGTTATGGAGGTAAAGTCATGCAATCATATGTTTAAAAATTTTTTCAAACATTTTCATTTGACAACGTTTCATTTTGAAAAGGTTTATTTTTTTAGACCATTGTATACGCACAAATCAGAGATGGGAATTTGTTTTCTATGCAGCGAAATTTGACAAGGTAAATTACAAAATTACATTTTACTGAAACTAGTATAATGTAAACATAATATAAGTCGTTAAATCAAAATATATATTAAAACGATCTATTGAACTAGACACAAAAAATTATTTTTCTATGAAAAAAATATTGTGCAATGTAAAGTAACTATTAGTCGTTATAATCTGTAGTTCAGAAAGGAACTAGTTCAATAGAATATATTAAAAAGATCTAATGAACTAAACATTAATATTTGTTTTACAGCCGACCGAACTTACAGCTTTTTTACTTGTTTTTTATTTAGTAAATGAAAAACAAGTAAAAAAAGCTGTAAGTTCGGCCGGGTCGAACGTTGAATACCCTCCACCATTTGGAACGAGTTTTGCAATTTTCAAATAAATAAAATCCGTTAAAAATTCTGTTTTAGTCTTAAAAATGGCTAATGTAGCCTGTATGACGACGTGGACCTGCATATGGTCTGTTCTAGAACTGCAAGAATGTAAAAGTTTTTACTACGATTTTCCCTATTTTCCCTTTATTATGTCGAAAAATATTTCAAAAATAGTATATTCTTGCAATTTCTGTAACAGACCAATTGGCAAATTTTTGTCAAAAGCCATTATAATATTAAAAAGCGAAACATGAAAATAAAAATCGGTGAAAAATCTAGCTAAAATCATCAAAATACCGAATATAGGGAGGGACCTTTTTATTGGGGCTATATCTAAACGTGGGCAGTTTTCTATCGTACCATTATGAACTTCAAATACCAAATTTGAAACAATTCCGGTGAATAATTTCGCTAAAATCATTAAAATATCGAATATGGGTGCTGTAGGAAGACGTGAACCTGCACAGAACATTTCCTGTCTTAAGGGCTAAGTACATAAGAAGCTTAAAGTCATGGCTAGGCATATTAATGTCAAATTATAATGGAAAACGACGGCTGGATTTTAGTGCGGCTCTGTAATCCCTTTGTGAAATGTCACAAAATATGCCTAGTCATGACTTCAAGCTTCTTATGTACTTAGCCCTTTAGGCTGTAGTATCCATTACGAACTTCAAATGCCAAATTTCAAACAATTCCGGAGATTAACGTCACTAAAATTATCAAAATAACGAATATCGGGAGGTACCGTTATATGAGGGCTATATGAAAACGTGGATCTACATGGCCCATTTCCGAACTTGCAAAATAAACATGTGTGCAAAATTTTTGCCTGACAACAGGCAGACGGACATCACTAAATCGACATAGAATTTTATGCTGATCAAGAATATATATACTTTGTGAGATCTAAAATTTATATTTTGAGGCGGAATGACAAACATAATATACCCTCCATACTATGGTGGAGGATATAGAAAGTGAAAATATATTGGAAAATGTAATAAAAAAGGACATTTTAAATTTCTCTAAAAAAAATTATTCTTATAATTTTCCTCAGCTTTGCTGTAAGGTGGTGCTATAAGGTACCTTCACTGCGTGGATTTCAACTTTGTATCTGTTTAACATTCCCGATTCCCAACCATTTTTAAACTAAGAAGTAGTACGTATAAATAATGCTTACGTGTATAATACAGTACTTTTTGTGGTAAAATATATAGATTGTATGGTATATAGTCTTAATATAGTTAAACAATTGTTGGGAGCGCCCGAAAAGTATGCTGTAACAATGCTGAAACTAAATGCGAAGAACTTTTTTTACATATGTTTCTCTTATGGTGTGTAAACTTACCCTAAGGATTGTATTTTTCGGTTATTTCTTATTTAAAATATTCAGCATGAGCGTTTTTGCCTAATAAATTATGAATATTGAATGAAGATTTCAAAATGATCCTCCCCAAAAAATACCAAGTCTGCACTTAGAGCTTTACATATATATTTTTTGTATAGTGTATTTTCGTATATGAACAAGTATTCTTAGGGAAAATATTCATAATGTAAATGGGGATATGTTATAAATGTCATATAAATACATTAATTTATATTTATACCAAAAAAAAAAATCCACAGACAGTTGGCATACACTTTGGCTTCTTTTAAGAATACCAACAGCAATGTACACTCATAACATACACACACACACACAATAAGAATGCATAAGTAAATATTCTAAATATTGTATATATGTATATAATATTTTCAAATATATAGATATGTATGTATGTGTATATGTGCCACTTGGGATTTGACATTATTTGCATTTGCCAAATGTAAATTCAACAAATTCTCTTGATGTTACGTGATTTTCCCCTTGTCTCTCACTCGCTCTCTCTCCATCTCTCTTATTCTCTTTTGGTGTTGCCATCCTCTACGAATCAAGTTAGAAACACATGCTCATTGACTTGTATATTTAACCACATAAATATTAATTGAAAATAATTTCATTTCGGTTTTGGAAAGTCGTAATCGATATCTATAATTACGATTTCCTTCCCTCTGTCTCTCCTTCGCTGCATTGGCAGAATATATTGCTTTAATCTATGACTTGCTCAAGTAATTTGTTATTGGAAGCTGTACGTAATTGTGCCAGGGCATCTCTGCTCTAATTAAACGGATCAATACCTGTGGCTGCCTTAATGGCTCCTCATTAAAGTTTTCTTTTAATATCAAGATATCCTGCTGTTTCGTGTGCTGCTGCTTCTGCTCTTGTTCTCAGCATTCTGTTCTCCATTTATTAAGTTCTTAACCCCTTTGGTGAACTATGTTTGTGTTTAATGAGTTGTTAGGTTTTTGTTGTTCTTCTTCTTGGATAATCCGTAATAAATATCAAGGTAATTGTGTGGAAGACGTGTGGTGATCCAGTGCAGTTTTGTTTTAATGAGGAATCAATTGGTTTTCTTGGAATATTGTTGGCACTTTAGAATGGGGGTTTGGGACACGAAAGGGGATTAAATGGGATTAGCACTGCATAAAATTAGAGAAAGGAATGGAAAAAGTAGTCTGTTTAGAAATTGAGTAGTGCATTTCATCAAGATTATTGTGGATGTTCATGGCTACCTCATTCTGAAGCCAGATATTCTGCGAAGGAAATACAAAGAACCTGATTTAAGTATTAAATATTAAGTTACTTTATTCATGACCGAATCGTTCGACATTTGACAAACTTTTATTAAAAGGGTCGCTAAGAGTTATTTGTTTTTGCAGACAGCCAAAGTTCGAAAATTTGGTACAGCTTCCACTATTGAACAATATATTGTACTTTTCCTGCACCTCAGAAGTAGGTAGTGAAACAGGCTCGCGAGCGGGACTTGCGAAGAGTGGAAGCTTTGTCATCCCGTTTGTAACTTCTCGAAATATTCATGATAGACCCTACAAAGTGCATATATTTTGGATCAGCGTAAAATTCTAAGACAAATTAGCTTAGATGTCCGCCCGTCTGTTTGTGTGTCTGTCTGCCATCTTTCGAACGAAAATTTTGTATACATGCATATTTTTTTCCGATAAGTTCGTAAATGGACTATGTCGGTCCACGTCCTACTCCACGGTCCTCCCGATATTCGGTATTTTCATAATTTTAGCGACAGTTTTTACCGGAATTATTTCAAATTTCGTATTGGAAGATCTTATCGCAAAAAAAATCGTATGCAGGTCCACGTTTTCATATAGCCCCTATATAACGGTACCTCCCGATATTCGGTTTTTTTTTTCACGGTTTTTGCGGCATATAATGGTACCTCCCGATATTCGGTATTTTGATGATTTCAGCTACATTATTCTCCGGAATCGTTTCAAATTTCGTATTGGAAGATCCTGAAGGGTACCACAACCTATTTCGTATGCAGGTCCAGGTCTTCGTATAGCCGTGGAATAACGATATTCGGTATTTTCATGATTTTTGCGACATTATTCACCGGAATTGTTTCAAATCTCGTATTTAAAGTTCGTAATGGGTACTGCAATCTATCAGAAAAAAATTTGTATGCAGGTCCACGTCTTCGTATAGTCTCCATATAACGGTTTTCATATAAGTGGTAGTTTTCGATTTTTTTTTTAATTTTCCAGTTCTTTCCAAGTGTTGAAGGGTATTAAAAGTTTGGCTCGGTCGAACTTAGCTGCTTTTTATGCTACTCCCATATTTTAATTTCAGCCTTTACTCGAGTGAGGCAAGTTTAAGATTTTTCTCGAATTCGAGAAAGTTTTTTCGGAGGTCTAGTACAAAATAGTTGGGAGCTCCTCAAAGTATGCTATAAAAATTATAAAATGTGAAAAAAAAAAATCATATTACATATGACTCTAACATAGCGTGTAATTGAGCTTTTTTATACCCCCTCAAGCTGAATTTTAGCACCCTGGTTTGACCGCAGATCTTTGATCGGACCCATACCAGCAGGTCGAACGCGCTATGTTTTGATGTCCGTTGAAGTTGCATTTGTTTTTTAGAATTTGTGGAAATTCTATGCCACATCTTGAAGTATAGATGGCGTTCAATGTTAAGGGTTAAACATTATTTACACCGACCCCTAAATTAGGCGTTTTACGAAGATACGTCACTTACTTAACGTATAATTAATAGTAGAATTGACCATCTAAATGTCAGCTCTCAGCTTGAAGTGTAGATGGCGTTCTACATTTTAGGCTTCTAAAAAATCAAGAAACTTCACCTCATCTTGCATTAGTTTGTGACTCTCTCGAAAATGAACCCGATTATCGTTTATCACTCTTGATATACCTATATACGGACAGATAGGTTAGACCTGCTATTATAACACAGTTTTACTTTACTTTCTGAAAATATGCTCTTAAGGTGATAATGCATAAAACGCTTTTTGGCTGGCTTAAATCATCGTCTGGCTTCTTCGGAAAAGAACAAAGGAGCGGTGGGCCAAAATCGATCTAAGTCAACCTAAAACTCCTTTGTTTCGCTACGAAGAAGTCAGCCGATGACTTAAGCCGGACAAAAGAGCTTATTATGTTTTCTCACCTTTGACATTGTCTACCTGATATCTATAATTGAAATATCAACAGATGGCGCTCCATATCAGCCGAGCTCAAGGTATTTTATTTGAAATATAGTCTTCGAAAGAATCAAAATTGTTTAAAAATAGTAAAAATATCATCAGAAAACTAACAAGTCTTCAAATATTCAAATCCAACAAAAATCTTCAGAGTTTTTTTTTTAGAAAATTCAAAATGCATTAAATCTTTATCCCTGGTATTGCGCCCCTACCAATTGAGTAGCCTTCTAAGACCCTTTGAAAATAGTTATTAAAAAATCTTGTGTACATATTTTTCATGCCATACCTCCTTTGCCCCTCTCAAAATCCCTAAAGTGTTGCAACAGAAAGAACAAAAAAAAACTTTCCAACACCACCACTACTACCGCAATTCTTCTTGTCGGATTCATTAGCCTGTCAGTGTGGCTGGATACGATAAATGTGTTTCGTGTATTTAATTCCAGCCATGTCAGAGTCCTGTCGAAATGAATGCCAATGGATGTGAAAATACCTTTTGACGTCTGACAAAGACCACTTCAGTTAGGGGGTTTTCGGTTGTTGTTGTTATTGTTTTCATTTTTTTTGGTTCGCTTTCGTGGTTGTTTGATGGACAGGTTTCATGTTTTCCAAAATGTCTGCAGGATATTTCGGATATGACATGTTGTTTTTTTCTCTGTGGTTAGTTGTTGGCAAGAGGGGTAATTAGCAGGAGTGAGAGAAAAAAAAAACCCTACAGAAAAGGTTAATGTACCCGTTAGGTGTCAACAGCAAAAAATTAGCCATTATTTTCAATGGAATTTCTGCGCTAAACCGGATCCTTTGCCAATGAAAAAAAAAAATGAATTCTCTTTACACAAAAACAAAAAAATTGTTTACATTTTTTTGTCGGATTTACAATGAATTGCCTTTAACCTCCCCCTCCCATGTCCTCTTTGTTTTATTATCTCATTTTTTGTGATACGTTGACATCAATAAAAATCCTTATTAGACTAACAATGTCCCATGAACGAGAACAACAACAACAAATTAATGTTTCTGATTTAATTACATTGCAGATGGATATAAATGATGGCGGAACAACATGTAAACAGTCCATAACAACGAAGCAAACGACAACAGCAATGGCCACGGCAACGGCAACATCCATTAAAATGACAACAACAGCAGCCACACCAGTCGACGGCCCCCTAACCACAACAACAATGGCTAAAGGCGGCGGTGGCGGCGGCGGCAATGGCAATAGGACAAAAATACCACCAGCACCACCCACAAGATCGGCCACCACCACGACCACCACTACAGCCACAAGCAAAGCGTCGAACAACCCAGCCACAAATACACTGAACCCAACAACACCGCGAATTGAATTGAGTCGTGCCTCATCATCGTCACATCACGAGGAAGATAGTCGCGATAGTAGTCCTGAAAATGTCTTTGAACAGGTGATTTATTATTGAAAGCAAATCCACTTAGATAAACCGTTAGACATAGATAGAGAGAGAGAGAGAGAGAAACAGAAGAAAAAAAAAACACTCTCACTCAGCTCTTGAAAGATAAGCCACTTTCAAGAGTTTGTTTTTTGTTTGTTATTGTTTTGGTTTAGTTGACTTTTGGTGTAACTGTCACTGTGTGTTAGTAGATTAGTAAATGTCCCGTAGAGGTAAACCTTTAATGCAGTGGATCCTCTCAGGAGAAAAACCAAGAAAAAATATGGCATGGGAGAGGAAACCGATTGTGTTTTTTTTGGTAAAAACAAATCAATCTCACCAGACAAGAAAACACTTGTGTCTTCCCAAAATTTTGGGAAGCTTGGCCACTGCCAGTTGGGAGAGGCTCCACTGTATTTGGTATCCTTGCTTTGTTTATGTTTTTATTTCAACTTTTTCAAAAGACTGCTGGCTTTAATGGCGCTTTTTTAAATCCCTTGAATGTAGGGTTTTAAAGGATTTCACTTAAACGCGGATTCCGATATTGTTGTTGTTGTTATTTTTGTGATTTTATAAATGTGATTTCAACTCTGTATTATATTTGATGGGATTTTGAGACATTTGGAGAGGGAGACGTAAACAATAAAAATTATGTAAATAACAACGAAGGGTTTACAATTCAATTCAAGGGAAGGCGTTTACAGACAGAGAGATTGCACAAGTGTAGAGAGTCTATTAAGCTTATATAGACAGAATATTACTCCTGATCATCCTATATAGTCCGAAGTCCTCTTCAAGATTATCTATAGTTCGAATACCTTCCAAAGACTTCCTTCACATTAAAATCTTCGTAAATGCCACCTATAGTTGAAAGACTAGAGGTCTTCTGTAGAGAAGATAACTTCAGAATACGGAGGTTCTTATATACATATAAAGGTGAGAATACATAAAACACTTTTTTGACTGCCTCATATACATAAGACGCATTTTTGACTGGCTTAGTTCTTTTACGAATGAGCCAGCCAATGACTTAAAGGTGAGCCTACATGAAAGGATTTTTTGACTGGCTTAAGGAATTGACCGGCTTCTTCGGAAGAGAACAAAAGAGCATAAGACCAACATCGGTCGATTCAAACTAAGGTTGTAAGTACATAAAAAGCTTGATGTCATGGCTAGGTATATTTTGTGACATTTCATAAAGGAATTACAGAGCCGCACTAAAATCCAGCCGTCGTTTTCCATTACAATTTGACATTAATATGCCTAGCAATGACTTCAAGCTTTTTATGCACTTGCGCCTTAAGACTCCTTTGTTCCTCTACGAAGAAGCCAGCCGATGACTTAAGTCAGTCAAAAGAGCTTTATATGTGTTCTCACCTCTAAGCCAGTCAAAAAAGCATTCTATGTATTTTTACCTTAAGCCTCTTAATATATCTGTGGGAAGACCTCCATATATCTGTAGGAAGACCTCTTAAAGGCGTTTTATAGGTGGAAGAAATCCTGAAATTTTTCTCTAAAGGAATGAACTACTGAGTATCTTCTATAAATAGAATTATTTCTGAAAATCTTCCTTAGATAGGAGAGTTTCTAAAAGTGTCAAATAGATAGAAAACCTCCTGAAGCTCGATTATAGAGGCGATATCTCCTGGGAGTCTTGTATGAAAAGACTGTCCCCTATCTGGAGATAAGATATTCTGATTTTTTGCTCAACCGAGAAGACCTCCTTGAGAGAAGTTCTTCAAAAGAATAGAGAATATACCACACAAAGCTCAGTTTTAGAGAAAATTTCCTGAAACTCTCCTATGAAGGGGAGTTCTCTTGAATTTCTTCTATGGAGGAGAGATATTCTGAATTCCTTCTCGGTAGAGAAAATCTAAGTGTGAGAAGTTCTCCAAAATAATAGAGAATATACCACACAAAGCTCAGTTTTAGAGAAAATTTTCCTGAAACTCTCCTATGGAGAGGATATCTCTTAAATTTCTTCCATGGACATAGGACTTTCTCTTAAAGATCTTATTTGCATGGAATCCCTCCTGAAAGTTCCATAGCGATTACATTATAGGTAGAATCCCGATGAGATATTTTTGGAAGACATCCTTTATAAAAAGAAGTATTTCCTATCTAAAAATGTGGCTTCGAAGGACTTAGAGTGGAAATACATAAAGCGCTTAACTGACTGGCTTAAGTCATAGGCTGGCTTCTTCGGAAATGAACAAAGGAGTCTAGGGCCAAAATCGAACTAAGTCAACCTAAAACTCCTTGGTTCATCTACGAAGAAGCCAGCCGATGACTTGAGCCAGCAAAATATGCTCTTTATGTATTTCCAGCCTTAAGGTGAAAATACATAAGTCAGTAAAAAAGCGTTTTATGCATTCTCACCTTTAGAGTATCTTCAATTCAAACCTAGCGAAGCACAAAATGTCATGAGATGTTCTTTCTTTTTCGGGTAAATCTTAGTCCTTCCCTCTTAAAACTTAAGCAGATCAAAGCTTAGTTCGTGACTTCTCCTTGAAAATACAACAGAGTTGCCCCTTGTAGCTGACAGCAGTGTTGTATTTACAGTTTCACCCATTAGGGTTTTGCAGCATGGAAGAAGAATACATGTAGTCGCATCGACACAGCTGCTGGGATAAATTAATTTTGGAAATTAATATAGAAAAGTCTATAAAGATCTATTTAGTTTTAAAGAAATATTGAAAAAAATTGACCTTGGAAATATAACAGTGTTGCCACTTGTATCTGACAAAAGTGTTGTAGTTTTACATTTCGTTCAGCCATACAGTGTTGTATTTTAAGGTTTGATTTATTTCACAATAATAAAACGTTTACACTGTATTGGATTTAAGGAAATCGATTAGATTTAAATTGTCAAATCCATTGAATACACCTCAAATATATTCTCATCGATGTGAACATGCTATAATTTTATTAACGTTACTAAATTTGTTTATGGCACTCTTTAAGCGCCTTTAAATTCTGCTCTTTTTTTCGGTCTCATGGCCTTTCCACATTTAGTTTCATTTTAAATTTTCCTTTTCGTTTAGCAACTAAATAACTTTTTTGATTTAGGCCAACTATTGAACCCACCTCCCCCGCTGACTCACTGACATCCCTGTTTCGTCAAATCTATTCTTTCAACTAAGTCCTTCAACCATAACTTATGTAAACACTAGAATGGATGGTTGGATAGTTGCTGGGTTCATTCGTTCGTTCGTTTCTCGGTTGGTGGGTTTGACCAACTTTGGTCTTAATATCATCGTCGTCGTCGTCCTCTTCTGACTCTGTCATTGTGTGTGTGTGTGTGTGTGCGGGGAAGGGTAGGAGAAGTTTCAGCAATAAAATAAAATACAAATTTGTAGGTGTGTTAATGCTAAGCAGTTTAATACTGACGTTATGCTTCATCTTGTTCTTCTTCTTTTAACATTTTGTTGTTGTGTTTTCTTTTTTTCTCTCGCTTTTTATCACAAACTGGGTTAAAATGTGTTGGAAATGACAAATCAAAGAATCTTTGCAAAAAAAAAAATGGAAGGGTGAGCAGGAAGGGATCGGGGGGAATTCAAAAGCATTACATTAAAAAAGTAAAAGTGCGGAAGAATTGATTTACAAACGCATAAATCATGTCAAATACAAAAGAAAGAGAGAGAGAGACGGGACAGACATGTTGGACATAAAATGTGAATATTTCAAAGGCAGTTAGTGGAAGAGAAGGAAGGAATAGAAACGGGGACATATTAGGGTGAAGAGTCGTTTTGGGTTTATCCGCACTTTTATGGAGGTACATTTCATTGCAATAATTTTGGTTTTTATGCAAAATTAGCTTTTATAGTATGTTTACATTGTACTCGGTAAAAAAAATAAACAACGTTAATTCGGTAAAAAGTTCAAGTGTAAACATTATATTAGGCCCTTGAAATGTAAGCAGGGTTTTCCATACTTCTGTGACATCAGAAATAAAATAAATTGAAAAACTTCACTAATGTGTGCAAGTGGTATTTTTCAGAACTTTTTACTACGATAACCGATTTTTAAAACAAATGGCAAAACTAGTAGATATTTGAAGTTTCTGGAACAGTGCAAAGAATATATAATTTTGAAAATGTTCAATTACATTAACAAATATATAAATGTTGAATCGACTTGTTATGTCCAAGTGCTGGAGGGAATTTATAGTTTTACGGACAAATTCTAAAGACCGATATTTAAAAGTTAAGGTGGGGATACAAGAAGCGTTTATTTGGCTGGTTTTAGGGCTGGCTTCTTCGGAAATAAACAAAAAAGCCTGAAGCCAAAATCAAACTAAGTCAACCTAAAACTCCTTTATTCCTTTATTGCTCTACGAAGAAGCCAGCCGATGACGAGCCACATAGGCGCTTTATGTATTCCCACCTTAATTTTTAAATATCGGACTTTGGAATTTGTCCGTAAAACTATTAACTCCCTCCAACACTTGGAAATAACAAATCGATTCAATATTTTTATAATGGCACATTTTCAAAATAATATATTCTTTGCTCTGTTCCAGAACCTTCCTCCTCCCACTCAAATGTCCTTTCACTAGCCCCTCATTAATGTCTCCGACAACCATTATTCTCAGCAAATTACATTATTAATATACTTTCGTTATTGATTTGAACTACATAAATTTAATGGATGGTGGGATAGGTGCAGAAAAAAAACATTCAAAGAAACTATCAAAACCCCACAGCAACAATGACGTCAGTCTTTCGTTAGAAATAGGGTCGTTGTAGGTGAAGAAAATGTTTTCCCCACCATCATCAAATCGCACACAATAGATTTAACATTCTGCCAAAGAAACGTGATTAAGTCACAGTTTTAAATGTTTATAGACCACTAACCGCTCGCGTGTGTGTGTGTGTCACCCTGTGTCTGTCCAACACAAAGAAACCATAGAGAAAAAAGGGACAAAGAAGAATGATGACAAGAAAATGTTGCTTTTTTCCACCTCAGGTGATAAAAATATGGAAGGAAAGAAAAAAAAATATTTAATATTTTATGCAAACTAGAATAGTTTTGAAATGTTGCCACAAAAGAGAGAGATTAATACAGGAGATATGAAAATCAATGGATAAAGAATTATTTTGTAAACTTACAAGACTCAGGGTTATCTTGAAATTTGATTAACCCACACTACTCATATAACTAGGCTTTCCAGCACGATATATGGAGATTGAATCTTTAAAGAAACTCTCAAGGCCATATCCACTCCAAGTACATACTGTCTTGTTCATTTTTACGGGTACCAAATTAAATTGGTCCTTCAAGCACGTTTACATACAATATTTATACCCGGTTTAAACTTAATTATTGATCAATCACAATGAATTTAAATATAGAAAAAAATCCATGATAGAAAAATACAGTTAGAAGCATCAACGCTTGGGAACAGTGATATGCCAAAAAAATGTAATTGTTCTTTCAAATATAAGTAGATTTTTATACGTTTTCTTATACGATGTCAATCGAAGGTTATTATAATTCGCGTTTTTCAACAAGTTTTACAAATTTAAATAATTTTTCATTCAACATTTTCAATTCCAAAATTGGTTTGACAGTTCACTGTCCCAGCAGCTGTGTCGATGCGTCTAACTGTGATTGATCAATTATGAAGTTTAAATTTTTTATGTAAATGCGCTATTAATTTATCACAGCTGATCCACACTCAGCGTAGAAGAATACAGGTAAACGCATCAACGCTTGGGAACATTGATATGTCAAAATTTTACAAATGTTTTTTCAAATATAAATACATTTTTATATGTTTTCTTATACGACGTCTATCGGAGGTTTTTTCAAAAATTTTTACAAATTTGAATAAATTTTCATTCAAAAATGTCAATTTTTAATTTCAAAATTTGTTTTACAATTCATTGTCCCATGTTTTAAGCCATTAAAAAAAGCTCTTTACGTACTTGGAAACAACAAGGAACTCGTAATAATTATCGATAACTAACAATCGACTACACAGCAATGGTACATAAATACTATGGGTATCGTACCAAACTCGTCGTGACGGCGTAATCAACAACCGATTCCAAAAAAAGGCGTTTTAAGTATTCTCAACTTCACAGATTCGGACAGATTGTCGAAAATCTTCGTTAATTGGCGAAATTATGGGTATTTTGACTTTATCGATTTTTGTCGATAACTCAAAAAATGAGTTAAAGAATCGCACACGTGAGGTCGAATTTATTTAACTCGACACAGATATAAAGGTGAGAGTTCACAAAATACTTTTTTCGATGGCTTAAATCATCGGCTGACTTCTTCGAAGAAGAACAAAGGAGATTTTGGTTGACTTAGTTCGATTTTGACTCAACGCTCCTTTATGCATTCTCAACCTAAAAGAAAACAACATAAAATTTTGATTAAAAAGGGTAACACTGACCAATATTAGCTACTTTGAGCTGAATAATTGCATTGAACAATAACATCAAATCAAATGATCAGCATATGGCGTATATAAGGTAGGCCAGTAAGCCCATCTGACAACTAAGTTTGATGTCAAAAGACACATTGTGATTTGAAATTCAAAAGAAGTCAAATCACAATTGTGCAAAAACTATTAAGTTTATTGTCAAAATGTTTTCAATAGAGGTCTTCTTGGCTGACCTTATGTAGGGCTTGGATCAGGTGTTCCTGCTAATTTTAAAAACCAAATGAAATTTCAATTTTTTCACATTTTCCTGGGCATTTGTTATTCTTTTGTTCTATGATTTCAATCATAATAATGTATTTTGACATTACATTTGGTAGTTAGCAGGCTTGTCAGGGGCAACTTATATATTTGCCATGGTTGAAAGCATGAGGATATTTAAAAACAAAGCCTAAGTAAACATTGTAAACACATAATAAATCCAGTGGATTTCAAATGTCATGGTAGAAGAATACAGGTAGATGCATCAACGCTTAGGGAACATTGGTATGTCACATTTTTTTAAAAATAAGTATATTTATATATGTCTCCTACACGACGCCAATCGGAGGTGGTTATAATATGCATTTTTTTTTAACAATTTTTACAAATTTGAGTGATTTTTCATTCAAAAATTAGTTTGACAGTTCATTGTGACAGCAGCTGTGTCGAAGCGTCTACCTATATTCTTCGAATAAATTACACTGGTTTAAAGAGTAGATTTAATTTGACAGTTTAAATCCACACGACTGGACTCCAGTTCATGTAAATCACAACAAAGAACTACGATTGAGATCGGAACTCCATCATAATGTCAAAGTTTTTGTTTACGTTTTCATACCTTTAATTTACAATTGGCATTCTTTTTGACATTGCTGCCGAAATCAGCTGGTCTTACGGAATGAGCCAATGGATAGATCAGCCTCTAAACCTACTATAATACCGAAATCAAATCATTAAGCTTTTCATGAAGATTCGTCATTTATTTGAGGCATAATCAATGGATTAAATAATATAATGCGTCTTATGAAAACATAGCCGGTGTAAATAGGGCTTAAGTATTTACATGTGTGTATATATTTCCATAAAGAACGTGACAATTAATGCACCCAGCTACTCATTTTGATGTCATTTTTGTTTAGTGTCTCATAGTAGATGATTAATGGTTATTATTGATGGATTTTCTTTTGAGTTAATAAATTGTGTATTAATTTTATTTTACTACATATTTACTACATATGTTAAGTATACAGTGGCCGTCAAAAGTAAAATTAAAATATTTCGATTTTTGTTTTGTTTTGAATTTCTGTAATAAAGAAACTTAGTCACTTTTTTTTGTAAATATAAAAATTATTTTTACGAAAATTTCGTACCTTTTCTTGGCATCCACTGTATACTGCTACTCATAACTAATGCAAAATGTGCTTACATTTATTAATTGTAATATTTTTTCCATATTTTTTTGCTTCTATTTTTTTGTCGTGTGTCTTTTCGATTGGTTGTTTTGAACAATTGTTGTTACGATTAAATCGGATTCATTGGATAAATTTTATATTGTTGTTGTTTCAATTCACATAATTTTAATTTTTCACACCATATTTAATTTAATTTTTTCTTGGTTTAATTAAAAAAAAATGATCCCAATTTTGCTTTATTTCTAAATTGATGTTGTTGTTAATTTCTTTATGTATGAACGAAAATCGAAACAAAATTGTTATTAACAAAAATTAAAAAAAAAAAAATATTGAACACAAAAAACCAAAAACAAAACAAACCAAACCAAAAAATCAAAAACTAATCATAACAAGGTGGGCACTGGCACCCTACAGGAATCACTGGATATGGGTTTTCGCGAGGAAGGAGCTTTGGAATTACGCAGCTCAACAGAGGAATTGTATTTTATGGATCCAATGCATAAAACGGAGGAAGAAGCTAAACTGCAACAACTGTTACAGCAGGTAAGATAATCAGACAACAAAATAATTAAATTTATATATTTAATAACAAATTTAGATATTACATTTTTTTATGGAATGAATTTTACAAAATCATAAGATTTCCACGGCCTTTTATCTCTAGAAGGTCTTGGAGAAACATTGGAAGTCTTGTATACAGGGTGAGATAAAGAGAACTGTAACAAAGGCCATATTTTTTACATATTTTTTTTAATTTTATTGAATGAAAGCAAAAAGTGTCGGAAATAGCATCAAATTTTAGAAAAAAAGGTTGGATTTGTTCGACTTGGCACGTGTATTCCTTTCTCAATAAACATTGCTCTAGTCGAGCCGAATAGAGAATAGAGTTGACAATCGAAGAGGAAGATTGGACCCTATTCTCGTTATTAAAAAAAACATTTATTCTTCGAGCAGGATCCAGAATTGAATTGACAATCGGAGAGGGAAATGAGACTCTATTCTCAGTATTAAAAACATTGATCCTCTGAGCAGGATCCAGAATTGAATTGACAATCGAAGAGAGAGATTGGACTCTTTTCTTATCTAAACAGCACGAATTATGGCCGGGCAATGAAACCGTCACACGCTGCCCGAATTTTGCTCCACTTTCGGCCAAGCGGAGCAACTCTTTAGCTCTTTTGAGTCTATTTTCTTTCTCTAGTTGCGGTGTAAGTTCTTGCACTTTTTGGAATTTCAATGGCTTTACGCCGAGCTCATTTTTCAATATTTGCCGAATGGAATATTGCGATGTGTTTAGCTCACGAGCCATTTTTCGGCCACTGCGACGCGGGGGTTTCGATCAAGTAGCTTCTTCACTTTTCGAACGATTTCTGCTGTTGTTGCTGTTTTCTTCCGTCCACTTCCGTATCCTAACGGTAACGAATGATGGTACGAGACACAAAAAAGAAGATTTTATTTCTACTCGAGAGATAATAGAAGAACTCTGCCATTAGCAGACCTTTTCTATGTTCTAACGATCTATAAAAAATCGTCGAAAGTCCTTTCAGTTATTGAAGACTCATAGGAAGCTATTTTACATGGTATAATTTGATTTTCCTGTTGTTGCCCTGTTCCAGAACCTGCAAGAATCTACCATTTTTACAATTTTTTTCGATGTTATAAAGGGAAAATCGGTTATCGTAGTAAAAACTTTAACATTCCTGCTGTTCTGGAACAGACCATTTGTCAAATTTAACTGTGAAGAAAACACATTCCCATCTCTGATTTACGAATACGCATTTTGACAATTAGATGTCATCTATGACATAATTTGCGGCAGTTTTGACATGTGATTGTACAAGGTTACTTTGATAATCTAAACTAAACTACTTTGATAATCTATCAGTCTCTTTGGGTTTTTTTACTCTAGAACTCTCTCAAAAACGTCGTGACATTTTCAATTATTTTAATTCTTCCAAAATGAAATTTCATGTCCCTGAATAAACACTTGTCTTAATTTTTTGCCACCTTCAAACCCAGTCCTTTTTCTTCTTTTTTCAATTCAATTCAATTCAAAAAAATGAAAGAAACCCAGAGACAGTAAAAGGACCTTGAGCTATACTAACTAACTATCCTTTGAAAACAAATAATAATAAGCAGAGCAGAGAGCTGAGAGAATGGCATACCAAACTTAATTGAAAATTGTTTTATACGGTGACAAGAACAACAACAATGGCAACAGAACAACGCCATGATGCATTGTAAAAAGGAAAGATAATCACATTAAAAGAGATGACGCCTTTTACCTACCAACGGCCCCCAATCCCCTCCCCCCACTCACATTTATTATTGAAGTGCAAAGCAAAGCAGCGAGAATAATAAAAACAAAACCATGCTCCATCATTGAGGAAAGAGAGAGAGAGAGAGAGAGAGAGAGAGAGAGAGAGAGGAGAAACTGTGATAGACATGGACAACAGCAATGGCTGGTAACCATGTTGCTCAGATGCATTGAATTGACAGGATGCTGTTCATTGTCGCTTCTATTAATTCAATCTACCCCAATCTACCCCAACCAATCTACCCCAACCACTCACAAGCACTCACACACTGACAGCCACTCTAGCAAGCATCGCTCATTGCCATACAATGTATGTACATATATATCTATCCAGTGACCAGCCAATGTTTCTCTTTCTGCCTCTCCTCGCATCATCCGTCTCACCATTCATTGGTCCCTTTCACGACATCCTTGCCAATCTATGAATATTTAAAAACAAAACAAAGCAAAGCAAAAAACACAGCCGCTTGTTGCAAAAATGTCGCAAAACCCATCATCGAGTGAGAGTGACATCAAGCGAAAGTGAGCGGAAACCCGTGAATAGTTAGTGAATGTGTATGTGCGTTGGACGGGGGGTAAAATGCAATTTTACTATGCAAGATACGCGAATGATTTTTGAAGTGAAATATTCAGTCAATTGTTGTTCTGTATATAAATATCTTACTATAAAATTTCAATAAAAAAAAAATACGAGGAGGGGTTGGGAAAAGGGGGGAATGATTTTTTTTTGGAAAGAAGGGTAACTTTTCTTCTTCATATCTTCCAAAAAATGACAAGACATTATATGTCTCTAAGGCTTAATTTACATATAAAGCTTTATCCAGGTTACCCTTTGTAGACGGCCAAGCATTTATTGAAAGATTTATGTGTAAACGTAGCCTAATTACGCAAATGTGTTTACATTTTATCATGGCAGAGAAGAATATAAGTAGATGCATCATAGCATAGCATTGATATGTCAAAAAAATTTAAATGTTTTTTCAAATATAAGTAGATTTTTATATGTTTTCTTATACGACGTCGTTCGTAAGTTATTATAATTCACATTCTTCAACAATTCTTGAAAAAATTGGTTTGACAGTTCATTGTCCCAGCAGCTGTGTCGATGCGTCTACGTATATTCTTCTACCATGCGTTTTATTCAATATTTACATGGTAGAATAACACAGGTAGACCCATTAAAGAGAACATTAATATGTTAATTTTTTTTTAAATGTTTCTCCAAATATAGGCAGATTTTTGTCTGTTTTCTTATGCGACGTCATTTTTCTAACATTTTTACAAATTTGAGTAATTTTTCAATCAAAGTTGGTTTGACAGTAAATTAAAATAGTGCAAGTAGATTTGAATATGTTTTCCTACACGACGCCAATCGGAGATTGTTATGATATGAATTTTATAAATTTTTACACCAATCAGACGAAATGTCAAAATTAGTTTTGTTTATCTTTCGTACTGTGGTTCCATTCACAATAAATGCCTTGAAAATTCATTCAGATGACAGACACAAACAAATGAATTTTGACATTTGACATTGAGCATGATATTTGATCTGCTAGTATAACAGCTGTTTTTAGACTAACTCGCTCGAAGGATAACCTTATATAAATCGGTCATCTGACATAAATCGGCAATAAATCGTCAAAAGACATAATTGTGATTTGAAATTCAAAGAAAGGATAATCTTATAAATCGGCCATATGACATCTAAGTTTGCTGTCAAAAGACATAATTGTGATTTAATATTCAGAGAAAATCCAATCACAATGGTGCAAAAACTACTAAGAATATTGTAAAATGTTGTCTTTTTGGACGACCTTATATGAGCCCTGTCCCGTATCTATTTATAAGGTCCCCCAACTGTCAAATTTAATGTCAAAATGTATTATTTAGATTAAAATCAAAAAACGAAAAGTTAACAAATAGACAACAGGGTGTAAACAAATTTTGACATTACATTTGGTTTTTAAAATTTGTAGGGACACCTTGTTATTGCGCCATGTTATGTTCCACGGTAGGAAAATACAGGTAGATGCATTAACGTTTGGGAACATAGATATGACAAAATTTTAAAATGTTTTATTTATTTTTTTTTTTCAAAAAAGTAGATATTTACATGTTTTCTTATACGATGCCAATAGGATGTGCTTATGATATGCTTTTTTCAACAATTTTTACAAATGTGAATAATTTTTAATTAATATTATTATTTATTATTAATGATAATTTTTATTTTTTTTTTGATTTCAAAATTGGTTTGACAGTTCTTTGTCCCAGCAGCTGTGTCGATGCGACTACCTGTATACTTCTACCATGTTCCATACATAGATGCATGATAGAAAACTCTTAGGAGCATTGATATGTCAAACATTTTAAAATGTTTTGTAAAAAATAAGTAGATTTTTTTATGTATTTTTATACGACGTCAATCGAAGATTGTATTGATATACATTTTTCAAAAATTCGTGCAAATGTCAATAATTTTTTAATTCAAAATTTTCAATAAAAAAATTAGTTTGACAGTTCCATGCCTTAACAGCTGTGTCGATGCGACTATCTGTATCCTTCTACCATACCATGTTCCATGCATAGAAAACTTCCTTATATCGTGTTTACATACACTTTTTTTGTAGCAATTATCCACAAAATAATTTAAGATATGTTTTCCATGGACAAATTTCTCCCTGGTCATTTATCACGGAAAAAATATGTACTTGAAAACTACGTGAACATTGCTATAAAATTTACAATGAAAACAAAAGTCAAATTTATTATTATTGATTAAGACGGCTCCGATGTAAACATGGCCTAATTCATTATATCTCTGTGAACTCTCTTCTCACATTAGCCACACTCACCTCATTTTTGTCAAGCGAAGAGATACATATAAATTGAGTACTAAATAACAGAGGAATAAACTGTTGCTATTGTTTCTCTATGGCCAAACGAAGAAAAACCTACGAAGTGCTGCATGTTTGCCAATATTGTAGCCGATGACTCGTCATCGTCGTCTGTCGTTTTACGAATTTAAATGCAAAATGTCACAATGATATTCCAATGAATATGAATTGAATGAATGAATGACGGACCCACTAACTGACTGACTGACGGTTTCAATGGCAAGCTGTCATATCATAACGGTAACTAACTGACAGACTGGTTGTGTGCAAGTATAGCAGAGTATACGTGCAATTGTGACAACAATAAGCCAACGTCTTTGTAGTAGTGACTAGTAGGTCGTATGGCAGGGATGATCAAAGGTGACACACATTCAAAGATGTGCGGTGCTGTGCTGTGCTGTGACACATCGCACAGACAGAGATAGTGAAATTGAAATCACTTATCATTCCATTGGCTAGATGTATTGTCAAGTGTTGGAAATTAATTTAATTGGAATTTATTTAAGTATAAATAAATATGCTAAAGATTATTTTGGGAGCAAAATGTAAATTGAGATTATCTGAAAACAGGTGAGTGGAGCAGCAGTTAGAAAGTCAATTAAGAGAAGGATTTTGTGCTGGAAATAATTTGCATAAGAAGACTTGAAATGAAAAGGAATAAATATGAGCTATATTTATATCAGAGACCTTTACAGTGGTTTTTAATTTATTATGAATTTTGCGTCAAATTATTTATTTTCGAGCATTTTAGCATTTAAAGGCTTAAATATTAAAATGACCTTGTGTGTGCGTGGTTTAATATTTACATATATAGATTCGAAATAAGAATGAGGCATATAAATCAATAATTGAGATCTGTACCAAAATTTACGATCTCTCTGTTTAAATTCCCCTGAATTAACCTCAAAATCAGACCATATTCATGGCGTATAAGTATTGGCGAAACTCATACGCACTAATGCCCACAAATGTTTTTTTTTTATTTACCCATTTTAATACGTAACCCTAATGTTCTCAGACCAGTAACCTACAAAAAAAATTGAATCCATTTAAGAACAAAGCACACAGAACAAATGACAAAACAAATGTTTGTACTATTTTTAGTTAATACCTACTAAACATAGTTTTACTGACTGACTGACTGACTGAGTGAATAGCTAAGGTTGTTTGGCTGACGACAGACACACAATGTGTTTACCTAAACATGCCTGTATGCATTTACGTATGAGTAAGGGTGTTTTTACACATCATCATCATGTAGCCAACACATCTGTTATTGTTGTTCTTGTTAAGTATTTCTCCCCTTGTAGCCAAAGCCAAACACCTTTCCCAATGGCCTGACATTTTGAAATAGGGCAAAAGTTGATATACTTGTTGCATAATTTTAGGCTTGTATATATGTTGTTGTTTTGTAGTTGGCCCACTAGCCAACTGTGTCACAAGTCTGTATGTGTTTTTTGTTTTTGCTGAGCAGAGCAATTACAAGATTACCATTGTTGTTCCTGTTGTTGCAAGGGTTATTTACTGAATTTTAATGAAGAAAAACCTCTGCGAAATTGTATATGCCTAAAAATAGGCCATGTAATTTATGAAACGACAAAGAAATTGAGATTAACCTCCAGATGAGTACAATGACCTTGTGGGTTTAAAAAAGTGTTAAATTTATGTGGCTAGGTGATTTTGATGATGCTCTTTGTTAGTAATTGTAAAGAGGAGAATTGTTTTTAAGACTTGTTGAAGTTTTGCTAAAATTGCAAGAATAATTGAATTGAAATGAAAAAATTCCATTATCTAGGTATTAAGTAAAAAACGACTTACGTCAATCGTAATGGGTCTACCAACATATGTAAACACAAGGTGATTCAAAGAATATTTTTCTCAATTATTTGACTATGTTTACACAGGACCATTTTGTTGTCATTAGCAAACAGAACTGTGGTCAATTATTGCGAAATAAATTTCGAGCCTTATAGTCACTGGCTATAACAACCTCCGATTTGTGTCCTATAAAAAACTTATAAAATCAAAATGGAATTTCTTCACCGTTTGGAACGATAATGGCAATATTCTGTTAAAATCTTAAAAATAACGAAAGTACAATTTTTAATTGCGAAACTTCAGAAAAAAATCGGTGAATAATGTAGCTAAATCACCAAAATACCGAATATCAGGAGGTACTCTTTTATATAGGGCCCACACGAAGACGTGGACCTGCACAGACAATTTTCTGTTATAGGCTGTAGTATCCATTACGAACTTCAAATACCAAATTTGAAACAATTCCGGTGAATAATGTCATCAAAATACCGAATATCGGGAGGTGTCGTTATATGGGGGCCACACGAAAACATGGACCTATACAGACAATTTTCTGTCTTAAGCTGTAGTATCCATTACGAACTTCAAATACCAAAATTTCCGTTAAATAATGTCGCTTATAACACCAAAATACCGAAAATAGGGAGGGGCTATGGGAATACGTGGACTTACTTGGGCCATTTCAATACCAAATGTCCTACAGAGATATACATTTGAGTAAAATTCTTTTAACCTACTTCATTTTGTTCGCCAGCTAGAGTGATTTCCACAGACAGACAGACGGACGAACCTCGCTAAATCGACATAGAATTTTATGTTGGTCAAGAATATATCTACTGTGTGGAGTCTAAAATGTATATTTCGATGTGTTACAAATGGAGTGACTTTCTTAATTCCACCATGATAAATACAAAGGTCAATTATAACTCAGTTTCAAAGACAGGCAGGTCACAAGAAAGTTTATTTATCTTCACTCTCTGCTAAAAATTATATTTTCGTACATTATATTTTCGACTATGAATCCAGTCGAGTAGTTAACACTACATCTTCCTCAGAACACAACAAATTGATAACAAGCCTAAATGAATAGCCCTTAGTATTAGATGCGTCACTAACAGCAGGCGCGCAACATTTGACACACATCAAAAGTTAAGGATTAACCAGCAAAACTTCAAACATGGTGATTCAGAGCGGTTGGTTTATAGATTGGCGGCAAAACGGGTATCAGCTACGGTTGAATTAGTCTGGGTTCAAAAGAACAAATTTGATCTTTTCCAGAACCTGCAAGAATCTACTAGTTTTGCAATTTGTTTCGATATTAAAAAGAAAAAATGCGTTATCGTAATAAGCATGTTTGCATTATTGCAGTTCTGGAACAAAGCAATAGTAAATTAATGCAGTTAAGTATATTATAGTCTTATGGTACAGACTTGATGTTGGAAGCGGCTAGAAGGGTAGGAATTACTTTTCGCATTTTAATGCTTCCTTCTTCAATGAGATCAAAATAAAAATGAGCAAATTACGCTCAGTAATGATAAAAAAGATATCAAAAGAAAAAGAACTCATCAAGATAGCGGTAATTCACAATGAAGTGATAGCACAAATAATAATCGATATTATCGATAGCTACTGAATTGAAGGTGCTTAGCTACGGTCTGTTCTGGAACAAGAATTGTTCATAGAAGTAATAATTGATGATTTAACAAGAAAATGTTGGACTGAAAGTAATTTCGATTTTTATTTGAAGGAGGACATATTCGCTTGATTAATTTTTCTGACGCATAGTATTATTGTGTAATTCGTAATAATTCCAATACTCATACTTATAATCGCTGTCTTTGCCTTAATAAATATTTTAACAATAGATTGCGTCAAGTGTGCGTCAGCAATTTTTTTTAAATTTAGAATTAATTATATGAAACTGTTCAATTATCCTTGACTTCGATTTGATTTTTTTAAGCATTTAATACAAAAACACACAACTGCCACCCCAAAATAAAACTCCTCGTTTTATGCTGATGAATATTTTTCAATTTTAAGTTTTTAAAACTAAATGTGCATTTTATTTCGAGTTATGTCGAGTGATATGCATTTAACCATAATTTGTATGGACATAAAAATTGTGCTTTTTGTGTCGGATGAGATTTGTGAGTGTGTGTGTGGGCAACAAGAGGAAGATTTAACATGGATATGCAAATGATTACTACATGGATATAATGGAGATATGCTATGACATGAATTCCAGACACAAATAAACTATGTCACAATAGGGTGAGGAGCAAAGAGTGTGATGGGAATTTATTAAGGGAATAAATACAAATTCTTATTTATGGGACCAATGGGTGCAAGTACATAAGATATTTTGTGACATTTCACAAAGGATTACAGAGCCGCACTAAAATCCTGCCGTCGCTTTCCATTATAATATGACACTAATATGCCTAGCCATGACTTCAAGCTTTTTATGTTCGTGAACCTTAAGGGTGGAAATACATAAAGCGCATATTTGGCTGGCTTAAGTAATCGGCTGACTTCTTCGTAGAGGAACAAGGGAGTTTTAGGTTGACTTAGTTCGATTTTGGCCCTAAGCTCCTTTGTTCATTTCCGAAGTAGCCAGCTGATGACTTGAGCCAGCCAAATATACGCTTTATGTATTTCCACCCTAACTTCTAAAATTCGTCAAAAATACCCAGCAAAATTTTGTGGATAGTTCCAAGGTTTGTTGGAGACCCAATTTTTTCCTTTTTATTTTCATGGTAAAATCAAGAAGGTAAAGTCGTTTCAAATAAGCATTTCCATCTCTGCATTTTCTGTAATTAACATTGACAAATTTCACTGCCTAGAAAACTGGATTTCCATCTTTGATTTCTGATGAGATGAGTAAACATATGACCTTCTTAATTCTACCATGTCTATTATCTTAGAGAACTGAAATAATACCCTTTTTTATTGCAGAAAATCCTTTGGCAGAAAAAATGCCCTACCCTATAGCCATTGTTATTGCAGGTTTTGTGGAATGTTAGCAATGTCTTTGTCTGGGGTCTATAGAATTTTCCTGCAATTTTTCACCAGAATTCATATACAGTTACGGATACCTACGCTGAATGCACTGAACTCTAATTAAAAATTCATGTTGCCATGGACATGCCGTGTGTGTGTGTCTGTTCGTGTGTGAATTTTAATTAGAAAATGTTTCAATGATACAAAGTTGGAACATAAAATTCTATAGAAGTTTCAAATGAGGAGAGCAGGGCCTAAGGGGAGATGTTTAGCAGTATGTTTTGAGGGAATACTTCTAGAATACAATACTATGACGCAGAGTAGAGATTTTTCCCACGTCGACCAAATTCTGGTGGGCCGAGAAGATAGTTTTCCCATAGAACAAAAAAAGTTCGGGTTATGACGAAAACAATTTTTTAAGGATGAGATTATTATTTTTTTTTTTTTTAAAAACACCTCAGTACTTAAGAAGAGTTTTTTTTCAATTGAAGGGGATAAAGACTTAAGGACGGATATTTTCACAAAAAAATCCTAGATCCCTGAGGAGATCTCCATTCTTAAAAAAATATATGTAGCGACCTTAAAAGTTATATCTGATTTGAAGAAAGAATCTAAAATTAATTTTTGTTAATTTTATTTTATTGAAAATATGTGAACCATTTTTAAATGCGAATTTCAGTTAAAAGAAGTTCTGGAGGTGGGTTAACAATTTTTCTAATAATTGTAGCAAAACCCAGTATAGAACATATCCTTTACAATATCTTAAAATATGTAGACTTCCTAGTAGGACTTAAATTACACTCTCATATCCTGTTTTTAAAATTCCCTGACAGAATTTAAAGAAATCGCTCTGTAGCCCAGAACTAATTTAAAAAAAAAAATTAAACTTAAAACTTACCAAGCCTGAATAAATTATTGCCCTGGAAAATAAAATTAAAACAATATAACTTCCTTAGATCCGCCATATTATCAATCCTAGAGTAAATAACTTAAATCTCTTTGAAGAGACTCCCTCTAAAATCCAAATTTTCTTATTCTCTTTCTCTTTAAATCTCTCTCTCTCTCTCTTTTCTCTCTGTTTTGAAAAAAACCCAGGCCAAGCGTTCATCACCGCACATGTTTAAGCTGGAAGATCATCAAACCTATTTACAACAACACCAACGCAAAGATTCCGCCAGTTCTGAAGTTGCCGCTCTGCTCTGCATTTCCGGACGTACTAGTCGCATTTCCAGTGTCGGCAGTCAGGGTTCCGCCGTAAGTCGTCTCTCTGCCGTCTCGGGTGTATCACGTTCTCCGTCACCACATCGTATGCTGTTGGAGACTTCGTTTTGTGGTCCAAAACCAGTTGAGACCGTCATTGGTGTCAGCATTGGCTCCGTGGCTGATCATCCGGCCACAGCATTGCTGGAACAGGTGCTATTGGCACGCAATCAAGACACCACCCAGGCTATATTAGCCGAAGGTATTCAACTGGAATCATCACCCAAGCGGCGACCACCTACATCCCTGACCAACGGCGATGCCAAGCTGACGGCCAAAATCAAAGCCCAAAATCAACCGGAGACGCGAGATGTTAACGAAATCTCCGTGATGGGCGCCCAACGTTCATCGACCAAAAGTCCCGGTCAAATGATTGTCGGTAAGACTCCCAGTGGTACCGAGTACATACGCATTAACCTTAAGCCCGATCACATGTACGATGATCAGGGCATTGCGCCCCATGAAAAAATAGTAGATGCCCCCGATTCGCTAGTCCCCCCGTATGCTCGTTCTCAAACAAAACCTGCCTCTCTGTGTCTAACACAAAAATCTAAAGGAGATAATCTTTTAACGCCCACAGTGAGTCCCAAGCCTTCGCGTAAATCCAAGGACCATGGTAGTCGTTCGCCTTCACCTGCTACCGTATCGGTTTCCAGGAAATCCTCGTTCAGTTCGTTATTCCGTTTCGGCGGCGGTGGCGGCAAGGATTCGCCCGACTCGCCACGTGATCGTGCCAGGCCACGCAGCAAGAGTAAAGAACGTGGCCAGACGCCCCAGTCCCAGAACCCCACTCCGAATAAACAAAAATCCGTGCTGGCCATATTTAAGCCCGGCAAGCGTGGTAGCTCAGCCGGAGCCGAGAGCACCAGGGCATCCAAAACCTCCTCGCCCGTGGACTCGCATGAAATGCAACAACTACAGCCCAGAAGTAAATCTCAAACACCTGTTGTATCAGCAGGTGGTTCCCGGCCCAACAGCCGCCTGCGCTACTACGATGACCCCGTGGATGGCTATATACACATACCGCTGCATACGCCACCCGAGGAGAAGGAAGCACGCAAAATTTTCCAGAACATTGAAAGCCTTAACAAACCAGTTCCGGTTCCACCGGAACCGCCAATAAAACCGCCTCCCCAGGCCACGGCCATTACGATGAGCGATCTGCAGGCCGCCGTTAAAAATCTCAAACCAGTAGGGGCCCGAAAAAACTCGATTACGGGGGCACATGTGCCCCCGCCCCCTCCTCCACCGCCACCACCATCCAAGGTCGCGGTAGCCCAACAGCAAAAGCAACAGCCTCAGCAGCAGCGGACACCGGTTCCACTTAAGCACATAGAAAATCTGGATGCCATTCACTCCTTGTCTCAGGATGATGAAAACAAGGAGCGAAACTGGAGCCTGGAGGTCAATCGGCACAGTTCTCAGGACTCCCAGGAGACAGTTGGTTCGGGTGAAAGTTATGCCAGTGCCATAAGGGTCACCACCCAGAAACCCCAACTGGCCGAAGTTAAGGAGCATGTGGTGCAGGAAAACGGTGTAGAAGCCGAAATCCATCGCCTGCCCTCTGTGGAGAGTACAACTAGTGCGGCCGAAGTGAGGGTAGTGGAAACGAAAGCCACCATTAACAATGCCGGCATGCTTGAAGGTGATGCCAACACCAAGGAGAGACGCAAGATTCTCTTCACCACCCGCCTGGGAAGCGGTAGCCAAGATCAGATATTTGCCACCCAGTTCAGCATATCCAAGACGGATAGTGTCTCCAGCCACATGTCCGAGAATACGCAAGACACATTGTCCGCCGAGTCCACCAACGATAATTTGCGACGGCAAAACACGGTCATAAAGAAATCTCCCGAGGAAGTTAGTGATGCTGCTCCAGTCCTGAGCCGAAAGGAGTCTTTTACCATGGAACGCAAAGATTCGATGAAAATGTCTCGCAAAGATTCCTTCAAAATGGAACGTTCTGAGCCACCTCGGGCGATAGAACGCAAAGAATCATTCAAAATGGAACGCAAGGAGTCCTTCAAGAAGTCTCCCCAGGCCATAGCACAAATTGAAGAGCAAAGGGAGATTATCAAGAAATCCGAAACCAGAGACTCGCTCAAGAAGCAAGACTCCCACGAGCGATTTATGGTGACACGCAAGAAATCGGTGTCAACATCGGAAGATGAGGCCAAGAGACGATCAAGTTCCTCCACCACCGGACCACCTGTCGTTCTAAGACGTAAGCCGTCGGCCGGTGAAGAATATGCCAAAACGCATCAGTCACGTTCCACTTCGGAGGATGACAATGAGGTGGCCATGGCCAATCATCGTCACTCGCGATATTTGGAAAGCTTCGATGTGCGCAAGAAGTATCACGAAAATGTACAGGGTCCACCAGTGCCACGCAAACCCCGACGACAAAGCGGCGGCAGTGGTGGTGGTCAGGAAGCCAACCCACCTGAAACTATACAAACCTCCCAGGAGCAAACCAAAGAGCAATATCAACGTAAACCACAACCACAGCTGCCTCAACCTCCACCACCCTCAACAGATCCCACTCCGTTACCCTCACCTTCCCTCAGAGAAATGGAAAACGCAACACCCACACCAACGCCATCGGGGCAAACGAAAAGTGAGCCCCGCTCCCAGTCACAATCTCCGGTAGACAAAGCTCGACAAACACCTCCCAAGCCCCCAAGGACTTCAACACCCACTCGTCGTTCGCAGGCAGCTTCTCCCACAAAAACCTCCTCCTCATCTGTTCCTACTTCATCGGTGGCGGCGGTGGGTTCCGGCACTCCCATTAAAAAGCCATATTCGCACATCGACAGACAATCAGTTCACTCTACCGACGAGCCGGTAGAGTCTTCAGAATCTGAACGTGATTCGGACTTGGCTGCAGCTGAACTAAAGCGACGTCATCTATCGCTGAATGTGGGCTGCATTGAAGATCATGAAAGCACTGGCCTGGTGTCACAGGAATCATTCGACGATGAGCTTCCCTATATTCCCACAAATCTGCCAGAAGAGAAGGCCCAGCCGGTTTCGCTGATACCCATGAAGGATAGAGCCAATATGGAATTGAAGACCTGTCCCGTGGAGCGGCCACGTTCGACCACACCCCTCAATCCTTCGCATCTGGAAGAGTACTGTGGCATAGTCAATACGCCAGATGCAACGCATGATTTTCCCGGCTCTGCTCCGGTTCGTGGGGAGAAGCTGAGAATTAGTCTGCCACGCAAGGATTCCAAGAAGGATATACAAAGTAGCAAATCTCCGCGACGCATATCCAATGCCAGCGGGAAATCATGGTTTGAGTTTGCCGAGGAAGGACTACGTGCCACGACTGCCCACCTGGAGCGTAGAGATTCGAATAAACAGCTTATGCAACAGCAGCAGAAACCTCCGGCTGCAGCGATGACAGTGCGAGAGCCGCCTACGAAACCCAAACAAGAGGTAACAAAACCCAAAACTCCAACCACCAAACCTAGAACTCCGACACAAAGAAAACTTTCCGGTCATTGGATTGACTTTGAAAATATTCCAGAAAAACGAAAACCTCCCAAGAAAATAACCACCTTGCCCCGAGACAGTAGCAGTGTTAAGGCCTCCGCAGCATCCTCCTCCTCGTCCACCCTAACGCAATCCCGATCGACAACGAATGGCAAAAGTTTGGCGGGCAATGATGCAGCATTCAAGACGGCACAGGCCTTCGAAGTACCCAAGTCGCAGACACCAGATGTGGCGGCGTCCACGGCAAGTCGATCCTCCGCCACAACAACCGATGGGGCTGGTACACCGCATTATGATTATGTCAAACCAGAGGACTGTCAGTGTGAATGTCATGAGACGAAGGGTAAGGATGCGGATGGTTTGGCGGACACAACTGGTGGAGGAACGTGTTCAGCTTCTGGCACGGGAACAACAAACACTGCAAACGCAACGGGAAATAAACCACAACAGGGTGTAGATCTATTGCAACAGGGTGACGATATGTTACCGTTATTGAGTCAGGATTCACACGATGGCATTGAACCGAGGTGAGTTGTGAAGCAATCGAAATAAGTTCGATGTAAATATTTGGTGTTTCAAATAGGCAATGCTAGAAAGATAGGTTGTTTATTTTTGATTTAATGAAAATACTAATTTGAAATCAGTTTGCACATTATTTTTATTTTAATACTTAATTTGAGAAGAATAATAGAATATGTAAAGGGCATTTCAAATCAAATGTAAAGAGTAATAGATGGTAGAAGAATATGGGTAGACGCATTGACACACCTGCTGGGACAATGAACTGTCAAACCAATTTTGGAATTGAAAATGTTGAATGAAAAATTATTTAAATTTGTAAAAATTTACGAAAAACGTGAATTATAATAACCTTCGAATGACGTCGTATAAGAAAACGTGTAAAAATCTACTTATATTAAAAAGAACATTTAAAATTTCTTGGCGTTGATGCATCTACCTGTATTCTTCTCCCATGGAAAGATATTTTTATTTAGTTTTTTTTCATGAATTGGAATATAGGATCAGATATTTCAAATAGGAAGCTCTATAGGTTTGATTTGAAATATAGTTTTGAAATTTATATTCACTCTAGAATTTGAAATTATTTTATCTAATAATAAATAATTTTCCTTTCTTAGAATAACGAAAGTTTGTTACAATAATGCCGTCAATATATAAACAAAAAAATATATATAAAAGAACAAACAAAAGCAAATTTCTTTAAATATTGCTTTAGAAGCGAATATTGCAAAAGGTATTTAATAAAACAAAAAAAAAAACAAATATCACTTTTTAAATTTTCTTAAAAAAATATATACACACACGTTTTATTAAAGTAGTCACATGTTGAACACAGTTCAGTTTTTTTGAAATTTATTTTCAATCAACACCTTAGATTTCAAACTCAACACACAATATTTAAATAAATACTATCTTCACCTTTTGCAATCTTTTTCTTAAGTAGTTAATTTTATATAATATTATATATTAAGAAGCTATGCCTTTGAGAATTTGTTATCACGTATATATAACACGGAATAGTGCAAATTTTGATACTTTAAACATTAACCTAACAAAGTTGTCTTTATCATTTTATTATATTTTAATTTCCTTAATGAATAGTTGGAAATACAGTGAGTGTAATAAATATTCGGTATTTGAAAGTTTTAAAGACATTTTTTCAACGTATACCAAAAAATATTTGAGTTTTTTACTCGACAAATTTAGGTGAAAAGAAAGAAGCTATCAACAAACGAGATTTACGAATCACCCTGTGATCCTTAACTTTTGACGTGTGACAATTGTGGTGCTTACATTCTTAGCGAGACGTTAATTGACTAACAGGCATTAGTTATCAGAGGTTTCTTCAATTGTCTTGTGGTTTAGTGTTTATGAGAGAGCGAACTCTCTCTCTTTCTCATACTCATTATCAAGAAATATTTCTGGTCAACGAGAATATTAAGGTGGCATTTAGTCTATTTATTGCCTTGCCATTAATTTATTCAACATTAAATGGAACAAGAAAAAAAGCAGCTTAGTTCGGCCGGGCGGAACTTTTTATACCCTCCACCATTCGGAAGGTTCTTGAAAATTTTCAAAAAAAATGCTATACGAAGACTTGATGCTGGATAAGTAATTTTTTGTCATAGACAGTAGTAACAATTCCGAACTTCAATTACGAAATTTGGAACAATTCCGGTGAATAATGTCGCTAAAATGATCAAAATACAGAGTATGGGGAGTTAACGTTATATGGGGGCTATACGGAGACATGGGCCTGAATAAGAAATTTTTTGTTACAGGCTGTAGTACCTATTAGTAACTCTAAATGCGAAATTTAAAAAAAAATCGGTGAGTAATGTCACTAAAATGATCAAAGTACCGAATATTGGGGGTACCGTTATATGACAATTCTCTTCGAGGGTGTAAAGCACTTAGAAAGAATTTCTTGTGTGGATTTTCAAACAATTCCATTGCAAATTTTGGCTACCATCATCAAAATACCGAATATCGGGGGTACCGTTATATGGAGGCTAAATGATATCGTGGACCGATATAGCCCATCTTCGAACTTTACCTGTCTGCAGACAAGAGGCTGATTTGTGCAAAATATTAGCTTCTTATCTTAATTTGTTTTGATTCTAGCGTGATTACATCTGACGGACGGACAGGGCTAAATCGTCTTAAAATTTTACGCTGATCAAGAATATAGACACTTTCTTAGGTCTAAAATTATTAGTTCGATGAGTTACATATGTAATGACGAACTTAATATACCCTCCATACCATGGTAAAAGAATACAATTAGAAGCATCAACGCTTGTCAAAATTTTTTTGAACGTTTCTTCAAAGCTAAGCAGATTTGTATATGTTTTCCTATATGACGCCAATCGGAGGTTGTTCTGATATGCATTTTTCAAGATTTTTTACAAATTTAAATAATTTTTCATTCAACATTTTCAATTTCAAAATCAGCAGCTGAGTCGATGCGACTACCAGTATTCTTCTACCATGCTCCATATTATGTATGGTGGAAATGAAATACACATTCGTTTTACAATGGTGATATTTAAAGAGATCTTCGAATCACCCTGTGCCACATTCTTTTGGTTAATCCTTAACTTTCGACGTGTGGCAATTATGGTGCTTACATTCCTAGCGACACGTTAAATGACTAATAGACATTAGTTGTCGGTGGTCTCTTCAATAATATTGTAGTTTAGTGTTTGGGAGAGAGCGAACTCTCTCCCTCTCTCTCATACACATTAACTCAATTATTTGTTAAGAAATAAAAACTTGTTAAAAGAGGCTTTGCCCCATTAAAAGAAACAAACAATGTTTTAACACTCACTGTAGGTTGATAGCCCATTTTTTGGCATTCACATTGATGTCCTCTCCCACAATGCATTTGACATATACATTGCCATATATTACTTCAAATATATCGTGAAAGAGCACACATTATCACGATACAAGTCGTTCATGTACGAATTACATTATTCCTTCATAATTTTATGCTTGTTTTTGTTTAGTTTTTCTAAGTAAAATTAAACTAGTTTTCTTTAAATTCTTTTTAGAAATTAAAATTGTTGTCAATTTTTGTTTAAATATATTTTGTTCAAAATTTTCCAGTGACTCATCGCGAGAATTTAGCTGTTATACAGATGATGAAATGGATTTGCCCACACGTAGTTCTAGTCGTTCCAAAAGTAGTTCTTCAAAGGTAAATATCTATATCGAATAAAAAAATTATATATATCTAATCAATCTTTTATCTAATTTCCCCGCAGGTGGATGAATTTCCCCGACGTGATGTCCCAGCTCACAATATTAGACATAAGAAATTTCCCGATAAGTAAAACAAAAATGTAAAACGTTTTAAATATGTCATTGAAGAAGATCGTTACAAAGGAAGTGCTAAGTAAAATAAATAAGAATGTTCCCGTTTCTAGAATAGCAAAAACAAAAACTATTTTTACTACAACTATTACAACAGTCTAACAAACCCTGGGCTGTTATTCAAAGTTCTTTATTTCATTTTCCTCCAATAGAAACTGTTGCATATTTTTAGGAGCATGTTGAAAATTGCCATAGTTTTAATTTGTTAAAATCTCTTTTGTATTAATTTATGTGTTTGGAATCCTTGCCACAAAAAAAAAAAAACAAACATAGACATGGTAACATAACTAGACGAGTTTATATAGAATCAGGGATATTATTTTATTTCCTTTTTTTCGAGTAAATGGACTTTCCAGAACAAAAAAAAAAATTGAATAATTTTTTTTATGCCAACGGTAATAGGAAATAGGAACTGAGTTATTGTTACTCTTTTGTGTCTTCAAAAATAGAAATGAAAGAAACAAAAACAATACTAAACTGCCATCATTATGGTACATTGAACTACAAACATATTGACATACCTACATAGAAAACAAAAACAACTAAGAAAAAAATTGCTAAAAACAAAACAAGAAAGAACAGCATAACATAAAAAATAACAAAAACACAAACATACATACATATATACTTAAACAACTGCATATGCCATATGAAAAAGACATGCCAGAGAAACTATAGCAATACAACTAAACAATATACATACATACATACAAACATGCATATACATATTTACATATATAACAACTATACTATATACAACATACACCTAAACAAACATTTAAACTAAAATATATCAACCAAAAGACAAAAAAAAACAATATTTAATTCTCTTTAAATAGATGTATTTTGATTAAAAAACAATCTTTTGTATGTGTGTCTGACATTTATCATCTCCCCTCCCCATAGCATTCTCTTGTCCCCAAATTTCTTAAAAATGTTTAATTTCTTCAAAAGATTTCATTAATATTAAACAAAAATGAAATGCTCATACCAGGCCTCTTTAGATAGTGAAACAACACCCCAAGTGCAGCAGACATTCAAAGAAAATCACTACAACAACAGCAACCTAACTATATAAATATAGAAAAAAGAATAAACAACAAAAAACGCAAAGTTTATATACAAAAAAAGAAAAGAAACTAGAAAAATCATGTTACATTTTGACTATACTATACACCTACTTAAATACATAACTACATATATACTAGGGCTTAAGCTAGTAAATTAAATTCGTGAAGAAAAAGAAGAAGAAAAACATGTTGTCCATTCTCAGTGGACAATGCCTCCAAGGAAGAAGAGGAAACTCTAGGCAAACAACACAATAAACAAACAAAACACAAAACTTGTATTTAATTAAAATCACAAAATACAAAAATTCTAAATGTTTATGAACTTAGAAATAAAAACGGAAACAAACCAATTGTTAATAACTTTTAGATTAAATGTCATCCCATTTTTTTGTTATTATCACCTCTACATTGGCAAGTTAATTAGTTTATCGAAAAAAAAATTTTTTTTAAAAAAATCCATACAAAATTAGAAAAATATTTGTTGTTTATTTATGATTGTATTTATTAGCTTTTCTAATAATATTTTTAACCAAAGTTGTCAATACAATATTTGGTCGTCAACTTTTTAATCCTGGGATTAGTTTCCGACATGGTGCAGGAATACGACTACCGAATTTAAATTCCATGCGTATAACCTGGCAAGAAAAAATTCTAATGTAAACATACTATAAGATTTTTTGCAGAAGAATACAGGCAGATGCATCAACGCTTAGGATCTTTGATACGTCAAAAATTGAAATGTCTTTTCAAATATAAATAGATTTTTATATTTTTTCTTATACGACGTTAATCGGAGATTATTATAATATGCGTTTGTCAACAGTTTTTCGACAATTGTAAAATTTCTTATTCAAAAATTTCAATTTCAAAATTGGTTTGACAGTTCACTGTTCCAGCAGCTGTGTTGATGCATCTATCTCATGGTAGAAGAATACAGGTAGATGCATCAACGCTTGGGAACATTGATATGTCAAATATTTTAAATGTTTTTTTTTTTTTTTTCAAATATAAGTAGATTTTTATATGTTTTCTTAGTTAAATAATTTTTCATTCAACATTTTCCATTCCAAAATTGGAATGTGTCGATGCGTCAACCTATATATTACTGCCATGATCTATCTGTATTCTTCTACCATATGTCAAACTATAAAGAAATATCAGAGCCGCTCTGTAATTCTGACGCCGTTGACATTTATAATTTGACTTTAAAGAAGCAAGAAATTTGATTCTGTTTCATCCTTAAAGCTGAAAGTACATAAGAAGCTTGAAGTCATGGCTAGGCATATTTTGTGACATTTCACAAAAGGGAGTACAGAGTCGCAATAAAATCCTGCCGTCGTTGTCCATTGCCTAGCCTTGACTTCAAGCTTTTATGTACTTGCACCCTAAGAGCTCTATCACTTCCATGGTCTTCAGGGTTCCTTTTGAAATTAATTTTTTGAAGACACCACAGAATTTACTTCTACCCCAAATAAAGTTCTTCTTATAGTTTCATGGGTCGCTTTTCGAACTTCTATTGGTGGGTAATGTAGAATGGTGGGATAATTAAGTGGTAGGTCACATAGTTTTTTCTGCTCTTATGCATTCCATTTTGAGTTCTTCCTAACGTTTTAATATGAAGGTGGATGCATATACCTCACATCTCGCTTGTTGCAAGTTTTTTCTGCTCTTTTGCATTCCATTCTGAGTTTTTCCATTGAATATATGCTCATGGGATAGATCATTCTAAATATTTCACCTTTCAAATTTCTCTTAACAGTCTGGATGATTTCGCTCTCTGATATTGGCTGTATTTCATAAAAATTATAATACTTTATGGATGATTTTTTATGGAAAATTGTATTTATTATATGTAATTTTGAAATTTATTTTCATATATTTCCACAGAACAAACAAACACCATTTTGGATTAAATTATATTTTTCCGCGAAAAATAGGGCTCGCTGTGACCGAAAAAAATACGTATGTTCTTTACTCATGTATTTCAAAACTTAAATGTTATTCATGTATCACATGGTATGTGCAACTCCTACATATGGAATATTTGACATTACATTTCGTCTCATAGAACCTTAATGCGCTATTCGCTACGTTTTGAGGTTTGCACTCCAAACACGTATTGGCGACTTTGGTAACACTTTAAATTGATATTTTGTTTTAATTCTTCTTCAATAACGCTCCTTTATTAGAAACCAAACCTTGGATGCCTCTTAAAACATTGAACATCTTTCAAAGTAAATAAATTTTTGTAAATTAGGACTATTTTTTTGTAAAATCTTTCTTCACCCAATAAATAATTAAACAAAAGATCACAATAAATATTTATATTGACCCATTTTCAGCTTTAGCTTAATTTAATTTAACAAAAACCAAAACCAACACAATTAATTAATAAGAAATTGTTATTGAATTCCCCATAAATAAAAAAGAAAAAAATAAAAGAAGCCACAAAACAAATTTAAAAAAAAAATCAAATATTATTGATTATAATAATAATGTGTTGTTAAATATTGCATTTAAACAAGAAAATAAAGAAATACAAAACAGCGGAGACGATGAAACAACTTTAAACAACATTTACTTTAAAACCCAAAAAAAAAAAGAATATATTTAAAATACAAAATAAATAAATTGTTATAACATTTTTTTTTGTTTACGAAAATTATCAATGATTATTATGCGTATTGTTTTGGAGACATTTTTCTTTTTCATTATGAGATAAAATTTCAGAAAAACAAAATCACTAAAATCCCCATAAAATGCTAGCCGAAAGAAAATAAAACAAAGAAAATAATTTAATAAAAAAAAATCAATAAAAAAATAAACAAAACTTTGCAAAAGAAATGAAAATTCATGCACACTTTAAGTATTTAATGGAATTTATTATTGTATATTTCGATTTTGAAAATTCCTTCTTCTAACAAACCAACAGACAAAACTATAACGAAAAGAAGAAAACAAAACCCTTTAAAGAATAGAACAACTAAATAATAATAATAATAATAAATGAAAATGTTTCATTAAAAAAATACATGCGATTTTGTTTCATTTTTTGGGCAAGGTGGCAACTACGGTCGATCAGTGTACGGTGATCAGTGTTCATGATACAACAATACAGGTATATGCATCAACGCTTGGGAACATTGATATGTCAAAATGTCAAATTATGGACCGGTTTGTTTACAAAGATGCGTTGGACATCACGTTGTTCCATTTTTTTGAGGAAAATATTCGGCTCATGTGGGAGTTTCAACATGACAAGGATCCCAAACATGCATCAAAACTTGTCAAAAAATTGGTTGCGGGAGTCAAAAATCGATGTTTTGTCATGGCCGGCACAATCACCTAAATCCCATTGGAAACCTTTGGAGTTTGGTAGACAGGAAGATCAAGCGTGATTCGGAAACAAATAAACACAACATTTTTCAAAAAATTCAGGGTGCCTGAGACAAGGATCAAATTGAGCGTGTTATAGATTCAATGCCTTGTAGCTGTACAGCTGCTATCAAAAATAATCGTTATGCTAACGACTACTAGCCAAAATTTAATTAATTACCAAGCAAAAATTAGGCCATTATATTTTTCTATATATTATTTTTAGTTTTTTAAAGTGAATACAGTACAGAAAAATAATTACGATTTGTTTATTTTTGTAAAAGTTACAGGGCATTTATTGTCCTTGCGATTTAAGTTGCTTTAGTTTTGGCCATGGTAGAAGAATATAGGTGGACGCGTCGAATTATAATAGGCTCCGTATGACGTAGTATAAGAAAACATATAAAAATCCACTTATATTTTAAAAAACATTTAAAATTTTTTGACATATCAATGCTCCCAAGCGTTGATGCATCTACCTGTATTCTTTTGCCATGGTTTTGGCCATCCGTGCATGGCTTCTTAAAGCATGTTTACATGTATGAAATCTAATTCATTTCAACTCTGAAATTCGGTAAAATTCATTTCACGTATGTTTATGACTATTTTTTTCAAATCGAGGAAGGAAATTCTGAAATAACATAGAATATATTTTATAAATAAAATGAAAATTTGCCATCTGGCTATTAGCACGATGTGCTACAAATCTATTCCCAAAGAATGCAAATTATTTGGCACTAGTCTACATTTCATAGATAGATCTTTAAACTGTGTGGGAATCAAAACAAATATATTTTCATTGAATTCTAGAAAGGAATCAGATTTTTTCTGTCCCCAATAAAATTTTATTTCAAGATGAATAGTTTTAGATAAATTTAATGGTGATTTTACAAATGAAATATGTCATCATTTAAATTGACACCTTTCCGCTCTTTTCAACATTCAATTTTTTCTTTACATTGTTTCATATTTATAAGAAACATTTGTTACATAACCTAAATAAAATAAAAATATACAATTTGCAATATTTATTATTTGTTTACAAGATTTTAGATGAAAACATTTTGTTTTTGTCAACCAAAACAAATAAACGTCAATCAATTAATTTGCCAAACGAAAATCTAGAGAGGGAAATACAATAGTGGATGTATTCAATCGTCTGCAGAACCATCTAAATGACAACAATAAAATACCACATCACTCCTTGATGCCAGCTATGTAAGTCAGGCGACATTGATGCTGTCAAAGGCGTCATCGAGTGGAAAAGAGGAGGGGGCAACGGAATTCAGTTTTACATTGTTCGGACGAAACAGATCTCAAAAAGCTATAACAATTGGGCTCTATAGGCCAAAACACAATAGGCGCTTAGCTTCATTTTCTAGTACGGCTTATGTCAAATTATAAAGGAATGTCAGAGCCGCCAGGGAATTTTGACGCCGTTTTCCTTTTTAACTTGTCTTCAATGAAGCAAGAAATTTAATTCTATTTCACTCTCAATTTATTTCAAACTGTCAATATGTTTGTTTATGTTTTCAAACGAATTCTTCTAATGTCAATGATGTTAGGTGTTCCATTTATTGCAGCTGATCACAGGACATAGGATTTAAGAATTAATTCGCTCTGTTTATTATTTTTACACTATAATGTCGATGCCGCTGTGAAAAAAAAAAACGCCAACGCAAATAAAGGTAGGAGTACATAAACCGCTTGAAGTCTTCGCATGACATATTTTGTGACATAACATAAAGGGATGTCAGAGCCACACTCAAATTCTGCCGTCGTTTCCCTTTATAATTATGCTTATGTACCCTCACCTTAATTTTGTGTCTTTAACGTTTTTTTCTGTTTTTACGTCAGCAAAGGACAAAGCCACAGGCCGGAAGGTTCACCAACATTTATTTTGTCAAACATTTTGTGTATGCCAAAATCCGCTTTCGCATTTTAGTTACAGACGTCATTAACCTTGATGATGCATCCAACTATTTTTTGATCTGCCGCGTCGCGCTACTGATCCCTTAACAATTCAATTTCATGGTTAACCAAATCCATTATCTGGTAAGACCGACGAAAAAATGTCAAATGTAAACAATAACAAGTTTTATAATTAGCTTAAGGAACGGAAAACAAATGTGTGTGCGTCACACAGATTTTAGGCTGCCAACTAATTGCACGGCGTTACAGTCTATGCCAAAAATTAGTGGGAGTCTAATGGTGCAAGTTCAAAAGAAGCTTGAAGTCGTGGTTATGTATATTTATGTCAAATTATAATGGAAAACGATGATAGGAGTTTAGTGCGACTCTGTAATCCCATTGTGAAATTTCACAAAATATGCCTAGCCATGACTTCCAGCTTCTTATGTACTTAGCCCTTAAATAATATTGAATAGTACAATTAAATAATTCCCAGCTCAACATTTTCTGTAATTTACCTTGTCAAATTTCAATGCATGAAAAACACTTCCCATCTCTGATTTTGTGTGTATACAATGGATTTATGAATATAGATTTTGACAATAAGATGTTGTCAAATGTATAAATTTGAAAAAATGGTGTTCCTTCTTAGTTCTACCATGGTAATATTGTAACAATTAATGTTTTATCATATTTGTCAAATAAAAGTGACAAAGGCCGTGAAAACCGAACATGATTTTGTCATATCTTTACAATATAAAATATAAAAAATAGGACATTGGCTGTTTCAATCCTTTTTTAATAACTTTAGAAGCGGAAAATAGTAAAGATGGCTACTCTAGAATTTGATGTCTTTTTTGTGGTAAATGCTCAATACTTTTTTAAAAATAAATGTTTAAATTAATTAACTCGACAGTCCTGTCAATAATATGCAATAAAACATGCACTAATTTCTACGATGCACAATTAAAAAGAAAAAGCATGCGACGCATTCTAAAAGCCATGTAATTTAGTTAAATAAAACTAATGGTATTAATGGTGAGTTTTATTGAAACATGCTTAAATTAGTTGTTTTACAAAAAATCGTAATTTTTTCAAATGAATTCACAATATAAATAACACATTTTATTTGCATGTTTGGTGTAAATAAGGCCATAACCAATCTTTTAGATGGCACTGTACGCCTGCTATCATTTCACTGTGGATGAGTGTTTATTTTGTCATTCAACTCATATTCTTGTTATTTCTTTATTCCTCACTCATTTCGTAAGAGAAACTACCCTCACATTTCTCATATTCATATTTTGCACTCTCGCTCTCTTTATCTATGGCTCGTTCACTCTCTTCACGAATGAAATTGGAAACGCGAGTCTCTTACCGATGACCGTTATAAAAGTAAATCACACTACTGTGCGAGAATCATTCGTATTTTGAACACTTAACGGTGAACACCAAACAAAACCTTCTACAGGTGGAAGTTGAAGAACAAAACAAAAGAAAAAAAAAGAAACCTAAGCTAAACTAAAACGTTGTTTATAAATAAACCCAAGACTCGTTCGTTTGGAAATAAAAGAAGAAAATAAACAATAGCAAAAAAGTGCAACGACTGAAGAATTCTTTCAAACAAAAGCAAGAACTGAAAAAATAAACAAGAATTGTGCAGCGCTAAGCAAGCCAAGACAAACTGCAGCAATTTGAGAAGAATTTTCTGGAATTCACAAGAGAATACAAATAGTCCGTAACAGTGGTGGTTGAAAAATCCAATCCTATCAAAAAGTGCCTTCAAAGCAAAAAAAAACAAACGAAGTGTATTGATTTTTTGTTCTCATCAAAAGAAGTGACGTAAAAAACCAATTCCGCAACAATGGCTTTTATGATGCCGGTTATGAAAAATAATTATGACATCTACAAGGATAGTCGTTCTCGTAAAACATCCGAATGCTCCAATGGACCCACATCCGGTCCAGCTGGCACTCCCTCCGTGGCATCGGCCATGGGTGTGAGCAGTGCCCAGGCCACACGTAGGCAGCGCATGAAGTCGGAAAGTTTTGCTTCCTCACCCAGCCACACGTATCGCATGCAAATGCAACGGTGCCAAAGTCAGAAAACTTTCCCACGCAATGCTTCCCGGACCTCACAGTGCTCCACCTCAGGGGCCTTGTCGCCAACACGTTCCTTCTATCAACCATCAAACAGTCCGCCAAAGACGAACAATGAAAATTCGGGCTCCCAGCCAGATCTAACCAAATTCCATTTACGTTTAGTGGAGAAATTACGTAAATCCTTTCGCAAGGATTCGGGCAAACGTTCCTGAAAGACTGGTCTCTTGTCAAGAGAACAAGAACAACAAGCAGAAGAATGTAGTAATAATTGTTGTCAACAAAACGAAAATAAAGCAGAAAACCCAGCAGAAAGCATTCGAGGTAACGGCAGTTGTAAGGATCCCATGCCTGAGGCAGGGGATGGAGGCCATACGGAAAGGCCGAATGGCCAGCCAGGGGCGGCTGTCGCTACACCAACAACGGATGACAACATATCTTCAACGAATTCCGGCAAAGAAATGCAAACAGCAGCAACAACAACGGCGGCAGATGCAGGCGTTTTGGACCACACTAGCATTGCAACACCTGGGCGCAAATTCAGAGCTCACTTTGGCCAACGCCTGGCCAAGTGCCACAAAAAATTGGCCAATTTACATTTGCAGCATCATCATCCTCTCCATTACAATCAGCAGCAGAGTGAAAAGGGTAGCATGACCCTACAATTACTGAGTTCCAGCTCAACAGTGGAATTGTACAAACACCAGGAATCGGAGACATCCAGTCTATGCACCTCGGAGCACAAACAATTGCTAAAGCATCAGCAACCTGCTATGGAGTCGAAATCGAAATCTCCCGAAAAATCCTATGGCCAATTGCGAAATGCCAGGAGACGGAAACGTCTGTCTTTTATCAGACGGTGCAGTAAAAGTGCTCCACGCTAACGAAAGCTAATGAAACGTATCAAACTCCATATCAGGACCAAACGAAAAGTGAAAAGTCGCATATCGTTCGTACTAGTCATGGTTATGTGACATGATCATGGCATGATTCTGAGATGGGACCGGACTTTTTGCCGGTGGAAGAGGCGGGGGGTCAAGACAACCATTCGAAAATGATTTGCTGCCTGCCAAAGGAAAATTTTGCTTCAATGCTTTACAAGAGATTTTGGCCCAAGTTCCCGCCATGCATGACGTTCAAATGCTTGGTTGGGTGGATGGATGGTTGGATGGTATGTTGATATTTCGGTTTCTTTACAATTTGGCAGTTTGCCCAAATTTATTTGATTCTTTTTTGGTTGCTGTTGTTGTTATTATTATTCTATAATATGTCGAGGAAACCAAAAAGGCTGAAAACATTTGTTAATCATGCACTAGCAGATGCTACTTTTTGGGGTCGGGAAAGAGGAAGAAAATGCATTGCAGGAATTCAAATTAAAATATTAATGGCAAGAACTACGTCTTCTGCAAGACAAACACAAAAAAATGAAGAAGAATGCAAGGAAAATGGGAAAAATTGAAAGCAATGAAAAATCCAAATATAAATAGAAAATATCGCACACGGATGGTTGGGTGAGATTGAATAAAAAGACTGAAAAACATTTTTATAAAAAAATAATTTTTATAAAAATTCAGTTTTATAAAAAAATAATTTTTATAAAAAAATATTTTTTATAAAAAAATAATTTTTATAAAAAAATAATTTTTATAAAATTAATCATTTTTATAAAAAAATCATTTAACAAAATTGTTTTATAATGTGAATATGAATAAATTCATTAATCAAATTTAAAACAAAAAATTATTTTTATTTTACTTTTTACTTTTTTGATTAAACAAAATCAATCTTATTGGAAAACTTAAAATAAATTTTTAAGACTTATCAGTTTTTAACTTTTATTTTTTTCTTTTAATAAAATGAAAATATTTTATTTTATAATTTTTAAAAAATCAACCGAGTTTCTTCCATATTTTCGGCCAAACAAATATTATTTTTTTTATCTAAAACAGTTCTAAAAAAAATCTCACCCAGCCCTCAAGGAATTTTCATACGATTTTTTGTTTTGAAAAATATATATTTTTCTCTAAGGAAACCTAAGAAAGGTAATGCTATGAAATTTGGTTTTTTTTTAAACGAATTCTGTTAATATTTAAATAAATTTTGTTAAAAGCTCAGGACCAATCAAAATTTTTATTTTTTTTTTTTTTTGTATATAAATACACATAAATTTTTGGTACTTAATAAAAAATATTTTTTATTAAAGAAAAAGGCTTCCTATATATGATTTCAGAATAAAATAACAAAAACTGCCAGGAACAACAACACAAAAAATCCCATATGAAAATAAAAATAATTTTGTTTGAATTCAAAAAGACCAATTTTCTTTTTCAAAAAAATTAAAAAATCTTATATTTTATTCTTAAAAAAATATAAATAAATTAAATACAGAATAATGGAAATTGTAATATTTTATGTATTAAATACATTTTTATGAAATAATAAAAACATGTAAATATTTATGAATAGAATATAAATAAATAGCAAAAAAAAAAAAAAAGAATTGTATTTTTGTACTACTTAAAAAAAAAACAATATGCCTGAATTTGTAATACCCATAAGCTTTGTCTATTTTCTATTAAATAATTATTAAGCGACAGCAATATTGTAATTTAAAATAAAATTCAAAATTTCCTTTTTTGTTTGTGTAGCCCCATAAAAATAATATAATAAATAATATCAAATGTTAATCGCATGTTTTCTGCTTTAAAACACTATAAACCAACAATATATATTCAAATAAAATGTCTACAAATTAATAAATTTATAATTTGTATAATTATTTAAAAATGTATACAATATTTTATGTTTGCAAATAAAAAAAATCAAATAAAAATAAAAAAATCTAATCCAAAAAAAGTTTTTCTTTATTTTATGAAATCTACCCAGGCAGGTGGTATCATCTCTCTCTCTCAAGAAAAGAAATCATAATTTTTTTCATGCCTTCTTTTGTCTGACAAGCAATCCAAGAAAAGTATTCTTCTAGCAATCATTCAATTCAATTCATGCCTATCATTCCCCCACCCTGAAATTTCCTAGTCTTCACCAACCAACCGTTGGTGGAATACAAATAGCATGCATTCTGCCTGCCAAGCATTCACTCCATTCATCATCCATTAATAAAACAACAACAAATCACAGAAACAAATAAAGGAAAAGGCAAGAAAGAAATTTTACTGCGCTTTTGTTTCTCCCTTGTCCCTAGTTTACCTGAATCGTGCCTTCGTTTTCTTGGATTCTACTGCACCTTAACTCAATCACGTTCTTGAGTGCAATCTTTGATTCATTTCCTTTGCTATGAAGAACAACGAGAACAACAAGAACAACAAAAATATATACAACAATACCAGTCTGCGTGTTCGGTAACAATCAACCTACAATACTCATTCATGTACACGTTTCAGAAAAGGGGGGAAAATACAGAAAAAAAGTAAAAAGTGGTTTAAAAAAGTGGTTTGGACGAATTTTTTATACCCTCCAGTATTTGGAAAGATTTTTTTTAAATTCCGCTATAATTATATTTTTTTCCGAATATTAGGTGTTACAGTTATGTGGAGCTATACGAAAACGTGGATCTCAATTACCTAATAGAGAAGATGGTCCCCATAACGAACTCCAAACATTAAGTTTGAGAGAATTTTGATGAAAAAACGTAGCTAAAATCATCAAAATACCGAATATTGTCAGGTAACGTTATATAGGGCTCATACGGAGATGTGAGTTTGTATTTTTGCAATTATTATTGACATTATCGGTCATAGGAGGTAATATCTATTACCAACTCCAAACAGCAAATTTGAAACAATTCTGGTGGAAAATGTAACACAAATCATCAATATACCAAAGGTATAGGAGGTAGAGTAATGTGGGGCTATACCTTTATGGCAAATGTTCAGCCCCTTCTCTGGCAGATTACGCACTACAAGTACCAATTTTGAGATAATTCTATTGAAAAATGTAGATAAACTCCTTAAAATACCGAAAAACTGGAAGTATAGTCATATGGGGTCTATACCAAAAATTTGACCTATATATCCATTTATCTGCCAGAAAACACGGCGTCTATTTCAAAAACCAAGTTTGAAAAAAATTCTGAGGAAAAACGTAGCTAAAATCATCAAAATACTGAATATCGGAATGTACCCTTATATAGGGTTCATACGGAGATCTGAATTGGTATAGGCAATTTTCGGTCATATGAGGTAATATTCATTACCAACTCTAAATGGCAAATTTGAACAAATTCACAATGAAAAGTGTGACCGAATCATCAAAATACCAAATATCTGGAGGTGCAGTAATGTGGGGCTATACGAAAACTTAGATCTATATGGTCAATGTTCTGCCCCTTCTCTGGCAAATTACGCACTCCAAACAAGAAGTTTGAGCTAAGTTTACTGGAAAATGAAAATAAATTCCTTAAAATTTCGAATATCTGGAGGTATAGTTATATGGGGTTATATGAAAACTTGGATCTATCTAGCCAATTATCTGCCAGAGAAGGTGGCATCTATTACTCTCCCCAAATACCAAGTTTAAGATAATTTTGTTGAAAATGGAGCTAAAATCCTTAAAATACCAGAAATCTGGAGGTACAGTCATATGGGGTCTGTAACAAAACTTGGACCTGTAAAGCCAATTATCTGCCAGAGATGTCTATTACGTACTCCAAATACCAAGTTTGAGATAATTTTGTTGAAAAAATGTAGCTAAAATCCTTAAAATACCAAATATTTGGAGGTACAGTCACATGGGGTCTATAGCAAAACTTGGACCTATATTGCCAATTGTCTGCCAGAGAAGGTAACGTCTATTACGCACTCCAAAAACCAAGTTTGAGATAATTTAGCTCTTTAGTAGCTTTTTAATCCTGAAATAGCGTATTTCTCGAGGTACAGTCATATGGGGTCTATACCAAAACTTGGCCTAATATTGTCAATTTTTTACCAGAGAACGTGACGTCTTTTAAGCTCTCAAAATTCCAAGTTGGAGATAATTTTGTTGAAAAATGTCGTTGAACTGCTTAAAATACGGAAAATCTGAAGGTACAGTCATATGGGATCTATAGCAAACTTGGACCTATATGGAAAGTTTTTTGCAAGGATGTTACCTATACGATGGTAACACAAACTGTCAATTTATAGTTAATTCGGTTTAAATTTGTGACTAAAACTACCAAAACACCTTAAAAAGTGGCGGTACAGTCATATGGGGTCTATATCAAAACGTAAACCTACTTGACCCATTTTTAATATCAAAAGTCCTGCAGACATAAAATATATCTGAATACAATTTGATCAACCTACTTCATTTTGTTCAGAAGATAGTGGGACTTCGACAGAAGGACAGACAGGCGGGCGAACAGGAATCTCTAAATCGACCTTGAAGTTTATGCTGCTCAGGAATATATACTTTGTGGGGTCTAACATTTGTATTTCGATGTATTACAAATGGGTTGACATATTTAATATAGCCTCCATACAATGGTGAAGGGTATAACAAAAGCAACAAAAACAACGCTTGCTTGCGTTGTTGTATACAGGAAATTAGCCTTCATTGTTGGTAGTTAAACCAAGGTATGAAAAGATATAAAATTGTTAATGTAGTTAAACCATAAATTTAATAAAAAAATATTTAAAATATATGTTTTTTTTTGTAAACAATTTTCGGATTAATTTTTATTCTCTTTTTTTTTTTAAATAATTTTCTTTTCTGGAAAATATTCCGAAATAATTTTTTTTTGTACATTTTCCAAATTTTATAAAAATCTAACTATGGCACCCGGCCTTCAAGGGTTAAACGAATGGTTGTTTATTATTTTTGTTTTCTATTGAATTTCTTTCTTCAATTCAATTCAGCCATTTCTCCGCCTCAATGGCTTCTGCTTCAAACCGAATGAATTGAAACCAAACCGGAAATGAATGGAAATTAATTGACAGTTATTGTGAAGCATTGCATGTTTTTGTTTTTGCGTTGTCTTTTGTTTGATGGTTTTTTTGCGCATTGCAATTGCCAACCATGGAGGGACACACCCCAAAAGAAGACATCGACTGGCTGGCCGGCTGACTGAACTGACTGCTCAACTGTCAAAATATTGAACTTCTAATCAAATGAATGTTTTCGTGGCACCGCTGAGTGCAGCAACACCCAAATGGTGGGTGCATATTTGCCCACGAAACAACAACAAAAACAACTACAACAACACATTTTTCTTAATAAATAAAATTGAATTTATTGTTGGCCCTGAACTTTCGTGGATGGCGGCGGTGGGGTTCATTGTTCCTTGTGGTGGCAGGCACATGTTTTACTCAGTTTATTGTTCACTTAGTTTATTAGTTTAATTAACAACTGTCAAAATAATAAAAAAACAACAATCACACGTAACAAGAACACACGACTTTTCTCATGTGAGTATGTATGTGTGTGTGTGTGTGTTGGGAAAACTGTGTTTTCCTCAATTATATTTTTAACAATGACTAACCCACTTCATATGGATGAAGGATTAGTAATGATTTAGTCGAGAAAAGATTTTTCACTTTTGAGAAATCATTTCGAACTAGTGATCTCTATAAATGAGAGGTTTCCTGGTCTTACATAAAATGTTTATAAATTAAATTAAATGACGTTCCTTGGTGCAAAGCTATTTCCAAGCACTCCAAAGAAACAACTTCAAACTATTTCTTCTATAGAAAACTTCTTTAATGACAATTTATTTGAAATAACGATTTATCTCTCTCTCTCATTAGGGTACTCCAAATCGTTTTTCTCTGTGGCAAAGTAAAGTCGATGTAATTGTTTGTAAGGTGGTGCAAGTAAGTAATCCTCTTATCAGAAAATGCTATAAATTTAATTACCACCAGAAAAAAAACATCGGAATGTCTGTCAAGTTCATAATGCATTTACAAGGTAATGAAAAAGTAAACTTCCGATGTTTTTCAACTGTAATTAAGACATTAGGGGCCAATCATAATATGTAGAGCATTTTCTGATAGGAGGATTACTTTTGGGCCACCTTGTATATCAAGTCATTTCTTGTTGGTCCTCACAAAGTTATTTTTAAATGTAGAACTGAGTTACAAAATTTATTTACATTTTTCACCCATAAAACTTAAATTAAATGGCCAGTAAACCTTGGAATTAACAATGGCGTGTAGATGGTAAAATTGTAACGACACGAAAGGGTTTAGAGTACACTTTATTTTTAAATAAAGGATTTAAATGTGGCCAAATCGTTTTAGTGTTTTTTATACCCTCCACCATTCATGGTATGGAGGGTATATTAAGTTCGTCATTCCGTTTGTAACTCATCGAAATAATAATTTTAGACCCAATTCTTGAAATTCTAAGACGATTTAGCCCCTGTCCGTGCGCCCGTCTTTCCATCTGTTGTAATTACGATAAGGTCAAAACGAATAAAGATAGGAAGCTAAAATTTTGCACCGATCAGTCTTTTGTCTGCAGGCAGGTCCAGTTCGAAGATGGGCTAAATCGGGCCACGATATCGTATAGTCCTCCACAATGGCACCCCCGATACTCGGTATTTTGTTGATTTTAACCACATTTTTCAATGGAATTGTCTGAAATTCTACATAAGAAGTTCTCTGTAAGAACTTTACCCCCTAAAAAAGAATTGTTTCTATAGGTTTATTCTATCGCATATCCCTCATATAACTGATCCTGCCGATATTTGGTATTTTCATGATTTTAGCCACATTTTTCAATGGAACAGTCTGAAAATCCACACAAGGAGTTCTCTGTGAGTACTTTACCCCCCGGAAGAGAATTTTCTATATAGGTCTACGTTTTAGTATAGCACTTATATAATTGTACCTCCTGACCTTCGGTATTTTGGTGATTTTAGCCAAATTTTTTGATGGAATTATCTGAAATTCTACACAAAGAATTTTCCGTGAGTACTTTACCCCCTGAAGGAGAATTTTCTATATAGAATTTTCTATATAGGTTTACGATATCGAATATACCCCATATAGCTGTACCTCCTGAAATTCGGTATTTTAATGATTTTAGCTACATTTTTCAATGAAATTGTCTAAAATTCTACACAAGGAGCTCTCCGTGAGTACTTTACCCCCTGAAAGAGAATTGTCTACATAGGTCCACGATGTCGTATAGCCCCCATAAAATTATGCCCCCATGCTCGATATTCGGTATTTTTATTATGCTAGTCACATTTTCTAATAGAATTGGCTTAAAATCCACACAAGGTGTTATTCGTAACTACTTTACCCCTTGAAAAAGAATTGTCTATATAGGTCCACGATATTGTATATCACCCATATAGCACTAACCCAAGATATTCGGTATTTCCAGAATTTTAGCGACATTATTCACCGGAATTGCGTCAAATTTCGTATTTAAAATTCGTAATGGGTACTACAACCTATGACGGAAAATTGTCCATGCAGGTCCACGTCTTAGTATAGCCCCCACACAACGGTACCTCCCTTTATTCGGTATTCTGATGATATTAGCGACATTATTCACCGGAATCGTTTTAAATTTCGTATTTGAAGTTCGGAATCGTTGCTACAGCATATGACAAAAAAATATCTTATCCAGCACCACATTTTCGTATAGCTCCCATATAAGCGTCTTCATTTGAGCGGTAGTTTCCGTCCGATTTTTTTTTTAAATTTATCAAGTTCCTCCCGTGTGGTGGAGGATATAAAAAGTTCGACCCTTAGCAGCTTTTTATATATTTTATTTATAAAACCTACACTCTTTTTTATTGATTCTATTCCGAAAATGTGTGATGGGAATTGAGAACCCTTTACCAATTCAACAGTAATTCAATTTGTAGTCATCAAATTGCCATGGATATGTGATAGACACATTTTGATGACCTTAATTAGATTGTGTTGTAGTTTTTGTTTTATAATTGCTCGCATGTGTACATACATCCACACATACATATGTAGAATATAAAACAAGCATATACATGTCCGGTATAAAACAAACAACAACTGGCCATTAATAAATTACAAACATAAGGATGGACATGAAAACTAACTCTAAGGACCTTGAAGAAAAACTTTTAAGGTTCGGAAAAATATTTGCAGGGCTTCCAACAAAATTCCAAGAGAAGATTTTCATAAAATTGTTTTCAGTTAAATATTTGTTTAATCATTTTGTCACTGTGATTTTCAATACATTCTATTGTTGGATATTGTCAATCGAATTTGGATCAAGGTCACTTGTGGTCGATATTATGTCTACAACCAGTCAGTCTAATATACCAAGATACTCGAACCAAATGGAAACTATATGCAATGGGTATGTATATATATATATATATATAAACATTTATATATATAGTATATATATTTATTTCCAACAGTCATTCAGCCAAGCCATAGCTTTGCTTTTGGTGCACCATCAATTTGCTGGGCGATTATTGAAGGTGGCCGGGGGGCCTGGCCGTAGAAGTTCGTTAAACTTTAATCAGGTTATTTAGAATAGAATGTTGAGACTACGACATGGCAGTGTAACGAATACCGCGGCCGCCACCACAACCACTCACACAGGGGGGAGGGGCATTGAGAATGTAATGATTTCATTTGCTCGCTTAAGTTTTTTGTTGTTGTTGTTGGTCGTTTATAAAGCTCTGTACAAATGTTGAAGGTTGCTTTCGGACTTGAAAAGGCAAAAATGTAAAGAGAATGAAAATAAAATAAATAATTGCAAATGTTTAGATTACCGCTGACAGCGGTAAAGTGACAGTTATTAAAAAGCACAAAACATGGCAGAGATTGTGGAAAATATGATAAATTAGAAAAAAACGAAGATAGTGGATAATTACGGAATTACTGCCACTTTGATTTATAGAAATTAATTCGGAATGAGTTTCTTTTAGCCAGAAAAAAAATTATAGAGAGTAATTTTTCATTTAAATCGAAAATTCGGTAGATAAATCACCACAAAAAGAGTAAAGGTGGGAATACATAATGTGCTTATTTGGCTGGCTTCTTCGGAAATTAACAAAGGAGCCAGGAGCCAAAATCAATGTAAGTCAAACTATAATTCCTTTTTTCCTCTACGAAGAAGCCAGCCGATGACTTAAGCCACCAAATAAGTGCTAAATGTATTCCCACCTTAAGTCATCGACTGGCTTTGTAGAAAAACAAAGGAGTTATAGGTTAACTTAGTTCGATTTTGGCCCTGAGGTACTTTGTTCTTTTCCGTAGAAACCAGCCGATGACTTAAGTTAGTCACAAAACAAGTTTTATATATTCTCACCTTAAGATAAATATCGTTTCGAATGCTAGCTCCTTAAATATGGAGGTACGACTGGCAAAACATTTGCATGTAATTCCAACTAAATATTTTATCACCTTCACGCCTTTCTAACCTCTGTCAAGGAGAAGATATACCAGAAAACTGACATATTAACACCATTAATGTGAGACTTGGATTTATTTTCAAGAAATATACCACTTGTTAGACTCCGAACTACCTTTCACAAAAGGTAAATGACTCCGATTAGATTTTCACGACAAAGTATTGCTCCAAATAAATTTTAGGGGAATTTTATGAAAAACATCTACTCCGAACAATTCTTCTGAGGAAACGAGCGACTCCGAATAATTTATCAGCCAAGAGATAAATGACTCCAAATATGTTTTCAGAAAGAAATGTGACTTGGAACCATTTCTTTGGTTTCCTGGCTGAAATTAACGACTCCGAATGATTTATTGGCCAATAGATAAGTGACTCCGAATATTTTTTTCAAAAAAAAAAAAATAAAACTTGGAATCAAATATTACTCCGAATAAAGTAAAGCAACTCCAAATAAAGCAAAGCTACTCTGAAAAATGTTCTCGAATAACTTTTCTATTGAGAAGAGCTACTCCGAAACCGGTTTATGAGAATTCGAGTTATTCCGATTAGTTTTTTGGACCAAGAAATGTAACTTCGAATTACTTTTCTCAGAGAATTAATGATTCCGAATAGATTTTCTACGACAAAAGAAGAAGCAAAGTTAATCCAAATCCATTTTTTGATGAATTTTTTGAAAATCATCTACTCCGAACAATTCTTCTAAAGAAATGGGTGACTCCGAATAATTTATCCACCGAATATTTTTCGAAAGAAATGTGATTCGGAAACTTTTCAGGTGATAAGAATGTCTACGATTCAATTTTTATGTAGTAGAATTTCCCTAGATGTCTTTTCTATAGAGAAGAACTAGTCCGAATTCGGTTTCTAAGAATCTTAATTACTCCGAAATTACCAACCGGAAAATCTATATAAAGATGATAGTAAACAAACATTTTTCTCTGAAAAAGTCAATTCAAATGGGTTTCTTTAAAAAACGGTGATTCCGAAACACGTTTATGGGAAAAAGTTTGATTTCAATTGAAATGTTGATGAGAAAATGTTTCTCCAAATAGGGAAAAGCTACTCCGAGTTCGGTTTATGGGAATTCGAGTTATTCCGATTAACTTTTGGCCCGGGATATATAACTCCGAACTATCTTTCTGAGAGGATTAATGACTCCAAATGGATTATCAATAACAAAGGGTTACTCTGAATCTAATTTTGTCCCATAAAAATAAATAACCAGAAAATTTCTTGGAACAAGGTCTATTCCGAATAACGCCTTATTGACTCCGAAACACTTATTTGCGAATAATAATGTCTACCATTGGATTTTTATAAACGAGGCTTTCTCCGAACGATTTTTCTCTGAAGCAGAGCTAATTCGGATTCGGTTTCTGGGAAAAAGAGATATTTCCCATTAATGTTACTGCGTCCCAGTATCTCTGATGAATTTCCCGAGAAAATGAAGAGGAAAGAGAATGTATTTTCATTATCGAAAAAAAAACTCCAAATTCCTTCTTTAATACAAATACATTTTCTGTAAAAATGTTAAGGTGAGGGTGCCTAAGCAGCCTATTGACAAGTTATAAGGGAAAACGACGGCTGGATTCAAGTGCGGCTCTGGCATACCTTTATGATATGTCACAAAATATGTCATGCGAAGACTTCAAGCTGCTATGTAACGACACCTTTATTCCGATTATTTTTTCTGTGGCGAAAAATGTGGTCCGAATATTTTTTCTGAGCAGAAAACTGATTCCGAAAACCATATTTTGTAATTAAAATTACTCCGAACGAGTAGGTACACCAAAAAATCATCCCGTAGAGAATTTTCTCTTTATTTATTTATTTATTATTATTATTATTATTATTTTTTTTTTTTTTTTTTTGTAAAGAAGGGAATTTCCGAATGAGTTTCCATGACGAAGAACTGCTTTGAGAAAATTTTCTGTAAAGAAACGTCAGTAACAATTAGTTTTTTTGTTCGAAATTAATTTCGACAATTTTTTCCATGGCCAATTTTTATTCCAAATGATTCTACTGAGAAAACTTTTTGAAAAAAATTCCCACTCCGAAAACATTTTCTAAATTTTCTATTATTCTTTTTCAAAAAAAATCAAATTTATTCAAGAAATCTCAACAATTTTAACCTTGAAAGGTTCAAAGAAAGCATTTTGGCATATTTTATCTAAAAATTCCAATAGTTAGTTCTGACGTCTGTTAATGTAAGCAAAAAATTCCAAACAATGCCAGCAATTCACTATTCATTATTTTTGTTGCCGAAATTCCCATGAAACACCCAATTCGGGGGAAAAACAAAAAAATGCAAATATTTCGCGCTCTCTCTATCTCTCTCTCTTTGTCTCCCCTTTTGTTTACATTCAAACCTTTATTGTTTATAGCATAAATATCAATAGGTTTTATTGGCGATTTGTCGCAGGAAATTCAATAAATCTTACAGCGTGGGATTTTTAGCAGAATTTGAATGGAACCAGCGCGACGTAGTCCGATGGTGTTTAATTATTTCTTGGGCGGCTTTGTTTTTATCATGTTTTCGACTTTATAAATAACCATAAAAACAGAGATATGATAAAATGGTGTTTGACATCGTGAGCGAGGGTGTGCACAGACAGAGAGAGATAATGATGGACTTGCAACTTTTGACGTATTTTCTGTGAACTTTGGCACAGCGGAATTTACGGCAATAAACAAAGAAAAAAATTACTTTAATATTTATTAAATTTGGAGATATTGGAAAGATAACGGTAGAAAATATTCTCACGTTAATTTATTTAAATGACAGAGAAGAGATTTAAAGGGAGAGAGAGTGAAGGGTTGTAGTATGTTTACATTAGAGTTTTTTTCTGAGTTAATCTCCTTTATGTGTATTTACTTGAGGTATATAGTAATTGTAAACGTATTATTAAGCCACTTACCGATCAAGAGAAAGTACTTTCTTAAATTATTTTTAATTTCATAATATAATGAAAAAATTATTTAAAAACCAGCTATTTTTATATGCAATTTTTCCTCCATTCCAATTCGATTGTTGCCATCTGCTGTCGGCTAGCGGTTAAATCGCATGATTTGCATGTAAAACATATTGAAATTATTTCCAAACTATCTATATATATTTATAATTTATACCTACCTTCCTGAGCATTTTGATCGTTCGCAAAATTAAAACAAAGCAAGAAAACACAAATTATTTTAATTCCAAAACGTGATGATTTTCATTTTATAGATTTCACTGTTTTTTTGCTTTTGTGTGAATTGGAAAAGTGGAAAAAACCGCCTGAGAAAACATGTGTAATTGCTGTAGGCAAAGTGCTATTGCAATTGGAATGCCAGGTGAAGGGTAAGCAATGGGGGGGGGCGGCAGGGGAAAGATCTGTAATTTTTTTTCGCTATAAATTTAGTTGCATTATTCATACAGCAAATTATTCACCCGACCATATCAAACAAAATAGCAAATGTAAAAACACATTTACATACATATATACAGTGTGATATACATATATACAAGTAATAGAAAATGTAAAATAGATATGGGCGCTTATATTTCTCGGAATTAATACCTTGTGCATGTCAACATGGAAATATAGTTCTTAGCAGAGGAAGGCGGATATCATCATTTTGTCGGAACTATAATATTTACCCAAAGTCTGAATATTTTATAAAATACCTGTTTAGATTTCATTTATTGAAGTAGTAATGACATTCCTAGATTAGAATATTTTGTTGGCGTCCAAATGCATGTATACACTTTTATATCGCCCAAATGGAAGATAAACTTACTGCATTATTTTTAAACTCCCTTTGAACAGCTGGGATCTGAACTTGTTGACTCCAATGACTATTTGATTTTTTACCTCTAAATCACTGCTGGAACAAAGCCTATAATTGTTTTGGCGCCCAAATGTAGGTTGGTTTCTAATTTATTCCTTGTCCTATTTCATAATTTCTCTCACTCTCATCCACGCCATGAATATCTTTGGCTCCCAATGCAGATTGGTTTCTTACTTAGTTCGACTACAGGGCTCTTTTATTTACTTACCCAAAAATATTTATTGGCTTCCGAATACAGGTTGGCTTCTCAACTTACTGACGCCAATAGCTATTTCATAATTTACCTCTAAATCGCTGCTGCATTAAAGCCAATAATATTTTCGGCGCCCAAATGTAGGCAGATTTCTTAACAAATTAATATCCCTCTCCCCACGCCTACCCTCTCTTAAGCAGACTGTATTTAAGAACTTCCCAAAAACAAACCAAGAATACTTCTGGTTCCCAATTTTCCTGTTGTACTAAGCCTGCTGCAACAAAGCCTCCAAATTTCTGCTGCAATAAAGCCAATAATATTTTTGGCGCCCAAATGGAGGCTCGTTCGTCAATAAATTGATTCTCCGTACTATTTCATAATCTCTCTCTCTCTCCCTCACTCTCTCTCTCTCCCTATATAAGGCAGACTGTTTTCTCAATTAATTGACTCCAAGAACTGCTTACTTGCCCCCTCTGCATTAAGCGCCATTTACACCAAGCCAAGAATATTTTTGGGGCCCAATGCAGGCTGATTTCTGACTTAGTTTGTCTTCAGGATTCTTTAATTACTTCCTCTAAAGCATCACTGAAACAAATCCATTTTTCACTCAATTAACTCCCAGTACGATCTTCTTTAGTTCATATAAGGCTCCACTGAAACCAACCTAAATACATTTTTTTTTGGTGTCCAACTACAGGCTGGCTTCTCAGCTTATTGACTCCAATGACTATTTGATCATTTAACTAAATATCCTTGCTGCAACAAAGCCTATAGTATTTTGGCGCCCAAATGTAGGCTGGCTTCTAAACCAATTGGATCCCCCTACTATTTCAAAATCTCTCTCTCTTTCTAAGGCATCGCTAAAGGATCCCTGATAAAATTGAAGAGATCTGCTTTGTCCACAAATTGATTCTCAATGTTATTTCATATCTTCCCCCCAAAGCATTGCTGAGGCAAATCGATATATGTTTTTGGCGCCCTAGTGCCTACTTTTTTCTTGGGTAATTGATACCCTTATGTTTTTGTTCATCACAGTAAAAATTTTAAAGATACGTGTGGCGTCCAAATGTAGACTGCTTTCTCAATATATATAACTTTCTTTTCCGGTCAAATTTCAAACCCGTTGATTTTTTTTCGTTTTTCCACCTTTTTCTAACCAAATTCAATTTTATTTTTATTCCTTCTATTTGCCATGTAAACACCCATATGGTCGGCAGTAATAATAATATGGTACATTATTGCAAAATTTTACGACTGATCATAAAGAGCTCAAGCCATTGAACAAACAGTGAAATAAAATAAACTTAATATGTAAAATATTTTGCCATACGGCATTTGGATAGGCTATCTCGTTCGTTCGGTCGGTCCGTCCGTCCGTCCTGTGGCTGACAAAAGCAACAACAATATAAATGCTAGTCATATTTCACAGACATTTACAATGCCATACGTTGAATTTTTTTGTGTTTTTTTTTTGCAGCCAAACCATCAACGCCAACGTTTGGTTTTGCCTACAGTATGGTATGTCCGACAGTCAACCACTTGGCCCCAAACAGCCCCTCTTGCCAATCATTAAACAACGGCAAGTTGCAATTTAATAAAATGCCAACCATAAATTAAAACACATTGTACATCGCGCCTTCGTGTTTTTTTGTTTTCGGTAAATATTCATTGAAGAATTCGTTTCCCCTCCGAAAAAAGGGGAGGGAGGGGCGGAATTCATTTGTAAATAAAAAAATAATGTAATAGAAATAAACTGAATAACCGTTGTAACTAAAAATAAAATTGTGATATACCTTTAGAAAATTGTGTAAAGTACACTTCTAATGTTCTCTATTCACTGGTATACTAGCTGGGAATTATTAAGTTAAGTTAGATTATTGTAGTTCTTAAGCAAAATATATTTGAATAAATTTGAATTTCTTAACTGGTAGTCGAGTGAAAAGTGCCTTACAAGACATTTAAAAGTTTGAATGGTTATGATTTTGTTCCAGCAAATTGAGAACTCTATAATTTTTAATTAGCCTAAACTTCATTTATGTTTGTGAGATACTCTCTTTGCCATTTTCACAATATTTTTATCTCTCGGAGATGAGATAATCTTTGCTGATTGCCAAAAAGTTGAGAATTTTCCCGAGAAACATTCGGGCGCCAAAACTCTCATCATTTCTTGTGGAGCGCTTATAATCTCAATTTTTCTCTCGTTCGAAAACTGCTGTATTTTCCTCTTCAATATTTTCAGTATTCTGGTCTTCAGGAGATATGATAATCTTTATAGATTTCGCGAGAGTGGAGAAATCATCCTAAAAACATTTGGGCGCCATATTAATTAAATCTCATTTATTTTGGTACCTCATTGCCAGAAGGCTTACGTACTTTCTTGATTGAAATATTCACAGTTCCTGAACTGATAATCGTGGCTGATTTCCCAAAAAAAAAAATTTAAAAAAATCGGTCTCCAAAAATCGAATCAATTTGAATGGGAAGCTTATCATCCTATTATATTGGAACTTCTTTGCCAGGAGGTATACAGTATTCTGCTCTTCAGGAGATCTGATAATCTTAGCCGTTTCCGATAAGATTTCTAAGTCAAACTAAGGACATTTGGGCGCCATAACCCATATCAAAGTCTGCGATCTGTGAAATAACATGTAATTGTCGATATAAGACCTCCCCTATCATTCCCTTTTATTTAGATTTTTACTACTATTCGAACCCCATAACCCAAATCAATCTGTATGTGATTCTTACGATCTTTGGATGCACAGGAGATTGGCTATAGATGTCTACATTTGTCCTCTTATTACTATGCCCTTTTAATTTTGGGGGAATGCGTTTTTTTTTTCTCTCTCCTTCTCCCAGTCTTCCCACCACATAAAGCTCTCGCACACTAGTTATAGCAATAGAGTACCTTCACGTTTTTTTTTTCATTATTTAAAGAGACTGACCTTTCTTTAATTCCAGGCTGGACTAAAAATAGTCGGTGGATATTTTTAGTCCTCGGACACAATTAGATTGAATGTGAGGCTTTCCTTTATTACTGATACGATACACCTCTCTGGTAATTATATAAATTGTTTGCCTTTAAACGAAAACAACAATGGACATCCTTTAAATACTCTCTGTTATAAAGATATCCTTCATCAAAATTGACATGGGTTTGAGAATGATTACTACATTCCTCTGAGCTTTATTGAAGTCCCATTGGCATTTGAATACAAAAAAAAAATTATGGGATATTTCCATAACAAAAAAAAAAGGAAGTCAATATATGCCACCTAGTTAAGTATCCAAAAAAAAAACAAGGACCTGAAATATAGGAATTTGCTAAATTACATTTTACAATAACTACCAATAACCCCACCCCCAATGCCAGCCACTTTCTCATAGAAATGATGAAACACGTGCCGAAAAGCACGTCAACTATTCCCTTCGATATTTCAGTGACAGGCTTTTTGCGTTGTTATGCAAAGTACGCACAAGAAGATGGTTATGGAAAATTCCCAAAAATAAGCCGCAAACACATCGACACAAACTGTTTACCTTTTGTACACAAAAATATGTGAGTGTGTGTGTGAATGTTTGTCTCAAAGGACATATGGCAAAAAATTTAAATTTAAGCAGGGATTTTAATCTCCTTCAGACTTCACTCTCTTTGCTTTGCTCTTCTTTTGTCTATAGAAAAAAAAATAAAATGAACTTAAATCTTGGTAACCAAACATGACCTACCATCATAAAACACTCAAGCTATAAGAGAATATAAATTCGGAAGAGGAAAAATAAGCAAAAATTGGCAAGGATAACAACCACCGATGTGTGAGTGCTCTCAAATTTGCATAGAATGGAGAAACTCAAAAAAACCCCTGCCATTGAGTGGAGTTGCATGAAGAGAGTATGAAAATAGTACTCTCTTCTTTGTCAGAGATGGAGAGACAACGTGGTTGGTTTCCTACGTCATCAGTTATTGTTTTTTTTTTCTTTTCTTTTGGCGTACATCTGGGGATACACACCAAACAAATAATGTGTATTTACCGTCGTCGTCGCTGTTGTTGTTTTTGTTGTGTTGCGTTTTGTTTGCTTTGCTCTCGCGTAAACGTCAAGTGTGTATTCGTTGCAGTATTTAAGGCGTAAAGAAATGAGGTTTCTGCCTCACATGTCCTTGCATACGATTCAAGGTTAGTAAACTGTTGGCCGCATACCACAATATGTGGGTTAGACCAAACAAAAATTGTTTTTTGGCAAGAAAAATGTTTTAAATTATAAGGTAAAAAATAAATAAAAAACGATGCTTTTGGGTGATAAAAAACAATGAAAAGGGTAATGTAAACAATGTATTACTTTAATGTAGATATGCAACAATAATTAGCCATCTTAAGATAAACTGCTGAAAATGTTATCCACTTCAAGGGGATAAAGTAAAAATTAGATCTCTTTGGACCAAATTCATTTCAGGGCATTTGGAGTTGATCTAAAGATGTCCGTGCGTCCGTCTGCCTTTCTGTTTGACTGGTTGGTACACACGATAACTCTCGAAGGGAGTTTCCGATTTGATCCAAAGTTGGCACATCGTAATATTATTGTCAAACTTAGCTTGAGTTCGAAGAAGGCCAATATCGGCCCACTCCTTCTGATACCTCCCCCACAAAATGTCAACATTTTAAAAGAAAATAATTTACGGCACAGAAAGAGAAAGGATAATCCAATTTTGTTTCAACTTTGCGAAACCCAATATTTACATCAGTGCCAGATCAGGTGCGAAAATGAACAATATCGACCCACTCCATCAAGTACCTCCGCCACAAAGGTTCAAAATTTAGAATATTTATAGCTCTTATAAAATGTGATGTAAGTGTTCGATTGTCTTCAAATTACACATATCACAATATTTTTATTAACCCAAGGTCTGATGTGAATAGCTTCTGGTACCTCCCCCACAAAGGGTCAAAATTTTGAATAATCATGAAGCTCATAAAACACGAAATTAACATCTGATTCCCTTCAGACTTGGCACATCTCAATATTTCCATCAATACATGATATGCCATAAATATGGTAGAGATCGGACCATTCCTTCTGGTACCTCCCCCACAAAGGGTCAAGTTTTTAAATAACCAAAACGATCATAAAATCCGAAATAAACATCTGGTTCTCTTCAAATTACACAAATCACAATATTTTAATTAACCCTAAGTCTGCTGTGATGATGGGATATAACGGTCCACTCCTTCTGGTACCTCCCCCGCAAAGGGTCAAAATTTTGAATATCCATGAAGCTCATAAAACGCGAAATTTATATCCGATTTTATACAGACTTGGCACATCTCAATATTTCCATCAACACAAGATCTGTTATAAATATGGTAGAGATCGGACCATTTCTTCTGGTACCTCCCTCACAAAGGGTCAACCTTTTGAATAACCAAAACGATTATAAAATTCGAAATAAGCATCCGATTGTCTTCAAATTACACACATCCCAATATTTTTATTGGTCAAAGGTCTGGTGTGAAAATGGAATATATCGGCCTACTCCTTCTGGTACTTCGACAAATAAAAAAGCAAAAATAATGTGACCATATGGCAAAGAAACAGCAATGTCATATACTTAAAGGAAAGAAAGTTATATGACTTGTGATATTATCTGGGGTTTTATTGGTTTACAACACCCTACAATGGGAAATTTTTTTAATATCTTTTTTTTTATTAAAACCAGTTTTAAAATTTGAAATCAAACTGAGCTGTTTTCAATTATAAAATACATGCTGTTATAATTATTATTATTTTTTTCTTATTTTTGAATATTTAATTATATACCAATTTTCCATGCCAAAGAGTGATTAGCTACCGGCGAAGCAAACAAAAATATTTCTCACATTCATGAAGCCATGCTCCAGCCAAGTTATCAACAAAACATTAAAACAAAAGATTCATTTAAAGCTGGGAGATGAAAAAGAAAACCAGTTTGTAGTTTCACTTGGAAGCCATGATCGTGAAAATTCAAGCAACATCCAAAAGACGCAGCTGCATCCATGACTGATTGGGGAGAGTGAGATAAAAAACACATCAAGTGAACCCTTTTAAAAAAGAGTTTTAACTCAGTTCTAACTCTCCCTTCATCCCAATCGTCGTCATAGCTGAAAAGCGAAAGTAAACAACAGCAGGTGCACCCAGTGGTGATCCATCAAAACCCTACGCAAACGCATGTCTATCTTCCTACCTCCGTCTGCGAAAACTGGAATAATTAACACAATTAAGTAACTTGCAACAACAACAACGGCAGTAATAATTATGGCAAGCAACAAATCCTACGTTTATGTTTGTTTATTTTCTCCACAGAGCAGAGAGTACAACCAAATAACCGTACTAAGGAGAGCACTCAGCCATAACAGAGTTATGTAAACGGGCCATATTATGGAGAGGCAAGACTATTTAATAGACCAAAGTTAAATTGCTTTATTTTTGAAATTATTACACAGAATTTGTTTATTAAACAAGTCTATTTAATATAAAAGAAATTAAATACAAAACAACAACATTTGATGTCAATAACATTTAAGAAACCTTTAAGCCAGTTTTAAAGGGGAGTGCATGCTCAAAAATGAAAGAGAGAGAGGGAGAGATGGTATTAATAAAAATAACATAAAGGGACAGTGGGTAATAATGGAATTTGCATTGTAGAGAAATGTAAAACATAAAAAATACGTCTGTAATTCATGGTGGTGGTGTTCCGAAGCAGTTGGACAATATTGACCAAAACTGATATAAATATTACAACGTGCCAGATTTGGACTATATCGACTACTTTCCATACTTTAGTGAAATGATTTGAAAATGACCGAAGTATTCCATTTTCATACTTCACCTAATTCAGATAAAAATATTGGTATGTGCAAATTTTGAAAGAAATCGAACATTTATATCCAATTTTATGCGAAATCATAAATTTCAGATTTCTGGTTGAGAGAAATATTTAGATATAGCAAGTTGTAAAGAATCGCCCACTAGTTTCACAAGGTATGACAGATAAAAGAATTGAAATTTTTGACCCTTTGTGGGTGAGGTGCCAAAAGGGGTTGGCAGATATATCATCTTCATAACAGATCTTGCGTTTTAGCCAAAATATTTGGATGTGTAAAATTTCAAGAGAGATGGATGTTTATTTCTCTTTCTTAGAGCGTTTTGTTTTTCAAAATCTTGAACCCTATGTGGGGAAGGTACTAGAAGAAATGGTGCGATCGCTACTATCATTATAACAGATCTTGTGTTGATGGAAATATCGAGATGTATCAAGTCTTAATGGAATCGGATGTTAATTTTGCGTTTTATGAGCTGCATGGATATTCAAAATTGTGTCCCTTTGTGGGGGAGGTACCACAAGGAGTGGGCCGATACATTCCATCTTCACACCGGACCTTGGATTAATAAAAATACTGTGACGCGTGAAATATGAAGAGAACCAGATGCTTATTTCGGATTTTACGATCGTTTTGTTTACTCAAAACTTCGACACCTTGTGAGGGAGGTACCACAAGGAATGGTCCAATCTCTACCATATTTATAACAGATCTTGTGTTGAGGGAAATATTGAGATGTGCCAAGTCTTAATGGAATCGGGAGTTAATTTTGCGTTTTATGATCTTCGTGGATATTCAAAAATTTGACACTTTGTGGGAGAGGTACCAGAAGGAGTGGACCGATATATTCCATCTTCGCACCAGACCTTGGGTTAAGTATTGTGATGAGTGCAATTTTAGGAGAACCAGAGGCTTATTTCGGATTTTATGATTGTTTTTGGTTTTTAACACTTCTACCCTTTGTGGGGGAAGTACCAGAAGGAATGGTCCGATCTTTACCATCTTTCTAACAGATCTTGTGTTGAGGGAAATATTAAGATGTACCATGTCTGAATCGAATCGTATAGTTATTTCGTGTTTTATGAGCTTCATGAGTAGTCAAAATGTTGACCCTTTGTGGGGGAGGTACCAGAAGGAGTGGACCGATATATCCCATCTTCACACCAGACCTTGGGTTAATAAAAAATATTGTGATGAGTGTAATTTGAAGACAATCGGACACTTACATCACATTTTAGAAGAGTCATAATTATTCAAAATTTTGGCCCTTTGTGGGGCAGGTACTTGATGGAGTGGACCGATATTGTTCATTTTCTCACTTGACCTAGCACTGATGCAAATATTAGGATTCGCAAAGTTGGAGTAAAATCGGACTATTCCTTCACTTTTTGCCGTTAATCATTTTCTTGGAAAATGCTGACATTTTGTGGGGGAGGTACCGAAAGCAGTGGACCGATATTGACCCTCTCCGAAGTCAAACTAAGTTTGACAATAATATTACGATGTACCAACTTTTGATCAATCCCTAAATGGAATTCCTCTTCTTAATATAAACAGACTTTCCAACCCGAATACCCTCTGTAACCCACTGTGCCGTCCCACATTAAACAGAGCATAACATAACTCTTCCCTACTGGATACAAGAGTCCCCAATCCCGAAGCGAGAGAGAGCGAGCATACGACTATGTTGTAAAATGCATTCACCACAACCAAAAAAAAACGACAACAACAACAACATGGAAGAAGAAAAGAAAAAGTACAAAGAAAGAAAAACTGGCAACAACATAAGTACGTCTTTGGACGACTTGGCCTAGACAGGTATTAACCAAAATCTCAGCAAGTTAGTGTGGATCAGTGTACAAGAGTGAACGCTTGTTGTTGGCGCGTCCGTCGTCTTTTAAAGCTATTCGAGGTGTCTTCCGAACACAACGCTCAGTTTTTGTATTATTATTTTTGGGCAAACTCCACATAGCTATTCCCAGTTTAGAGACCACTCACTCACTCACCGTTTGTCTGACGGCCTGCCTGTCACAAGTCACTCAGCCACTCACTCGCCGTGCTTTAAAGTGGCATAACATTCGATGTGCAACCAAACAAGGGCCACTAAAGCGAACTAAATTTCTATAGAAAGTTTTTTGTTTGTTGTTTCCGAATCGTGTTCGAATCGTGTTAATTCAACAAGTTTCTCGCATGTGTCCGGAGGTATGCGCATGCGCCTTGGTCTTGTGAAAATACAAATTGTTACGCGAGTGTACATTCCAACAGCTAGCCAGCCAGTCAATCGGTCGGTCGGTCAGCCAGTACGCCAACACGAAAGCAAAAGAAAAAGTTTGTTTGAGCAAGCATTTAGCAATATTTGTCTCTTATTCGGAAACAAGGCCAGCCAGCAATGACGGATGTGGAAAATCCACAACAAATCCAAGACGAGATTAAGAAAATCTGTTTTGAAGGAGCCTGGGCTTGGATTATTGAAATTGTCTTCTGGTGTTTAGTTGCCTGCCTGATCATGTACTTGATCAGACGTTTGGTGGAGGGTCCATTCTATCGCAAGCCCAATCGGGTCGATGGCAAAGTTGTCATTGTTACGGGCTGTAACACAGGCATTGGCAAGGAGACGGCCATGGAATTGGCCAGGAGGGGGGCTCGCCTCTATATGGCCTGTCGTGATGCTGCTCGCTGTGAAGCTGCCCGCCTGGAGATCATTGAGAAGACACAAAACACCAATGTCTTCAATCGCACTCTAGATCTGTCATCACTCTCCTCGGTGCGCCAGTTTGCAGAGCGCTTCAAGGCAGAGGAACAAAAACTGGATATCTTGGTTAACAATGCTGGTGTGATGGCCACACCGCGCAAACTCACCGCCGATGGATTCGAACAGCAAATGGGCATCAATCATTTGGGTCATTTTCTGTTGACAAACCTGCTCTTGGATCGCCTTAAGGCTGCTGCACCCAGCCGTGTGGTGGTTGTCAGTTCGGCTGCCTACATCTTTGGTAGCATCAACAAACAGGATTTGATGAGTGAAAAATCGTATTCGAAATTCTTTGGAGCCTATTCGCAGAGTAAACTGGCCAACATTTTGTTTACCCGCAAATTGAGTGAAATCCTGAAAGACTCCAAGGTGACGGTGAATTGTTTACATCCCGGCATTGTTCGTACCGAGCTAATGCGTTACAACTCCTGCCCCAAGACATGGAATGTCATTAAGAGAGTTATTGATATATTCATACGCTCACCCAAGGCTGGCGCCCAAACATCATTGTTTTTGTCGTTGGATCCGAAATTGGAATGTGTTTCGGGGGGTTTCTACTACAACATGTTGAGATTCCCTGTCTTGCCGAAGGCTAAGGATGCTGAAATGGCCGAATGGCTTTGGCAGGAAAGTGAAAAATTAGTTGGCCTCAAACAGTCCATGGCTGCGCCAGTGAAAAAAGAAGAGAATTCTGAAATGGAAACGGTTAAAGTTGTGGCGAGAGAGGATTGAGAGAGAGAGTAATTTATTTACATAAATAATTGAAAAAAATAAAAAAATAAAGAATAAAAATGAGAAAAGTACCAGTTTAGTTTGTAAATTTTTATTTTTAGTTATTAACTTTTTATATTTATTTTTTTTATATCTTTAACTTAAAATGATAATTAAAGAAGAACAAATACATTTATTATTTATTTTGAAAAGGAATGCTATATTATTTTTGGAAGAAGGAAAACATAAAGGGGAAGGGCCCAAGACCCTATACTTAGTTTTTTTTTTTTTGGCAATATTCTGTGGAAATACAGCGTGGGATAAAAAAAACTGCAACAAAGTCAAACGCCATTATTTTTACATCTTTTTTTTAAAATTTTATTGAATGAAAGCAAAAAATGTCGGAAATAGCATCAAATTTTAGAATAAGTTTATATGTGTTTGAATTGGTCACCTTTGGCACAATTTATGGCCTTCAAACCGCCAATGAAGCCGTCACACGCTGCCCGAATGTTGCTCTGCGGTATTTTGACCCATTCTCGGAGAAGCGCTTGCTTCAGGTGATCGACACTTTGTGCCAACCTGGCTTTCCAAATTACTCCAGACACAATAGTCCAACGGATTGGTATCCGGAGATTTTGGTGGTCATTGTGGGCTGGAAATGAAACGAGGAAACTCATTTTGTAACCATTCTTGGGTGGCGAGTGCTGAGTGCGATGGTGCTGAGTCCTGTTGGAATGTCCAAAGTCTGCGGCCAAATTTTTTGTGTGCCCAGAATATTTTCCCGATAATATTCGACATTTATTCTGATGCCACGGTCGATTAATACGAGCGGAGAGCGACCATCGGCTGTTATGGCGGCCCACACCATCACCATGGCCGACGCTTGAGTTCTAGGTGGCCAACCGAAGGTGCACATTTTCAGCTGACCTCTTTGGCAGGCGCCGATTACACGATAATTTTGTTTGTTTACAAACTGCGGGACAACGAATGTTTTCTCATCGGAGGCGGAGAAAACCAAATTTGGCAGTTCACCACTTTCGGCCCAGCGAAGCAACTCTTTAGCTTTTTTGAGTCTATTTTCTTTCTGTTGCGGTGTAAGTTCTTGTACTTTTTGGAATTTCAATGGCTTTGCCCCGAGCTTGTTTGTCAATATTTGCCGAATGAAGTATTGTGATATGTTCAGCTCATGAGCCATTTTTTGGCCACTGCAACGCGGATTTCGATCAATTCGCTTCTTTACTTTTCGAACAATTTTTGCTGACGTTGCTGTTTTCTTCCGCCTACTTCCTTGACGTCGGGCTACGCTACCAGTATCACGATAAAGAGTGATGGTAAGAGACACAAAACGATTTATTCACATTTAAATGCTGGAGTGCTCTAACGATAGCCACTTGCGGTTTTCCGGCCAAATATAAAGAAATCACACTATCGCGCTTGAATTCCATCACGAATAATTTTTTTTCTGGAAGATTCTCACCAAAATGCTTTCGGACGCTTGTAAACAATATAATGATCTGTCACTGGAATAATTTTAACAGCTGTCGGACGAGTGGCTTAGAAATGGCAGCAGTCTGAATTTGGTTGCAGTCTCTTCACCTCACCCTGTATACCCTCTTTACCCATTTGGTTGAAGGTATAATAATCGAACTTGTGTGTATGTGGTAGTAAAATACATCTCTGATTCTCTGACAATTTGTCTTGTGTAAACACCGTGTTAATTTATCGGCTGAGTTGTTTATAAAATAATGAAGAAGTTCTAGGTTGACTTAGTTTCATTTCCGTCCATAATTCAAATTAGGTCACCCTAATTTTAAGGCGAGAATAGAGAAAAGGACTTGGCTTAAAGCTGAAAATACATAAAACGCTTTTTTCGAATGGCTTAAGTCATCGGCTGGCTTCTTTGTAGAGGAAAATAGGAGTTTCAGGTTGACTTAGTTCGTTTTTGGCCCTTTGTTCGTTTTCGAAGAAGCCAGTCAAATATGGGCTTTATGTATTCCCACCTTAACAGCCTGTTCCACGATCTCGAAAGAAAATTTGTGCGAACGAAGGCTACTCACTCACTTTCGCATAAGAATGCGTTCCACTAACTTTCGTTCTTTCTTTCGCATAGCATTACGTGATTCAGTGTTGCAAAATATTTTTTGGCAAAATTAATCGCGAAATAAGGCAAAAAAAAGCGCCAAATGTCTAATATAAACGCGAAAAAGCAGCAGTGGCTCTGTCTCAACTGACAGTTCAGCTGTAAACAAACAAATTGTAAATAAACAAACAAAATAAAATTTCTAGTGATTGTGTTCAGATTATTTGTGTTCTTAAAAAAAAAAAAAAAATGAATATTTCTGTAGCCATATTTTTTATGGATGATGAGGAGGAGGTTCAAATTGTGCCACGGAGGCATTTAAGAGATGCTTCGAATTTATTTGAAGTACCTAACAACCAGTAAGTATGATTGTATTTTTACATTTTTAAAATAATAAAAAAATGATTTTTTCTAGGTTTGTGTCTTCCAGTGGTCTTCATGGGATTGCCTGCTGCTTCCAAAAATTGGCACTCCTCTGGCGAACTTAGGATTCTCCCCCATATACTCAACTATTGCCCGCAGCTGTGTAGTTTTTTCGTGCTGGAATTGAGAAAATAAAAAAATATATATTTGTTGTTCACAGATTAAATTGCATTTATTATTTTTACTTACATTTTTCTTTCCATTTTCAATCAAGAAATGTTTATGTTAAAACAATTTTCCTTAATTTTTATCATTCGACAGCAAACACACAAGTGACTGATTTTGACATTTGTGTTCGCATGCGTACGAAAGAAAAAAGATAGTGGAACGCAAAATTACACTGAAACGCTTACGTTTTCGTTCGCTTTGATTTTCGTGCAAATTTTCGTTCTGATGGATTTTAGTGGAACGGAAATCAGCTGTTTGTCGTGTAAAAGTTGTGCGAACGTGTTCTTTCGACATCGTGGAACAGGCTGTAAGTCATTGGCTGGCTTCTTCGTAAAAAACAAGGGTTTTAGGTCGTCTTAGTTCAATATAGGTCCATAATCTATATTTGCATACCCTACGCCATGGTAGAAGAATACAGGTAGTCGCATTGACACAGCTCTTAAGAAAATGAACTGTCAAACTGAATTTGGAATTGAAAAGATGATTGAATGAAAAATTATTGAAATTTGTAAAAAATGTCGAAAAATGCATATCATAACAACCTCCGATTTGCATCGTATGAGAATATATTTAAAAATCAACTTATTTTTGACAAAACATTTAAACATTTATGACATATCAATGTTCCCAAGTGTTGATGCATCTACCCATATTATTATACCATGCCCTAAAATAACCCTTCTTTCCCTTTATGATATCGAAAAAAAATTGCAAAACTGAAGGTTCTGAAACAAATCAATATTGTATTCCCAGAAAAGGCAATACGTAGAAAAGCGCAGTTTTTTATAACTAAAAAATTACTGATTCTCCAAATAGTTGTCATAGCTTTCAATCTAATGGCGTCATACTATCCGTATAGCATCATCATGTTTATACAGTGGTACCTTGTGGATGAGCTCATATGATTGGTTATCTTCTTAATTCTACCATGCATATAACCAAGAAAAGGGAACCTATCGATCCTATACCTTCAAAATATTATTGTGTTCCTTTGCGAATTAATCTGTCTATGAAAATCTCACTTTTGTGAGTTTCCACTGTATGGTCCAATGTACTCTGGAGCAGAATTAACATTTGAGTGAATCAATATATTCTCAATGTCATTCCGGCATGTGCCTACAATGTTAAGGGGAACATATTCATCAAGCGTAACTCCCCCTTTCTCCCAAAAATCAGCTACCCACAGACCACCATAAATGAAAAGAGTACCCCTAAACAATATTAGACATAGTTTTTTTTTTGTGTCGCAAAAGTCTCATCAATTGTCTACGTTTTGTCACATTCAATTGAAACCTGAATGGGTCAGCAGAAACAAAAAAAAAAACGTTCTAAGCCGTTATCGTTACAATTAGTAACGGCGTTTACATTGCTTCTAGTTGGAAATTTAATTGTGGCCATCAAAACGAGAACCATTTAAACTTGTATGAGGTAGGGTAGGTCATGTCGAGCAAATTGTTCTTTTGGACTTTGTTTCTTTTTTCTATTGAAATAAATTAATAACGAGATGGAATAGAAATTTATTTAAAAATGAAACTGAAAATATAGAGTTCGGGCGTTTTCACATTATTTTGAGAGAAAAGATGACATGTTTTATGGAGAAGATGACATGGTAGAAGAATATAGGTAGTTGCATCTACACAGCTGCTAAGACAATGAACTGTCAAACCAATTTTGAAATTGTAATTTTTAAATGAAAAATTATTCAAATTTGTAAAAAATTTATGAAAAATGCATGTTATAACAACCTCCAATTGATGTAGTAAAGGAGAACTTATATAAAATTTTCTTATTTCTTAAAAAAACATCGTTCCCAAGCGTTGATACATCTACCTGTATTCTTCTACCATGGAAGATGACATTTACAGACATTTAAAGAAGCAAGGCCTACAAAAAAGAAAGTTGTCATTGTATTTGAAATCCCATCAAGGTGTCAAAAAGTTTGTTTATATTTTATTAACATTCTGTCAAATTACTATCAATTATGACAGCTTGAGGGAAATCAGCTGATGATTTTCCACAACCTTGTGAATGGATGTTAAGACGTATTTATACAGATATTTAAAGAAACAAGGCCTAGAAAAAAGAAAGCTGTCATTGCATTTGAAATCTAATCAAGCTGTCAAAAAGTTTGTTTATATTTTATTAACATTCTGTCAAATTACTATCAATTATGACAGCTTCAAGGGAAATCAGCTGATTATTTTGCACAACCTTGTAAATGGATGTAAAGTCGTATTTATACTGAAAATGTTCTAGTAAGACGGGTTATTAAGATTGTCAATTCCATTGATTATAAGTCAAATATACGACGCATCTGCATACTAATTAAGGTGTCGGTGCAAATACGCCTTTAATACCTACTGTCAACTACTTTACATGAAATGACATTTAACGTGTTACGTTTTGGGAAATTTTATATATTTAGTCACTTTTTATCATGGTAAAATAAAGAAGTTATAGTCATGCATTCATATGTTTACAATTTTTTTCAAAATTATTCATTTGACAACATCTCATTGTCAAAATTTATATATACAAATCCATTGTATACAAACACATCTTGCAATGAATTTTGAGAAGGCAGAGATGGATATGCTCATTTGAAATGACTAAAGGTGAGGATATATAAGCGGCTAGGCATATTAATGGCCATGGTAGAATAATACAGGTAACGCTTGGGAACATTAATATGTCAAAAGATTTTAAATGTTCTTTCAAAAATAAATAGATTTTTGTAAGTTTTCTTATACGACACCAATAGGAGGTTGTTATGATATGCATTTTTCAAAAATTTTTACTAATTTAAAAAATTATTCATTCAAAATTTTCAATTCCAAAATTGGTTTGACAGTTCAATGACGCAGCAGCTGTGTCGATGCGTCTACCTTCATTCTTCTACCATGAGTGTGGCTCTGGCATTTGTTTATGATATGTCACAAAATAAAAATGCAAAGAGCTCAAGCTGCTTATGTATCCACACCTTAACCCTTCTTTTTTTTTGGCAAGCTTTCTATAAAAAATATCAATAAATTGTGACAGTTTAGTGGGAATCAGCTGTTATTTAACATGGCCTTTTTAATGAATCCTTAAAAGACTGTACTAGATATGACATCTTTGACCTTATATTTTGCAAAAAAAACATTCGTCTGCCAAAAAAAATCACTGTTATCTAACCATATTAGTTTTTTTTTCGGCAGACTCTGGACGCTCTGATCATGCCTCTGATGCATAAATCTTGTCTTACAATAACGTCAGACAGAAAACCAGAAATCAGAGAGCAAAAACGTAACACAGTGAAATATGAACGAACGTGCAGAACAATGTCAATGCCAATGTGTAAACATAAATAAGTGCATATGTATGGACATATCTACATTACAACATTTCAGTGTACCAATTGTGCGAATTAAGTTAGCTGACTGGCTGGCTGGCAGACTGGCAAGTACCAGTACATAATTGAAAAAGTGTATGATTGTATGTAGCAAATGTTCCAACAAAGAAACCAAGAAGACAAGACAGAAGAAAGAAAAAAAAAACAGCAAACGTTTTCAATTCACTCATTCAATTGACCCGTTTTTGTTTTGCGTATAAAAAATTTCACAGCAAAAGATTTGTTTGCCACGGTCCGTTGGACTTGTATTGTGACGCGCCGAATGGAACACATAGCGATGATGCGAATTTGTTTTAATTCAACCTCATGCGTAACATGAAAACAAAGTGCAGTTGTTGCTTTCTTTCAAATTGTTTACAATGAGGAAATGATGCAAGAACGAACAGCTGATATCTGTCAAGTGTAGAGAAAATAAAACACTTTTAGATTTTAGGTGTCATGTGTATTGTGTAACTTTTGTGTGATCTAAAATTTGAAACCAAAAAAAAAAAAAAAACATATCGTCATTACTTACCTAGAAAATGGCATTAAATTATGCAAACATGAATGATGTTTAAAGTAGGGTTTACCGTGTAAACATCAGTGTTTAATGAAATTTAAGTGGAAACTTAAGGGCAAAACAAACAAGTGGAAATGGTAAAAGCTTGAATGGGATAGAAACACTGATGTGGGGATGTATTGTATGGGCTGCTGCCATAGATTTGGAAATTTAAGGCTAGGTTTACACACAAGTTTGTTCTATTACAAACATTTTTTAGAGATGTAAACTTTATAATTTTTTTAACGTATTTGATGTTAGTATGGAAGAATCAAGAAGATAAAGTCATGCAATCAAAGGTTTACAATTTTTTCAAAAATTATTCATTTGACATCTCATTGTCCAAATTGGTATTTATAAATCCATTGTATATACACAAATAAGAGATGGGAACTTGTTTTTATGTAGTGAAATGTGACAATGTAAATTACTGAAAATGCAGAGATGGATATGCTTATTTTAAATTACTTTACCCTCTTAATTTTTTACCATGGGTGTTAAAATCGACTATACCTTATCACTGTGTAGTCGATTATCTGATCCCTGTGTAGTCGGTTATCATGTGTCAAATAGGTCTAATTGTTTATTTAATGTGAACCCAGGAAATGGATTCCCACAATAGGTTTATGAATAAACATATTGACAATTAGATTTGAAATGCATAATTTTAACAAAATTGTAAACATATGTTAGTACGAGGTCAATTCCATAATTCTACCATGGTGGGAACATTATATGTTTAGGGTTACAGTAAACTGTTTTAATAAAACTCGTCCATAAAGGTGATATCAGACGATAAGGGTGTATACACGGTAGAAGAATATAGATAGGCGCATCGACACAGCTGCTGGGACAATGAACTGTCAAACCAATTTTAGAATTGAAAATGTTGAATGAAAAACTATTTAAATTTGTAAAAAATTTAAAAAACGCTTTTTAAAATAACCTACGAATGACGTCGTATAAGAAAACATATAAAAATCTATTTATGTTTGAAGAAACATTTCAAATTTTTTTTTTTGACATGTCAATGTTCCCAAGCGTTGATCCATCTACCTGTATTATACCATGCTCACTTGCATATGTTATTTCATTTCTTTTGATTTTATAAATTTTCACACAACAAAAAGTAAAGTAATCTTTATTTGGGTCTTCTTCTTTCCTTTGACAATGTTGACATTCAATGTGAGTGATTAACATATCATAGAAATATTATTGTCTTGTTCTAACTAATAGCATGTTTCCATTGGAAACCGAACAACGTTGTTCGCTCTCAGAATTAGGTACACGAATTAACCCGTTCATACGGCACGATTCGTAATTCATAGTGAAATAATTCCTTTTTTCAAAATTTATGTTTGTTGATTTTAATGGGAATTTATACGAAAATACATGAAATTCTCACTAATATGAATAGAAGAAATTATTGTTTTTCTCCCAAAGATTTATTATATCATTAATTTTACAATTTTCATTCACGATTTCAACTTTTTGTGTAAATGTTGACATTTTGAACACATTTTTGTGTTTTTCCATTTTTAAATTCTGCTGGAGAGACACTTGTCAAACATTTTTTCTGCCGATAGAAACATTTTGAAAATGTTGCCTCTTTTGTTTGCGTTTTCTGTGGAAATTTTAACTCGTGGACAAAATGCGTACCTCGAATGAGAGAGAAAACAAATTTTACTTTCGTTTGAATGTACATACGCCATTCAACATTGTAGTTTTCATTCATAAATTTCAGTCTTCCCAAAAATTTTAAAATTTCATCAAATTTTTCTATTTTTAATTTTTAAATGTCATAATTTATTTTTTCGATAAATGCTCTCATTTGTTAGGGATGGGACATATTTTTTCGTTGTTCTGAGAGTGATTTGATTTGAACAACGTACAAATATGAGTGTTCGCTCAGGAAGTTTTGTGTGAAGAATTATGTAGTTTTTTCATAGTTAAGGGTCAAACAACGAATAGAGAACGAATCAAGTGCAGTGGAAACGCCACATAAGAATGATTGTGTAAAAATACGTTAGGATGGGATCAGGTATAATGTTTATATAAAACAAAGGAGAGCAATGTAAGAGAGAATAATACTTGCTCGCGGTCTCAGCAATTATGATCAGAGCGATGATGTCTGAATGTTTACACACCAAACACAGAACAGTTTTGATTAAATTATATTTTTCCGACTGAAAATAGGACTAGCTGTGATCGAAAAAGTTCATATGTACTTTACTCATGTATTTCAGAACTGAAATGTCGTCCATATATCACAAGATGAATATATATGACACTACATATGTAAAAACATATCATCTGATAGAAGGTTGTCACTTTTTACAAATATACTTGGAATTAATAATATATTTTCATAAAGCGAATGATTTATGTGAGAATATTTAAACTTTCATGGAATGGTGTTACTTTCAATGACCTATTTTTGAAGTCGAACCTATTTATTTGTTCTATGGACTTTAGATAAAATTAATGGCGCCTCTTCCTAAAACGATTAATTTAGGTGACAGTGTAAAGCAGCCTTAATATTTTATAAACAAATCTGAAACATATATTTGAACAGTCAATAATTTAATCAGCTGGTATTGCAGGAAGACCTTTAAATTGTGCCATAGCAACTAGTTTATTTAGTTCGTTCAACTTACCCCACATTTTATTTAATTACTAAAATTCTAAATAAATAAAAATTTGCAATTATCGATAACAGTCGTTGTTTCCATTGTTAAACGCTTCAAAGATTCGTCCCCATGTGTAACTTGTGACTTCTTACTTGAGGCGATCACTCATAGAGGGTTAAAATCATATTTGTCACTACTGCAACCCTTAAACGGGTTAACGTTTTTCTTTTGTTGCGCTGTGCTTTTTTTGTTGTAGTTGTTTCTTAACCATAATGAATGGAAAATTCCACAGCTGGTTATTGTTCTCTCTGGCATGTTTCGTTTACAAAATGTATATTCAAACACATGCACTTGAATAACTCAATGCGAAACTATGTACACACGTTCATACATACAGACTTACGTGTCTGTATACGTCAAATTGTTTCTAGATAAAATTGCATATCGGTTTGTTTGAATATTGCAAAATTTTACGAATAGCTTCTTTTTTCGTTGTAATTTTAAATATGCAATACATTTGGCGAATTTGAGTATATAGAAATCTGACAGATTTCGGATGAAATTAAAATAATTTTGCAAATTTGCCACACACACACACCAAAAATGTTTGGCACGTGCTTTCAGTAATATTTAGAATATTTTTTTAAATTTTTGACATAAAAAATAATGGAATTTTTCTAAGTAAAAAATCTAAATAATTTATTGGAGTATTTTGTATTTGGGTGTATTGGTAAATTATATATATGGATATATGGAATTAAATAATTTCATAAAAATGTAAGGATTACAGCATATGGTAGAATTAAGAAGGTAAAGTAATTTCAAAAAAGCATTTTCTGTACCATCTCTGATTTGTAAATATACAATGGATTTATAAATATTTATTTTGACAACGAGGTTTTGCCAAAGGAATAGTTCGAAAAAATATTTTTGGAAAAAATTTAAACATATTATTAACTTTACCCTCTTAATTCTACCACATTGACACCTACAATAACACGCCGTTTATTTGTCATCGGCTGGCTTCTTCGAAAATGAACAAAGGAGCTTAGGGCTAAAATCGGACTAAGTCAACCTAAAACTCCTTTGTTCATCTACGAAGAAGCCAGCCGATGACTTAAGCCAGCCAAATATGCCCTTTATGTATTTCCACCCTTAATGTATTCTCGCCTTTAAGCCAGTCAAAAAAGCCTTTAAAGGTGAAAATACATAAATCGCTTTTTTGACTGGCTTAAGTCATAGGCTGGCTTATTTGTAGAAAGTAAAGGAGCTTACGGTTAAAATTAAACTAAGTCAACCTAAAAATTCTTTATTCTTTTATGAAGAAGCCAAGTCATCGGCTGGCCAGTTAAAAATGCCTTTAATGTACTCTCACCCATGGTAGAAGAATACAGGTAGTCGCATCGACACAGCTGCTGGAACAATGAACTGTCAAACCGATTTTGGAATTGAAGATGTTGAATGAAAAATAATTAAAATTTGTAGAAATTTTTGAAAACCGCTTATTATAATAACCTCCGATTGACGTCGTATAAGAAAACATAGCAAAATCTACTTATTTTTGAAAAAAAAAAAAAAACATTTTAAAATTTTTGACTTATCAATGTCCCCAAGCATCGATGCATCTATCTGTATTTTTCTACCATGCTCTCACATGAAGCGCTTATTTGGCTGGCTTCTTCGGAAATTAACAAAGGAGCCTAGGGCCAAAATCGAACTAAGTTAACCTACAACTCCCTTGTTCATGTACGAAGAAGCCTTAAGCCAGCCAAATAAAGCTGGGAATATATAAAGCGCTTATTCGGATGGCTTAAGTCCTCGGCTGACTTCTTCGTAGACGAACAAAGGAGTTTTAGGTTGACTTAGCTCTGTTTTGGCCCTAGGCTCCTTTGTTCACCTCCGAAGAAGCCAGCCGATGACTTAAGTCAGCCAAATAAGCGCTTTATGTATTCCCATGTTAAGGTGTCGCGGGGAAGCCTTATTAACACCGAACAGGTTTTATTTAGTGTGTAGGTTGTTTAAGACCAGCTATTTGCCAAACACGCTTTGTTTTGATTAAAAAATATAATAAATAGCCCTTATTAAAAAAATGTTAAAAATACTTTAGTATTTCCTTTTGTTTGGTGGATTTCTGTAGAAAACTTTGGAGTGCAAGAGAATTAATGTTTTTCGTAACAGATAACCGAATCAATAATTTTTTGTTACTTGAATAAATCACAACATTAAAAATCGATTAACAATAGCTATTGCAGTTTCAAGTAAAACAATTGAAATTTGTCACATGACCATAATAGGTAATCGTTTTCAAGTTCAACGACAACAACAAATCAATGTAATGACAATTCTAGGTCAGCTAATCGATATCGGTCGATCTAGAGAGAGATAAAGGGAGAGAGAGGAAGTAACAGACAACATATGTTTACTATTTTCATGGTTAGATCCTTAAATAGTGTTTACACAAGAGTAAAATCTATCACAATTATAGAGAATCTAAAACTAAATGTTTTTTAACAAAATTACTGTTAATTATTTACAATAGATAAATTTCCACAGCAATTATATGCTCGTTCCCACTCAATAATCACAGCGTCGCCTATGTTGTCTATCAGAAAACGTGACACCTTTCAATTAAATTTCATTGAATTGTTGTGGTTTTATTTGTTTCTCTGGACTTTCAAGTGCACCGAATGAATACAGTTACAGATCACACAGACAGCAACAATTTTATCAATAATTCTCTTTTTCTACCCCCTTAACTTTGTTCTAAAGGTACATGCAACGATAACAGAAATATAGGGCTCAACAAACCAACAGTTATACAATGCATGCACTGCAACTTTTTAAGTTATGTAATAGTTAAAGGCATTTTCTATGAATAAATTTAGAAATTAGTTAATGATTAATACCATTATCTTATAATGTAACCAATGCAAAAAATGGCTATAGAAATCTATTTCACAATCATTTGAAATGATTATTTGAAAACTACAATGGAAATTGTTTAATTGATTTATTTAGTTAATAGGCCAATGGAATGACAATAAATGTTAATAGAAATCAAGGGCGAGAAACCAGTTTAAACTGTGATCTGAAAAAACGCTTGCTTTGCGAAAATACGTAATTGTAAGACATATAAATAGCTCATGCATATTAGAGTTCAAATAGGGAAAAGATCCGCTGGATTTCGTATATATAACACCTTATTTCCACTGCCAGTGTAAAAAGAAAAGTAGGGTAAGCACGTATAACTTATGGACCGAAATTGGACTAAATCAACCTAAAACTCCTTTATTCTTTTACGAAGAAGCAAGTCGATGACTTAAGCCCATGGTAGAATAATACAGGTAGACGCATCAACAAAACTGCTGGGACAATGAACTGTCAAACCAAATTTTGAATTGAAAATTTTGAAGGAGGAATTATTTAAATTTGTAAAAATTGTTGAAAATCGCGTAGTTTAATAACCTCCGAATGACGTCGTATAAGAAAACACATAAAAATCTACTTATATTTGAAAAGACATTTAAAATTTTTTAAGATTTCAGTGTTTCCAAGCGTTGATGCATCTATTCTATTCTTCTACCATGTATTCTTCGTAAAACACATAATTTGTGCCGGTGTAACAGTGAGAATACATAACACGTTCTTTTGACTGGCTTAAGTCATTGGGTGGCTTTATCGTAGGGGAACAAAGGAGTCTTAGGTTGGCTTAGTTCGATTTTCGGCTTGCACTCCTTTATTCTTTTCCAAAGAAGCCAGCCGATTACTTAAGGCGAGGATACATAAAGCGCTTATCTGGCTGACTTCTTCGGAGATGAACAAAGGAGCCTAGAACCAAAATCGAACTAAGTCAACCTAAAACGCCTTTGTTCATCTACGAAGAAGCCAGCCGATGACTTAAGCCAGCCAAATATGCGCTTTATGTATTTCCACCCATAAGCCAGTCAAAACGGCCTTTATGTGCTTGCACCTTAAGAAGAACAAAGCAGAATAGGGTGAGCAAGTATAAATTATAGGCCAAAATTGAACTAAGTCAACCTAAAAATCCTTTGCTCTTTTACGAAAAAGCCAGTCGATGACTTAAGTCATTAAAAAAAGCTCTTTATGTACTTGCACCTTACGGCTTTTCGCAGGAATCTTTGTGAGTAGAATGCTTTATATCCCAGAATATTTTGAAGGACCTCCATACATAGGAGCCTTTTGAAATGTCTGGAATATACCATATGCATTCTATAACTAGAAGAATACCTACTTTTATGTTAAGAAATCTATAAAAGCTATAATAAAAGAACATAGGGTTCTCTCTCTCTCTCTCTTTTAAATTCAATCCTAAGTTAGGTTAAGTCACATTATCCAAATTTTTACAACTCATATTTTGAATATCAAATATGGAATTTTGTTATTGCAATTTTTCGTTAACTTTGTCCAAATTAATGCTTCCCTTCCCCCAAGTCAAACCCTCCTTCAAATGAAGAAAATAAAAAAACAACAACTGTTTATACCGCCAACAGACTAGACCACCATCATCTATTATTGGCAATACGAACACGGGAATCAGTGCGGAACACAATTTGGTTTGTTTTTAAGCAATTACGGCTTGTTGCTCTTTCCGAAATACCAATGACTGAGGATGGTGAAAGGCAGAGGGAGGTGAGGTCGACGGATAGAAAGACTAAAGTGCCTATCAGATTGTTAGCTATTAACATTTGTTTTCATAGCTGCTGTCGCTGCTGGTGGTGGCGGTTAATGGTGTTTTTTTCTTTTTGTGGTTCGTAATCTTATTTCTAATTGCGGCATTTCCGATTTGTTTTCATTTCTTGTTGTTGTTTTTCTTTCTTTTGACATGAAAGCATTTCATTTTGTCTTTCTCGTTACACATTTACATATGAATAATAATTAAAATAATTTTAATAATTAAAATATTTTGTTGTTGCAAAATTTTTAGGCTTTATCCCTTTATTGTTGTTTTTATAAAAACAACGTTTGTTAATTAGTGGAGAACGATGGTAATGTTTACCAGGGGGTAAGGCAGGGAATACCTAGGTTTCGGAAAGAGCCACCAATCCTCATCAGTTCCCTTGTTTTTTGTCTGGGATATTCTCCCCAGAAGTTATTTTAAAAATAACTTCTGTGACAAAAAACATTTTTTACCCAAGTGACGAGATCGTAAGTTCAATAGAAGAGGAACCAAAGAATTAAATAAAACCAAAATTCTTTTGGAAAGTCTTCTAAATCTTACAACCGCACTTATAAACATTTACATCTTTCTCCACTTGTTATGCTTTCGTTCAACCTGAACGAAGTAGCATAACCATGTAAGTTGGTTTTGTCTGTTACAACAAAAACCCCTTCGTCGACCGTGCCTTGTCTATTAATAGAACAGTGTGGCTTGTTTGTTCGGGATACCGTAGTATTTTGTTGTTGCAAAATTTTTAGGCTTTATCCCTTTATTGTTGTTTTTATAAAAACAAGTCGGGAAGTCGGGTTTTAAAAGACCGCACACGAAAGATTGTGAAATGTTTTTATGCAATGATAAAATTGTAATTGAACAATAAATATTGAACAGTGGTGGCAAAAAAAGTTAAACAATTTTTGTGTCATGAGGAATGAAATGAAAACAGGTTATCAGGATAAAACAATGGTAGAAGAATACAGTTAAGGTGAGAATATATAAAAAGTCTTTTTTAACTCGCTTAAATCATCTGCTGTCTTCTTCGTAAAAGAACAAAGGAGCATAGGGCCAAAATCGAACTAAGTCAACCTAACACTCATTTGTTCCTCTACGAAAAAGCCAGCCGATGACTTGAGCGAGTCTAAAAAGTCTTTTATGTACTCTCACCTTGAGCCACATTGACACAGTTGCTGAGGCAATGAATTGTCAAATCAATTTTGGAATTGAAAATTTTGAATGAAAAACTATTAAAATTCGTTAAAATTATTGTAAAATACATATCTTAATAGCATAATAGGAAAATTTATAAAAATCTAATTATTTTTGAAAAAAAGTTAAAAATTTTTGACATATCAACAAATTCGTTGATGCATCTACCCGTATTTTTCTGTTCAAATAACAATTCCACAGCGTATAAGTCACGTAAATCATGTTTATAATTCCAGTGGATATTCTTTGACGTATGTGCTATGGAATTGAAATTTGAGATCGAGTGGACTTTATAAATCTGAACGTGTTTAATAAAAAAATATAGTTTTTGTACTACGTTTCAATAAAGACTAATCAGGATTTAAGGTGAGAATACACAAAACGCTTTTTTTGACTGGCTTAAGTCATCGGCTGGCTGGCTTCTTCGTAGAGGAACAAAGGAGTATGAGGTTGACTTAGTTCGATTTAGGTCCACCGCTCCTTTGTACTTTAACGAAGAAGCCAGCCAATGACCAGCCAGTCGAAAAAGCGTTTTATGTATTCTCACCTTAAATCCTGATAAGCGTTTTATGAATCCTTACCTTTATTTTGTCATATATTAATTTAAGGCTAAATCACACATCATACTATAGTCATACAAAAGTGTTTTCTCACACAAAATAACAGCAAATTGTTAAGAAGAACTCATGGTAGAATTAAGAAGGTAAAGTCAAAATTCACTGCATAAAAACTAGGTTTCCATCTCGGATTTGTGTATTTACAATGGATTTAAAAATATATTTTATGACAATGAGTTGTTGTCAAACGAATAATTTTGAAAAAAATAGTAAACATATGTTTGCATGACGTTACCTTCTTATCTGGCTGGCTTAAATCATCGGCTGGCCTCTTTGGAAATGAACAAAGGAGCCTGGGGCTAAAATCGAACTAAGTCAACCTAAAACTCATTTGTTCATCTACGAAGAAGCCAACCAAATATGCGCTCTATGTGTTTCCTCTCTTACTTTTATTTGTCATAGCATTATTCATAAATTTCTCAGCTGATATTGGCACTACTTTTGAAATTTTTTTTCTTGGAAGCCCACTGTCCCCTTGAAATGCCTGAGTTGTTAGTTTTGTAATAGGCAAGTCATTACACGCAACACGCTATTCCTAAAGATAAAAATTGAGTATGGAATGTTTGTGCACATGTCATTATTTCATTATCATCATCATCGTGAGACTCATCAATTTTCTTCTTTCTTTTTCCACAAGTCTAGCTCCCCAACACCTCCAATCCAATCTCTCAACGAAGAGTAAAGTTTAGAATTGACAATTCTCGCGCACACACACACACCCACCATGTCAAACAACGTCTAAAGTCCAAATACACGATGAGGCAAAAAATAACTGCATTTTCACTTTATCTTAATGTACGAAATTAAATTTTTGTTTTGCCACTTCACATGTCGTTTGACGTTCTGGCTGGCGGCATGGGTTATTGCGTTTTATTTTATTTAGTCTTCTCTCTTTTTTTGTCATTCAATGGCTCATTCATTTGATGTCTATAATAATTCTTGATGTGTAATGTCATAAATAAATACACTTTAATTATTTTTTTTTTGTAGCGTATTGAGCGTTATTGTCATCACAGGCTGACTGGGTCTTGGATGTCTCATCCACATCATCAAGGAAACCCAAGTGTATAAGTTGTTCGCTCATTGGCGCCATCAAGATAACCCAGCCATGTTAGGATAATGAGGTATTTGTATTCTTTGCTTTTAATGACAAGGATGGATAAAGCAAGGATAAATGTAGACATACGACAAAGGCTTTGTGGTTCACAAGAGAGACAAATTGAAAATCACATAGATTTATATATTTCCAATCATTGTAAATAGATAAAAGGGATTTGAAAGGATTTCTTTCTGAATTTTATTTATAGAAATTTGGCAAGTTATTATTATTTTTGTGTTGTGCAAACGATTTGTGAGGGATATATAATAGGAAGAGTTACGGTGAGAATACATAAAACGCTTTTTTCAATGGCTAAAATCATCGGCAGGCTTCTTCGCCAAAAAAACGAGAGCCAAAATCGAACTAAGTCAACCTAAAACTCCTTTTTTCAAAAACATAGAAATATAAAGATGGGACAAGACAGAGTCAAGATGTGGCAACCCTGTGAAAATACTTCTGTTGTTATGATATCGTAACAACATAGTTAGCAATGTTAAGCGATTTAAACCGGTTAGGGAATATGCAATTAATTAAGAAAGTCTATGGAATAAAATTTTTAAGACAATTGTTTTTTCTATAAATGTGTTTTTATATTAACATAGTCCTGTCATGAGCTATTATGTAGATAGTATAGACACAAACTATTTGTTCAGAATGCATTTTGTCTAGTCTTTACCATTTTAGGTCTTTGCTTTGTTGCTCTACTTTTATGTACTCTCACATTTACTCTACATATTTTTTACTGGGACAACGAGTTTTTCCTTTACGATAACCGATTTTCCCTTTATGATATCGAAAAAAAAATTACAAAAATAGTAGATTCTTGCAGGTTTTGGAACAATCTTGGATGAGACTTAAGTAAAACGTTACAAACCTCATTAGCTGTTCCCTTGAGATTTATTTGAAAAATATATACCAATTATTATGCTTAGAGGCTCTAATGTAAACATAGCATTATTACGGTATAGCATGGTAGAAGAATACAGGTAGATGCATCAACGCTTGGGTAAATTGATATGTCAACATTTATAAAATGTTTTGCCAAAAATAAGTAGATTTTTATGTGTTTTCTTACACGACGCAAATCGGAGGTTATTCTGATAAGTATTTTTCAACAATTTTTACAAATTTCAATAATTTTCCATTCAAGATTTTCAATTGGAAAATCGGTTTGACAGTTCATTTACTGTACAGCTAAAATATTGTCACTTTCAAACAGAGCGTCATTTGCTCCTCTTAAGAGGTTTAAATAGCTTTTAAAAATACCGAAGATATTTAACTCCTCACACTTAAGGCGAGAATACATAGAACGCTTTTTTGGCTGACTTAAGTCAACGGCTGGCTTCTTCGTAGAGGAACAAAGGAGTTTTAGGTTGACTTAGTTCGATTTTAGCCCTTCGCCCTTTTTGGTCTTTTCCGAAGCAGCCAGCCGATCACTTAAGCCAGTCAAATAAAGCGTTTTATGTATTCTTACCCTAAAGGCATGTTTACGTTAGAATATCTTTTCTGGGTTAAGCTTCTTTTTGAAAATTTAATTAAGGTATATGCAATGGAATTGAGAATTTTAACCGCATGGGGTTTCTAAATCCTTTACAACCTAAACGTACTATAACTGTTCTGAGAGGAGTAAAATTAAGCTACACTCTCCAATTCGAATCCCTTTCAAAGAAACGCATCATCAAATGAAATACATGAGTAAAGCTGGGAATACATAAAGCGCTTATTTGACTGGCTTAATTCATCGACTGGCTTCTTCGTAGAGGAACAAAGGAGTTTTAGGTTGACTTAGTTCGATTTTGACCCTAGGCTCCTTTGTTCATTTCCGAAGAAGCCAGCCAAATAAGCGCTTTATGTATTCCCAGCTTAAAGTACATATCATGGAAGAACAATAAAGGTAGATGCATCTTGGGAACATTAATATGTCAAAAATTTTGAAATGTTTTTCAAAAATAAGTAAAATTTTATATGTATTAATTTTTCAACAATTTTTTGCAAATTTACATAACTTTTCATTCAAAATTTTCAATTCTGAAATTAGTTTGACAGTTTATTGTCATGTTACATATGTACTTTTCGATCACAGCGAACCCTATGACAACACATATGTGTCGTCTAATAGCAACTTTAGCCAATTGACGAAGTATTTCCACAGTTTTTTTTTTAGTTTGTATATTTGTATATAGCCTTTAGTATCTCCCAATTCATAGGTCTTACATTTGACGGAAAGAAAAGTGAGACTTAAGCTCATTCTACTCTCTTCTTTGTCATTAAATTACTTTTCCGTGTACTTTCCCCGTATGTTTACGAACTCTACAATTAATATTATGATGAATTGCTTTGCCGTGTTTCATCTACATATATTTGTCCATAAAGTTTTCCATTACGACAAATTTGAGTCATATTGATTTTGAGTAATAATTTCAATCTAATTCTATGTGAAATAATAATTGTTGTTGTTAACTGTTATCGTTGCAGATAACCTGCGACTGACGTTGATCAATCGATAAATAAACCACTACACTTCATTATGAGTGCATTAAATTGTTTTTTTTTTTAACGTAAATCAATATTTTTAAAGAAATTTTGATATGACGCAACACTTTATGGAAGTGCATATATAGCGCGTCAATTTGATTTGAAATATTTTCCATAACATATTTCCAAATCGATTTATTTCCCTTTTTTCTTAAGGTGAGAATACTTAAAACACTTTATTGACTGGCTGTCTTCTTCGAAATAGAACAAAGAAGCGTAGGGCCAAAATCGAACTAAGTCAACCTAAAACTCCTTTGCTCCTCTACGAAGAAGTCAGCCGAAGACTTAAGCCAATAACAAAAAACACTTTTAAGGTACTCTCAATTTTTAAATATATATTGACCATCTATTCTACGTTATCAATTTTCCATCACACCCCAAGCACTCTCTCGATTTACCCTTTCAATGTTTTAACAGCTGTTATAACCGCTAATTGCTTTAATAAATGGATGACAATCTATAAAAAGTCAAGACAGAACAATTGCATTAATTGTGTCTTCGCCGGATAATTGAAACCAGTTTTTACTGGTTTTTGCAAAGAAAACAGCAGAACAATAAAAAAGGCAGAATAACAGATGTAATTATTAATAGCAATTGCAACAAAATGAACACAATTAAATAAGCACAACATTAACCCGGCTAAAATTATACAACCGGTGAGTAAAGATAATACTGACTAGAACTTAAAAATACTGAAGGGGACGGGATATTTCTGGGAGTGTTATAATAGAGTCATTAAAATTGATACACAGCTTTGAATTAATTTAAAAAATATCTTCCAAACGCAAGAGGGCAAATTTACAAGACTTTCCTTAAGGTGAGATTACATAAAACGCTTTTTGGATGGCTTAAGTCATCGGCGGGCATATTCTGAAAGGAGCAAAGAATCGAAGGGCCAAAATCGAGCTAAGTCAACCTAAAACTCCTTTGTTCCTCTACGAAGAAGCCAGCCGATGATTTAATCCAGCCAGAAAAGCCTTAAAAAAACACTCCGTCAAAACCATTTTGCCCAGAAAGACGGAAAATCGAAAGCTGGAACTATATTCAAAATTCACTTTCTCCAAAAAAAACACAAACCGCCTTTATACTGACTGATATATTACGCGTTTTACGTAGATTTGTCATGTATTTCACGCATTATCAAAATAATTGACTATCCAAATAAGGTGTAAATAAGGCTTAAGGCTATGTTTACATGTAAGTCCAATGACCTAAATTATAGCCATGGTAAAATTAAGAAGGTAGTCATTTTAAATAAGCCTACGCATCTCTGCATTTTCTGTAATTTACCTTGTCAAATTTCACTGCATAAAAACTAGGTTTCCATCTCTGATTTGTGTATTTATTATAATTAAATATTTTGACAATGAGATAAATAAATAATAAATATTTTGTCAAATGAATAATTTTGAAAAAAAAAATGTTGAATAAATTATTGCATGACTTTACCTTCTTGATTCTACCATGATTATAACACAGTCAATAGGTACTAGGTTTACCACATCATAATTTCCTAGAGTACGTTTAGACTTACTATCGAGTCGATTTCAATTGTCAACTCCATTGCGTTTATCGCAAATAAAATGGAATTTCAAATCCAGTGGATTTATTTGACATATGTATACGCAAATGAATTGACAATTGAAATCCAATCGATTCGGTAAATGTCAACGTACTTCTAAATTAGTTGTCAAAACAGTTATTGTGAATGGAATCACAGTACGATAATAAAACAAAACAGTAAGGAAAATGTAAACAAATTTTGACATTTAGTCCGATTCGTGGTAGAAGAATATAGGTAGATGCATCAAAGCTTGGGAACATTGATATGTCAAAATGTTTTATGTTTTATCAAAATAAGTATATTTTTAAATGTTTTATTTTTAAATGTTTAAATTACAATAAAAAAAACTACGGTTGAGATCGAAATACCCTCCTAATGTCAAATTAATTTTTTTTTTGTCAATAATAAGCAGATTTGTATATGTTTTCGGAGGTTATTATGAAATGTATTTTTAAAAGATTTTACGAATTTCAACAAATTTTCATTGAAAATTTTTAATTCCAATATTGGTTTGACAGTTCATTCATCAGCTGACGTTTTCATAGGTTTAATCACATTTTGACAATGCGAAAGATCTAATGGACAGGCCATGGTCTGATTGGGGTGACACGCCCACCGATAGGACATTGGGACATTGGACATTGGGACTTTATTTAAATTATAGTTATAGAGTTAAAACAAGTGTATATTGTAATGCATCTACTAAATACAGCCAGTTTCAAGAAGTCACATGTAGCTGCAACCAGATGACTATACCATTTATTTTGAAAACAATTTTCACGTGCACGGCAAACGCACACTAATCAAACAAAGTTTTTTTTTTTATAAAATTATAAAAAGAAAAGAAATTAACATGTGTTTCAGGCAGTTGTCTCAACTTAGTCTCATTCTAACCGATTCAGATTCGAATAATACAATTACACTCAAGTGTGCAATATGAAAGATGGCTTAATGCCATTAAAGGTTTAAATTGAGATAATAATAGCAAAGCGTAAATATGTTTGAACTACTCGTTGATTCAGAAATAAATTGAGTGGCGTTCTAACCGCCAATTAACTATAATTGAATAATTATATTAAAATGCAATACAATGGAAATATTTGGATGGATGAAATTGAAATGTAAATGTGACTAATCGAATAAAATGGAAAAGCTTTCATTGAAGTGTTTCGAAGAATCTACTGTTTTTTGGTATTGTTTTCGATATTATAAAGGGAAAATCGATCATCGCAGTAAGAAAAAAGTTTTGAAATGTTTTGTCGAAAATAAGTACATTTTTAAATGTTTTCTTATGCGATGAAAGTCGGAGGTTGTTATAATATGCATTTTCCAACAATTTTTACCAATTTCAATAATTTTTTTATTCAATATTTTCAATTCCAAAATCAGTTTGACAGTTCATTGTCCCAGCAGCTATGTCGATGCGACTACCTGTATACTTCTACCATGACAAATTTTCATATAGCGGCTCTGACGTAAATGATTGAAAAATTTCGAATATGTAAATAGGCATTTAGTTTCGCACTGTTTCAGTAGATGCATTTTTATACATCGGCTCCGATCCGAAAAAGATTCATTCTTAACAATAGTTTCAATAGTTTCCAACTTATTCATATTTTCTCTCATTCAATAAACTTAACTTATTTTATAATTAAATAAGATTGCAGTTGCTCACATGTTCGACCACTGGGACATCGGATTATTTAATTATAGCCCAACAAGCATTAATTTTGAACACCCAGAGTTTGCATACAATTATTTCAATTAGAATCCAATAAAAAAAATAACAATTAATGGATAATAGTTTAGTTGATAAAATTAAAGTGATATCCAATTACCTTCTTATTTTCCAGAAGCTGCAAGAGTCTACTATTTTTAAAAGTTATTTTCCATATATCAAAAAGGGAAAATCGGATATCGCGTTGAAAACTTTTACATTCTTGCAGTTTTTGGAACAGACCAATCATCGTACAATAATCAGAAGGTAGCATGGCACAATCAGAAAGGTAATTTAAATTCAAAGCAACTAAGAAAAATGCAACTCTATACTAGGGTCTTATTGTGTCGAATGAACTTTTAATTTTTTCAGAACAATTTTAATATTGGAGAAAAAGTTTACAAAACATTTGCTCCGTTCCAGAATGTCTGCTAGAATGTAAATGTCTTTACTACGATAATCGATTTTTTCTTTATAATATCGAAATTAATAGCAAACCTAGAAGATACTTCTGGAGATTCTGGAATAGAGCAATAAATAGAATGTGGTGGATGGGCACTTATTTTCCACAATATCGAGTGTCTGATATGATAACAATCCTATTTCAGCCTCAAGGCCAAAAAAAATATACTTTGTTCCAGACCCTGCAAGAATCTACTATATAAGCAATTTTTTCGATATCACGAAGGGAATATCGGTGATTGTAAACGGTTATGTTCTTGCAGTTCTGGATCAGACCCATGGCAGAATTGAGGAGGTAAAGTCAGGCAATTTTTCAAAAATTATTGTCAAAATTTATATTTATAAATCCATTGTACATTCACAAATCAGGAATGGGAACCTGTTTTTATGCAGTGAAATATGACAAGGTTAATTACAGAAAATGCAGAGATGGATATGCTTATTTTGAATGACTTTACCTTCTTAGTTTTTCCATGATCAGGCCATTATTTGGTCCACTCCGGAACTGTAAAAACGTAAATGTTATTATTACGATAACCGATATGACAAAAATTATTCTACTCAAAACCTGAAAAAATTTAAATTTCATCAAAAATGAAAAAATTTCAAAATTATTTTGTTTTTTATTCAATACATTTCCATAAAAAAATGTATCTATGGCTTGACATTGCAAGTCTATCAAAAAAAATATATTCAGGTGATTGCTATGTTCAAACGGTCATATTATTAACAATTCCCACTTCGAGACAATGACGCCATCATCACTTACAATTTGCTATTGCAAATTCACACGCTAAATGCTTCAATAAATAAAAACATATTTAAAGATTATATTATCCCTTGTCAAAAATAACATTTAAACCGTAACGGTCTGTGGTTACTCTCACCAGCCAATGCAACACTGTACCGTACAGCTATGCATTTCCCTTCTCTATCAAATCACACAAATACAACCCTGTCTTTAGGTAGGCCACCATTTTGAAAAATGAAGAAAATAAAAGTGACAAGACGTTGCCAAATTGCGTGTGTAACCAAACCAGAGTAGACATCATTTTTCAACACAGAATTTTCTCTTCGGGACGGTACCTCTTTACCAAATATTTTTTGATAGAGTTGACCAATTGATTTTTCTTGCATTGTTTGGGCAACATCTGGAAACTCTTAGAATCCTCCAAAAAAAGGTAAACAATGAATGCCAAACGAACCAAGTACGCGACATTGACAACAACGACAGCAAATGGCACCATTAAAGAAGAGGTCGTTCCTGTGCTGATACACGACCCTAGCTCAGGCGAGGAGCCCCAATATGCCTATGCTACATTTGCCACAACAGAGGAAGCTGAGGCGGCCGTGGCTTCCCTGAATAGCCAGAGACATCAAACTGAAGTGATTCAGGAAACACAGGAGGTGATTATCGACGAACATGGTCGTCCCATAGCCATACACCAGGTCATTACAGAAGATGGTGGCTCAGTTGAAGAGGTGGAGACCGTGGAGGATGATGGAAGTCACACAATACTGCACATTGTACCCACTGGCACATCGGAGGGTGGCCATGACGATAGTTTGGGCAGCACCGAGGAATATGAAATCACTGATGCTGGCCTCACCGAAATCATTCACCGCAATAACAAAACCTTTTACTGTCCCAACTGTGGTAACTGTTACAGTGCTGCAGGCTCGCTTAAACTCCACATGAGAGCATGTATGCGCCAAAAGACAGAAGTCCCCGAAGACCAAAGGAAGTGTAATATATGTAATCGAGTCTTCAATTCGGTTAGTTATCTTAAAGAACATATGTTGCGACATACGGGCGAGGGACCAAAACGTTGCCAACGCTGTTATCGCAAATTCATCGACGAAGAAAAGTACAAAGCCCACATGGAACAGCATAAACACCAAGACAAGCTGGAAGCAGAGGCCGCAGCATTGCAGGTCGAACATGGATTCAAAAAAATGGTGGTCAAAGAATACACATGCTCGTTTTGTTCGCAGAACTTCACAGTGGCCTTTGAGGCGGGACAAGTTAAGCGTCGCTATGCCTGTGATCCCTGCCGCGAGAAATTTTCCAATGCCGAAGTGTTGAAACAACACAAACAGATGGTCGATGAAAAGCGAGAATTCTCCTGCGAACGTTGTGGCCGTAAATTCGTGTTTGAGGGTTTCCTGCAGCGTCACATCCCCACATGTGACGGTACCATCAAACGGCGACGAGATTTAAAGTAGGCCTAGCAGAAGTTGTATTTTTTCATTTGTATTTACTCTACAAAAAGATATCTATATTTGAAATTCTTTTTTAATTACATATATAAGAACCTCTCTCTTTTTAGCCACTGCTACTGATTTGTAACAGAACATCATTTAACAAATAGCACTTAGCTTTCGTTTAAACATAATTAGTTTTGTTATGGTGCTCATTTTTAATTATTTAGGAATTTGGACAATTTTTTGCAAGATTCAGTTTTAATTTTTCTATGATTGTAATAGAATGTTATGAAATAAATGAAAAAAACTACATAATTGAATTTGATTGCAATGCAATTTAAAATTTTCACGCTTAGACAATAAATGCTGATGACAACAAAGAAAATAGTTGCTTGGAGAAAAGCAAGTTGTCTGGTCTTGTTCAGCAATGGTATAAAATGTCTTAAAAAAAATATTCAATTCAAATTTCTTTCTTTTAAAGTTACCATTTATTCAACAATTTCCTATGGGGATTCCGAGGAACCACTCACGCTCTTTTTATAAATTTAAAACTAAAGAAAAGCTTGGCTGCATTTTAGTAGACAGTTCCATCATCTTTCCAAAATGGACCAGATGGTTGCATATAAAATATTTAAGACCACAATTTGATGTGGGCACGTTTAGCAAGGGCCTTCCAGTCGGTATGGGCATAGAATTCTTGGAAGCTGGGGCTAACCAATTTATCCTTGGGCAATGTTTTGTAAATAGGTTCGCCGTACCAGGTGCCAACCTGTAAAAACAAAAAGAAATTGCTTAGCATTTTATAAAGCTTGCTTAAACTACTTGAGCTACCTCCCAGCCGGGAACATTAGCCATTAACTTGGCTTCTTCATCACGATTGCGTCTCAATTGCTTCAAGAATTCACGATCGCGTTCAGCAATCAAAACGGGGAAAATGACATTCTCAGCCGAACGCATTTCAATTTCCTCACGTTTAATCATCTTGGCGTTCAAATAGTAAATGTACAACCCTACTGTGGTAACAGCAGCGTATGTTCCCAACATTTGCCAACCTGTAAAATGTCATTAATACTCCAATTATTTCATTCGGCAAATGAATCATAAATTTCCCCCTACCTGTGAAGTAAACTTTGGCAGGCACACGGGCAAAGGGAATTTTCTTATAGCCTCCTGGTGGGGGCATATCTTGCTTCTTAGCAGCATCCATTATTTACAAATTATCGCTAAACAAAATTAACAGTTATATTTTTAATGAGTTTCAGATAAAATATCTATAATACATCAGAAAAAAAGAAAATGATTTAATTTTTACCCAATTGCTGCTGACAAGTTTGACAAATGGCGTTTTTGCATAACAGCTAGGGATGTAATTCAAACGATAAATCGATTTGACATTCATCGATTACATTCAAGTGTCAGCTGTTGAGAAATGTCAAGTTCAAGGGATCCTTTCGATCTAGGTAAACCTTTGTTCTGTTTCAAAAATAAATGTACTTATTTTAAATTTAACATTAGCTTAAAATTAAATTTATTAATTTTTAGTAATGTATTTTAATACCATTTTTTATATATCGCTTTTTTATGGAATAAAACTAGAATTCTTATAAAAATTTTCGTTACAAGCAACCGATTCTAAAACAATAAATATAATATCGATAATACCTTGACCATATCTCTAGTTGCCATCTCTAACTAAACAGAAAACATCAAACACATGGGAGAGAGTGTTGTTGATACTAACTTTTTTTGTTTTTTCTGAATATAAGGACCACAAATAAAACGAAAGAAATGAACGCATTAAACCTAAGGGTTTCTTCTGTTAAAAACAATGAAAATGTACGAAAAAATGCTGAAATGAGGGCAGCTATTGTAAAATTACCGGCCCAATATCAAGGTAAGAGTGGCAGCAACACAAAATTCACATTGAGAGAGAACATATTTTTTTAAAGAGAATCGAAATGAGTACCATGGGTCGTTTCATGACCTACCGCGAATTTCATGAACATTTTCAATTATGAACGAAACCAAGTGTCAAAAGGGTTTGGGGAGGAAAAAAGAAACCTTTCTTCTACAACACCTGTATTTAATTAAAATTTTGCATTTAATTTAAATTTTCTGTTATTTCTCTCTTAGCTGATGGCATATTTTGTATGGAGTTCGCCGAATGCGCCACTGTACCAGATCAGGTGGCTTGTGTTAAAAAGGTAGGTACTCCTATACATTTTTCTGCGGTTATAGTTCTAATTCTGTTCGTTTGCAGATATATGGAGCTGCCAAAGATAATGAAGATGTACTTCAGTTCTTATGCGACCTTTTATTTAGCAGTCCCTTAAAACATCCTGTGCGCAATCAAATCGTTAAGTATGTCACAAACAATCATGTATGATTTCCATAAATATTGTTGATTTTTTCCAGGCTCTTAGTTAATGCTTTCACAGTAAATGCTGATAGCTTAACCGAAACTTCAATTGTGAGATCATTAAGCAAAAGCATACAAAGTCTTGTGGAGGAAACAAAAGCCAATCCCACGAGCATACAATGGAACACGAACATAGTTTCACTGTCTGGATGTTTTGAGAATTTCGAATGTGGTCGCAAAGCTTTGGGTTTAAACATAGAAAATGTGTTCTTGATAATCTATATTTCTGTTGGTAAATACTTGGAAGAATTGAAGTAAGTAAATAAGTAGTTTCCACTGGTTTCAGTATATATACATAATGATAATTTATCATTTATAGGAGTATAACTTCACCGTCAGTACGTAACGAATACTACATGTATGTCCACAATTCCGTGAGAATACTTTTGACTTGTACGCAAGAATTTGGACAGTCTTTGAAGATAACACATCCTGAAGAGTTGAGAAACCTTACCAGACTTTGTGGGGATATTGTTTTGGATGGTGACATTCCTATGGACCCACGTACCAACGCTGGCATGTTAATGGCTAATATAGCAAGGCTTTTTAATGAATACGACAGCTTTGTCCTAAAAGCCCAGGATATACAAAGCCCCAATGAAATTGCTTTATGTGTGGGAGTTATAAACACCGCCAATGCCGAAGATTTCCAAAAATATTCCATTAACATATTGGCGATATGTAAAAAAATTGATGAAATTGCTAATGCCAATGCAACTGTGCCAAATATCTTACTGTGTGCCACAAGAGCTCTTTATCAAATATCTAAATTAACCCTACAGTTTGCCTTGGAAAGTTCAAAGGTGGATAGCCATGAAATTTTGAATAAATTAATGGAATTTTCAGTGGCATTTATGGAACATCACATGGACAGTGTCAGACATTTGTGTAGGGATCTTATGCGTAATGTTGTGGCAGCTGCCAAGAAATTGGATTACCAAGAATTGATAAATAATATCTATCAAGCCTGCAACTCGGACAAATTGTCATTGGCGGTGAAATGCGTAATATTGCAGCAAGTTTCCTATGTTTTGGGTGCAGATAATATTTTAGATAATTGTAAAACCATTTTTGCCAAATTATTTGCCGAGAATTTGGGAAAAGATTTTATTGTTAATAATTTATATGAAGGTAAGAGTTTCATTTAATTTGTTAGCAATTCATAATTTCGTTTTATTTCAGCTTTAATGATGGCCAACTACAAGGAGCAGGCATTTGATGGATGGTGTAAAACCTGGATTGGATTTTTACTAAATATAGCCAGTTTTCAAGATTCGCGTTTGTCTGACATAGAAACTCTAATAGTTAAAGCGGTGAAATGTGATAGTCGTGTTGTCCAAAGTATACTTTTTAGACAAAACGATCAGCAAGCCATTCCCATAAGCACCAAACTCTCCACTCTATGGGCTGTGCGTAAATCAGGTATTAAAATTGACAACTATGGGGAAATTATGCAGCAATTCTCACGGCATTTGCAGTTAAGTATTTTATCCAATGACGATGAGACACGCATTATGGCTCTTAGGCTCTTGGTGGAGACGCATAAAACCACAGAACCCCTGACGCAGATGGAATGTGACTTGATAATTGTGTACTTGCAATACAATGTAAATACCCAATGCCCAGCCACAAGACATAAATCATTGGGTCTGTTAACGAAAGCCTTAAATCGTTGCAGTTTGGGTTTGCAAAAGTTCCTAAAGAGAAAAGAAGTGCAACAAGAAAAATTGCTTGAACTTAATTTCCTCAAAGCATTTATGAAAATCTTGGTGGAAAATCTTTTCGAAGGAGCCAACTTCAGTCGCAGATCAGTATCCCTGCAATTGCTGCAGCAATCATTTGAAATTGTTAACAATTGTGGCTTGAAACTTTTATCTTTGCTGCCAAACCAAAGCGTTAAAGTCTTGTATGAAACCCTAAGAGATTCCTACGAATCTAACAATGAATTGGCTGTTAATATGCTGAAATTACTACAAGATAATGCCACGGATATTGAACTGCTGAAGGAATACCAATTAGAAATAGATCTCAATGACGTTTTGGATCTTTTGACATCTGTGAAGCCTACAGATTCTGTTACTGCCTCATATCAATTGGAATTTTTGTGTCATCGTGGTTGTCCTTCAATGTTTGGAGAATATGAATTGCCTCGTTATTTGCCAACATATTTTGCTTCTTTGAAGTGGTTATTAAATCATTTGAAGGAAGGTTTAGCGTTGGCCCGCGTAAGCATTTTGGAGGCTGCTAAAATGAATCCATTATACGGCATACTACTGGCAATTAAACACTTATTAGCAAAGATACACTTTTCTCAATTGGCAAAGGAGTCTGAATGGCGTAGTTTGATCAGCGAATTGATAAACATCTGTAAGGATTTAACAGATGTGGTGTCGCCAATTGTAAATAGTTCATCACCGGAAGGTCATTTGCCCAATGATTTTGGGGAATTCCCAGAGGATATTTTAACGGAGAAGAAGGTAATAAGTTTCTGAGGAATATATATTTTTATTAATGTACATTTGCGTATTTTTGTAGCACTCGCTTGATTCAGAATCTGCTCCCTGTAAAATATTATCCTCAAAACTACGTAAATCTGATTTAGCTTCCCTCAAAACCACACCCCAAATGGTTTTACTTTGTGCCTGGCGCACCGTGAAAGAAGTCTCTCTCATTTTGGGTTATGTTGTTTTGAATTCCCCCATACAATTCACTGAAGAAATGGAGGAATTTCTCATAACCAAATCGCAGATTTTGGAAATTGGCGAACATTTCAAGTTATTGCTCTCGGAGACCAAACATCGTGGCGCTTTTGAACAGGCCTATGTAGGATTTTCAAAACTTTGTTGTCGCCTCTGGACTGTGGAGAATGCGGAGTTGAATACCCTGCCAATGATGTGGCTAAATGAGTTAATATCAATTATTTCTCAAGAAGATGTAAATAATGGTAAAATATGCGCTACTCGCCGCAGTGCTGGCGTGCCATTTATGGTTCAAGCTTTAATTACCTCAGAATTGAAGGTGGGCTCGATTAAATCTTTGGCGTTTTGTATGAAACACCTATTGGAATTGGCTTCTGGCAAGGAACACAGCTCGGAATCTCGTACGCATGCCTTGAATATATTAAGAGCTTTGTTCCGTTGCTCGGATTTAAATGAAGCTGTGGGTGAATATGTTTCACAGGGTATAACAGTTGCCATCAACGGATATGATGCCAGCAATTGGTCGGAGAAAAATTCAGCTACACTGCTATTTGCCTCATTAATGACACGGATATTTGGTGTGCAACGTACCAAAGATACGGAAAATCTAAATATTCGTAATAAAATGACGGGACGTGTCTTCTTTTTGCGTTATCCCAAATTATATGACTTCTTTTTGGAAGAGCTGCAGAGGGCAAGTGAGCTTATTGCCCAACAGCAGAAAGCCCATAAGTTGCATCCATTGCTATTGGTCTTAAGTCGTTTGTATGTCTCGGCCTTGGAGGGTACCGAATCGAATTTGAAGCTATCCCAATTTATACCATTCATCTCGGAGTGCGGTGGTTGTCCAGAAATGCAGACACGTTATTTGGCCGCCAAAGCTATTGCTGCTTTGGTTAACAAGGATGAAGTTACAACATTGTTGAGAGAAAAATGTGCGGAAATTGTGGTAAGTTTTGACAGAAATTTGATTTATAAAAATATATCGCTATGAGACAGAATTTTTCTCCTTATTTTCCAGTGTATGGCTGATGGAAGTGACCTTAAACTGAACCATTTACATGGCTATATGCTACAGGTAACTAATTTCGTTTGCAATTAATTTAGTATTTCGATCATGAATCTTCCTTTTTCCAGATTTACTTTTTATTGAAAAACAACAACTCAATTTTAAATGAGGACCTAGCGATGGATATCTGCTGCACACTTGTGTGTTTTCATAAACGTACCGGTCTACAAAATGTGGTTGTATTGAAAACAATGTCGGATATTTTCATAGAAATTTTAGGCAGGTGGGTGTTTTTTTTTCTGCTATACTTTTTGGATACTAAATTCTTTGCTCTTCCAGTCTATCGTCCTTAAATGGTAAACAGGGTTTAGTGCAATATCTAGCATACTTTTCTTCTTTGGCAACAGAAATAGAAATGAATCCCAAACGTAGCTTTTATTACACCGTGCAATATAAATCAAATTTCTTGTATAACCTACACAACATGCGCTTGACGTTGCCTGCAGAGGCTTTGAGTGACTATATTTTAGAGCCACCAGTAAATCTGTTGCCATTGGAACAATCAGAAACGTGTCTCAATATTATTTTGCTTTCATTGGCGGGTAACAGCTACGACGAGGGAATGTTGGCTGAATTTGAAATACTACCAAATGAAGTGCAATTTATTAAATGCTTAAATGAAGAGACATTACAAGAACTATCGTCGGAGTTGAAAAATAGCAAGGCATTGAAAATTTCGCTTAGAAAACTACTTGACATACCCAAATATTATCCGGAGGCCGCCAAGAAAGCTTACGCTATTTTGAGTCAGCTAAGACACTTCGATTTTACTTTAACGCAGCTCTTGGAAAAGGCAAAGCAGCATAAAAACGATGTAAAATCAGCTCTGACCATGTGTGTGGAAAGGGTCTTGCAAAGCAGTGGAGTTAACTATGATTGTGCCCAAAAATGTCTGGAATATTTAATAGAAATCGCCCATCCCTCACAGCCATATTGTTTGAGGTAGGTATTAAGTGTAATATACTTTGGGAAATTTTAAAATAACATTCTTCTAATTCAAGGATCAAAGCTGCCAACAGCCTAAAACACATTGCCGTTCATTATCGAAAATGTTTGAAGCTGCAACGTTTAGATTTTATAAATTTATATATCAAACTTGTGTTGGATCTTTTAATGGACGATGACTATGACATAAGAGATGCCAGTGCCAAACTGGTTGTTTCTTGTCTAACGAACGAAACAGATTTGTGTTTGCGTGGAAATTGTCAGCAACAATGTTTGAAAATTTCCCCAAAAAACAATGTTGTATCGCCTGTGGTACAACGTCTATTCTTACAATATACCGTGGATCTGTTAGTTGCATTTAAGGCCAGTGAGGACTACGTTGTAGATATATTTAACCTCATTGTCAAACACTATGCTGTGACAAGTAGTAATGACTTACCATCAAGTTTTATTGATGTGGAAATATTTGATAAAAGTGAAGCTAATGATTTTGCAGAACCTTTTATGGTGGTAAAAGATGCTACGGAAATATTTGCACAAACCTTCAGGAATCAAGCAAAAATTGTGGAACACTTGAGAATGTATGAAAAGTCCTAAAGGGGCAGAATTCTCTTTTAGTTAGTGAAGCCAGAGTGGTATACTTTCTTTGAAGACGTACTTTTTTTTTGCTTCGTAGTTAATTATAGCCTATATTTCTTATATTTAAAATTAAACATTGTACTTTTTATTGTATCAATTTAAATCAATGTCAACCACAAAAAAGTAACCGCATTATGTCTTTTAAAAATATCTTGAAATCAAGTTTGTATTTTGTAACATAGTTTTGAACTAACCTTTCAATTCATTTCTTTCTTACATATATCAATATGTATATGATATTTTTTGTTCAACATATATATAGGTATAAATAAGGATGTTGTTTATCACACGAAGACACTCTAAAGTAATGATTTATAATAATAGTAATAATAATAATAAAAAACAATAAACAAAAGGTAGTATCTTCAGGGGCAGGTAACCACTAAAACGTCTTTAAAAGCAATGCCCAGTAAGTGGGGGTATTTAAAAAACAAATAAACAAAGTTAACAAAATTATTCAACTTTGGTTTTGGGATCATCCAGAAAACAAACCTCAGACTGGCGCTGACTACCACCACCACCACCACTGCTGCAGTTGCTATTGGTACGTGGTGTGGCATTATCTGGCGGCACCGACGACGACGACGATGAACCTCCGACGGTTGTATTCACATTATCACTAACACACTCATCACAAACCCGTACATCATCCAGCCAACCACGTTCAGGTACAGGGCGCCGAGATTTTGAGCACTCGGCACAGACTCCTTGACCACACTTGCGACAGTGATGGCGCTTACAGTCGCCTCCCTTAAAGGAACGTTGAGGACTTTGCGCTCTCTCATTGGCATTGGACATGGCTAGGGCCAATAATTCTTCGGCAGTGCCAAATTTCATTTTACAAATGTGACAACTAAGGGCTTCCGAGTCGGGTACCCAATAATCAGGTCTAGCTGTATCTTTGATGATATCTAAACAAATCGTGCATTAGACATCAATATACCACTTATGTGACCATCCATCCTTACCTTTGGTACATTCCAAAGCTACCGACGCCACATTGCTGATTGTGTTGTAAAGCGTTTCACCACATTTACGTACGGTTACATCTGTTTCCTCGTGAGCTGCTGCTGTTGCATCAGCATTACTTGATCCTGCAGTATGATTTTGAGAGTTAGTAGTATTATCATTAGTAGTTTGTTCTTCTTGATCTGCATATACATACACACATATACATGTATTAATAAAGTTTTCTGATTGGCTTAAATCATATTTCGGACATACCTGGCATGGAGTTGGGATGTTTAAGTAGGAATTGGCGGCAATCATTGCACACACGGACATTTTCAAACCATTTGCGGGCCGGCACTGGCATTCTATGCTTAGAACAGGCATCACAGAAACCCTCACCGCAACCACGGCAATGATGTTTGCGCAGGCCAGTCTTATCAAAGTTTTTCTTGCAAGAAAAACAATTCTACAACAATAGAAAATCGGATAGACAATTTATTTGGTATAACAGCCATTTATTCTGGAATTACTTACCACAATTTCATGATTAGGTTTCCAATATTTGGGGGCAACCTTGTCGGCACACCATTCTTTTAGTACCCCCGTTGGCTGTGATGAGAAATTAGTCAGGGCCTCGCACACATAGGACACCTTGTCCAAGACCATTTGTCCCGAATGGGAAGGTCCTTTGGGCGATATGTTACTATCCTTCCAAATATGCACTGTCTGGGTCCGAATGGCATCGCATTCTTGTGTGCCACTCCAATATTTAAATGTCTTGGCTATTTCGCCACAATGTGGACAGTTTATTACGCTGTGAGTCCATGTGTCAATGCGTGTGACAATCACCTCACGTCCGTTGTTATAACACACTTTACACAGCTCAACCTTGTTTTCGAATTGATGCTGGTGCTGGCAGGGATTTAAATTCAAATGGTCCTCTCCCTCATGGCCCATGGAACGCTGGCAACGGCGATTACATGAGGCACACAATATGGGACATGTGAAATACTGTTCGGGAAAGGGATTTATAGATCTCTCCACAATTTCACCAGAGAATTTTTTATTCAAGGCCCTCATGGCTTTAAAGATAATGCTGGGCTGGCGTGCCGAACGCACTGTTGTATTATCCAAATCCACACGTAAAGCTGCAATAAGTTTGTTATAATCGGTTGAACCGTTGGAAGAGGTCTGTATACCCACATAACGCAGTGAACTGAAAGCATTGATGTCATAGTTTAGACGGGCAAATTTTTCGCGCAATTTCTCCTCGGCACTTTCTTCAACAGCTGCAAGGGAGGGGGAGATGGTATTAGTACTTTAATTTGGTAAATAAGCTATGGTTGGGCTTACAATTTTCCAAGGGTTTTGTATGCCTTGTTTCGTGGAATATTATTACAGCTGGTCCCAAATTGGCAGAGCCTTGTATCGACAACGACTGCAAGGCCTGGGAGAAATGCAAACAAAATGCCTTCGAAGCAGTGCCTAAGAACTCATACATATCACTATGCAATCGTTCTGAGCGTGTGCGATATATCACAATATCTGATATGGCTAGAATCTGTGGGGGTGGGGTGGAAGGGATAGTTACAATATTTATTTGAATAAATTCAGAATTTAAACAAATTTACCTTAAGTAACATGCGCATGCGTTGATTACTTTTCGATGAAGTGGACAACAAACCCTCCGTATCCAAACATAGCACACCAATTTCATTTTGCATTGCCGCATAAACACCCAGGGTGCAGGAATTTTGTTCTGGTGACGTTTTAAAAACCTCTTCACCCTTAAAGAACGTATGATTCATGGTGTGTGATTTACCATCGCCGGTATTGCCAAAAATGGTAACCACTTTAATTTTGGCAGTATCAGGACAGTGCAGCTTTTTGCAAAACAATTCAGGGGTGGCAATGTGCAAATGTTCGTTGGCATCCATCAAGAGAAAGGAGCGATCCGTTGAATTGTCCATGACTTCATAATCGGTTGAGGTGAAGGGTATGGATCTAAAATCAGCATCGCAAACAATGTCGGGTCGTAATGCTTCTTCCTGAAAAGGCAAAGAGGAAAAGTTTGGAATTTTTAAATGTTTGGTGCTTCTATGCATTTCCTTTGGTGGGACATTTTTAAAGTGAGATCTACAACGTCATGTCTCAGTGTCTTCCTCTCAAAAAGCACACCTTTTGTGCTTTGTCATTTTTAAGATAATAACGGCATTAGTTCTCACCTCTGAGATGGGTTTCATAAAAGCCATCTAGCTTTTGTTGTGCTTTTACTCTTCGCTCTCTTTCTCTCTCTACAAATCAACAAGTACAAATGTTTGAATGAAAGATGTAAACTCGTAAACTATTGAAGTTATGGCCAAGGACTTTTCTCCGGCTGGTATTTCACAACAATTGCATTTACTTTCCGAATAAAAACCCAACAAAAACGGAGATCTCCCCTTTATTTTTAGGTTCTTCTTTGTTAAAGAAAATAAAATAAAAAATGCGCAGCGCAACACCCGAACACTGAATGACTTGAGGCAAAATACTACTGGACGTTAACCAATAAGCTTTCATATAAAAAAACAAAAATCAAAAACAATATTTTGTGGTTAATAACAACAATTTCGAAAATATTCTGTTAGTGTATTGGTCGGTAGTCCGTGTAGATTGTGTTGTTTTTTTCTCGCTTTGTATTATTGTTTTTATATTCTTCATGTAAAAAAAAAAAACACAAATCAAAACAAAATAAAAATGCGTCTAAAAGCAGTGATAATGTTAAACAAAGAACCAACCAACCAACCAATATGGCTTGGCTGGGTAACTGGAACACTCTTACTAAATTTGTTTCGCTTCATTTCCTTTTCGTCAGACAATCGTCTGCTACATCATCTTAGCATTATCAGTAGCGGCAGCTAATGAAAGACCTTGCCGGCACGAGAAGGGCACAAATGCATTGGCGAGTCAATAAACTTTTGAGGGGTGGACTAGCTTTGGTGGGTGGGAATGTTGGATTTAATGGCGGGAGCAGCGCCTACCGACCGGCGTGTAATGTGTGCTATGCGACAGTTGTGATTCTTTGCGTGTAGAATGATGTGTAAGTATGTCTATTAATAGGAAATGAATTGAAAATGTCTGAGGTACATCCGTTAGTGCAACGTCATAGAACGTGGGAAACGTGGGAAGAGTTTAAGGAATTGTTTTCTCATGTTGTCATGAAAGTGAAAATAGTTTTATTTTCGGCCAGGAGGATTTTTTATGGAATAATATCCAATATGGACCCTCCAGATCTAGAAGAAATGCATGTGTTTTACAGGACCGGATTTGGTGAACATTTAAATGGCTTTGAATAAGTTTTGTACTAGGACTGTTGAGTTTTATTCAATGGTCTTTGGAGAAGACAGCTGTTGTAAAAATCAGCTGTCTTATCACAGCCACAACCGCCATACCTACGTAGTTTCAGAAGAAAAAAAAAACGGGGCTTGGCTTATCAGGCCAATGTTAATGAATTCAGCTTAAACAAAGGAAAACAACGTTTAATACTACTACTGATTTCCATATTATTAGAACGCAATAGTTAATAAAATATGTGCAAACCACACATACGAGTACATTAGTTTTTCTAACAGCAATACGTAAATCGCTGAAAACGTGACGTACGATCTATCGATCGATCGCCAGTCCAAGACCACCAGTCTTGTTTTCTAATTAAATCACATCCTTCAGTTTTAGCTTACTTACCCTGTAGAAGGTCAACGAATCGCAGGGCTCCATAATGGCCGAATTACATTCCACAGTTTTATCGATTTTAAGCATTTTCCTATTGCCTTCAATAGCTTCTTTTCTTGGATAATCACTTTTAGAAACAAAGGGGATTTTTGCCCGAATAATAACAAAACTTGAATCACCACCACCTATCCAACCAATTAAACAATTAGCGCCCTTTTCCTCTTTCGTTCTTCTTCGGTTTGTTGGAGTTTCTTGGCAAGGGGCCGTTTGATTTTTGTATTCACCCACAAATAACACCACACACACACACACACGCGCACACAGTTGCTTTGCTAGATACGCCTTTCAAGATAAGGTGACAATACACAACACTGTTTTTACATTTCCATGCAAATTGTTTACATTTTCTTGCAAATTCTTGTTTGCGTAATAATTTATGTGTTGTGGTGTTAAAATTATTTTCAATTGTTTACTTTTTTTTAGATTTTCTAATGTTGTTCAATGCACTTTACGAACGAAAACTGCAATTTTGTTGTTTTTTTTTCAGATGTCAATTAGGGATAGGTAAATCGATTTTTTTTTCAGATGTCAGTTTTTAAAGAATAGTTGTCAGGGTAACATAGATCGTTTGTTCGACTTATGCTATGTTCTCATTGCAATTTCGTTGTCATAGACAAATGAAAAGTTAGTATTGTCTTTTTATCCAGGTGGCTCTCATCGTGTTTGGCATAGTCATTTTTTCTTTTCGTTGTCTATATCTTCATTTGTCAATGCTAATAGTACCAACGTCCTTGTTGAGGTGAGATGAGTTAGTTGTTATTGTTATTCTGTCCTATTGTGTTGTTGCAAAACAGAGCGAAAACGCGCGTGGGCAACAGAAATGGAAGATGCCCCAACAAAAAAAAATAAACAGAAAGCAAAATCCCGCTGTACTCTGTTGTTTACGAATGAGAAATGAGGAAAACTAGGAAAACTGAACACATTCACTAAAAGAGCGCGGAACTAGCTCAATTGTTCACTCCTTTTTTTATTTTTTAGTTGTAACTGATTATTTTGGTTGCATCATCGAATAATATAATATCGATGACATTGTCACCTTATCGATTGTCTAGCGATATAGCGCTTAGTCGAAAGTCGACCTACACATCCCTCACATTCTCGCATTAGATCTATGATGCACAAAATGAACATTGCGCTTGTAGGTGTGAGAGAAAACAAAAATGCACGTAAAGAAATTTTTGATTACAGCAAGCGGTCGATGCTTGGACAGCGAACACATGTGTGACTAGAAACGTTTTTTTTATGAAAATAAAATGAAAATAGTATTTATGTAATTGGGTTTCGAATTATTTAGGAAAATATAAGTATGGAGGTATTCCAATTAAAATATTAAATAAATTAAAATACATAGAATTTGTATAAAATAACTTCTTTTGTAATTCAATGTTTCAAGAAATTTTTGAATGTGTTTATTTTACATTGAAAAATAATATGTGAAAATGTAGTTTATTTAGTTTTATTTATTTATAAAAAATTCTTGTTTTTCCTCAAAAAGACGTTTCTTTTCATCTTCGCCTAAACAACTGACTGCATTGTGGGCTTTATGAAAATGTGTCTTTAGGTCACCTCCCCTCTTCCTTTTAAACGTTTTGTAACACAAAACGCACTGTACATTTCCAAAAGCATAAAATAACAACTCAACATATTCATATTTTCCCTACGCATCTAGTCTCATTAAATCTGTCATTTGTTTTCTCTAAGTGTTCACGGCAAAACAATGCGTGCACCGCCCAGGCATGTGTGTATCCGTTGAAGTCTCATCAACGACTGAAAGCGAGAGAATAAAAATACACACGAACGCGACATCGACGAAAATGTACTATTTTGTGCATCTTAGCATTAGATACAAATCGGATAGAAGTTGTTTGTGCAAAAAGAGCAAAGAAGCTTAGTAATACAAGAAAATAAATTAATTCTGCTAAACAATCCTTCCAATTATTTGCGAGCCGTCAATTGTTTTAAGCCACAACAACGCTATCTTTTTACACAGCATTTCCTTTACACAATCAACTATCGAATAGAGTTTTGTCCAAAAACAAAAAAGGTGCTTAAATTTTTGCGTTGCGTATATACAGAAAATCATCAAATCATCTGTGTGCCAAAGTGTCCGGGTTGGGCAAGGCAAGAAGAGACAGTTTGCAGCATACAACAACCGCCGCAAGATAAAAGTCGTTTATTATTTATTAAGTAAAAGTAGAAATTAGAGTAATCGCAAGGTCTGTGTGTCACACAGTCACCAAAAACGAACGACTACCCTATTCACCTGCTTACCTGTGTGGAAAGGGGGTTGGTTGTAAGGCAAAGAATTTTGATTAGATCATCCTATCTGAATATAATAAGAGCATCAAACGAACAGACTCACACAGTGGTAGACGCACGCAGTCACTGAAGTTAGCAAGGAAACACCTTTTTTACCGTATGCCAGGTTTTCATTTCAATGAAATTGGTGAAATGGTGGTGGATGCAATTGATGACATTGGAGTAGTGGACGTTTATGATTTGGCCTCGGATATTGGCAAGGAATATGAGAAAATCATTGATCGTTTCGGGACTGAGGCGGCGACAGGTAGGAAAAATAAAGTTCTGATTCTAGAAAATTGCTACAAATGAGTTTTTTTTTTATTACAGGCCTCATGCCCAAAATCATTAACACGCTGGAATTGCTGGAAGCCTTGGCTACCAAAAATGAACGTGAAAATGCCACCATACAGGAGCTGAAAGAAAAAATTGCCCAGTTGGAAAGTGAAAAAAATGAAAAAGCCGAATTTCGTCGCCGCTTCGAAAAGGAGTTGGAAATGATCGAAGAACAATGGCGTACGGAAACGAATGATTTAGCTGATTTGGTAACGTCGCTGCAGGAAGAAAATAAACGCTTAATAAAACAAACTCAAGATCTGCAATCCTCGTCTGCCCATTCGTCGGGTTTGGGTGCCAGCCTAACGGAAAGCATCATCAGTATTACCAATAATGAATTGCACAGTGCATTAAGTGATACCCAAGTATTGCAACGTCTCAAAGAACAAATCTATCGGCAGCGGGACGAGCTGAAGGAGAAAGAACGAGAATTGCAAAGCAAATATAAAGAAATTGAACATGTGAGTAGTGAGAATATCGATCGATATACGTTTTTTTTATTTGCAATGATAAAGATACGCAATATGTTGTTGTTGTCTTTGCGATAAGAATATATAGAACAAATACCATTGCAAAAAAAAGATAATGGTTATTGGATTGATGATGAGACCTTCGTCACGTTGGCTATATTGGAAAGGTTTTTTTTACTTACCAATGATATAAAATACTAATTATTTGCTTATCAGTTGTTATGGATATGGTATTATAAATTTCCATCTGTTCCACAGATTAGGAATCGAGAAATTCCCAACAATATCTGAATGTGGATTAATGTGTCAGGCGCTAAACCGTTAAATTTTCAATTATTTTTTCCACATCCCATTAATCCTAAAGGGCTAATAGCCAGCTCGATTTGCAAGGGTTAAGGCATAGCTAATTTTTCGTTTGGAGGATTAGTACGGGTTACTGGGCAAACCCCCAGCTAAGTGATTTATTTTCTGAACAGTCTTTCCAATTTCTTATTTTCATAGACAAAACTAGCCATGTCAATTAGATTAGAGGTTAAGCCGTGACTCACTACCTGAGAAGCACTCCTGAAAAGAAACATCTTAAGCCTTAGATCTAATTTTAAATAAAATTTTATTTGAAATACATTTTTTTAATTACCCTGTGATTTTTGCTTAAAATTCACTTTTTTGTATCCATCCTTGTTGCGTTGATGCGAACATAGTTTCTTGTTTTGTTGTTAAAAGTTTGCAGCTTTATGTTGTTGGTTTCCACTACCCACATAAAAGTTGTTTGTTTTGTTTTACTTTGTTATCATTTGTCAGTCATGGTCATGAAGCACACACAACATTGCACCACTACAAACCAAAAACGAGCACACACACACCCACACATTCATGTGAACCTGCGACATATGTCTGTAGGCCATTAACTTAAATTTTATGGCTTCATTTACAATGTCCGGGAAAAAGGAACACATTGAGTTTCTTGATTAGTTAAGTTAAACAATTAGAAAACAATTTTCCATTCACCCATACCCCCTTGTTCGTTTTCTTTTATTCGAAACAAAACTTTTATTTCTCCTTGCAGATGACTATCCAACTGGAACGTTTTAAGGCATCTGGACGTGACACACGTCGCCGCTGTACAATGTTACAAACTCAAGTTAAAACTCTGTGCGAGGAACGTGCCGATTTCTTGGCTCAACTGCAAGACCAACAACGTGATATTAATAGCTTACGCAAACGTCTGGGTTTGGCCGAGAAAGAAAACGAAGATTTGGTAATGTCACAGGATGACGATCCAAATGATCCAAATCGTCCACGTTATACAACACGTGAGCTAAAGGAACTGATCAACGAGCGAGACGAGCTGTTGACAACAATCGAGAATCTAAACGAAGAATTGAGGGCACTAAAGCCAACGGAAATAACCGAAAATGATGAATCCAGTTCAGATGACGATGATGATGGCCTGGGAGCTGAGGGCGGTGAAGATGACAGTCAAAAGATGGGCGATCAAACAGAAACGTAAGTGTGAAATTGTCAGCAGAGTGTGGGATTTTAGAAAGATTGAGAGGATCAGTTATCAAAAAATGTTTTAGGCTAAGTGCAAAAAGGAAAAAGAGAATTTTATATTTCTTTTATGTAATATATATTTTTTATTATATTTTTTAGGCCTCCAGAACATGATGCACCAGTACAAGGTCCTTTACCCTATGAACCTGATGATGCACCTTGGAAAAAATCCAGCGAATCTGGCATTCGCAAATTGTAAGAAAACAATTGTTTTTATGTTGTTGTCTTCAAAAAATGAGTCTAATAATTGTTTTTAACTTCTCTTCCAGTTTCCGTAAACTTTTCTCCGATACCAATGATGGTAGCGGTGCTAATCAAGCAACATTCCAAAAACGTTCCTTAGCAACCTTGTCGAAAATGGCTCTATCGGCCACACCTGCAGCCGCCAATCCGAATGTTAAGTAAGTCAGTTTTATTTTTTGCAATGAAAATGAAACGCAAATGCAAACTAAAGAAACGAACAATTCTGAAAGAAATTTATGGATCAATTACATTGTCTGTCTTTCTTATATACAATACATACATACATAACTATACTATATAATTACAATAAAAGTATTTTATAGATTTTATTTCTTTATTATCAATGTAGAATAACCTGAAAACTGAGGTTAGGTTTAGAGCTCTCCTTTTTTTTTTGACCCTGAGATTGAATTTTCTCAAATAATTTAGATATTTATTAAAACCTACTAAAACAAACACAAGACGACTCCTACACAAAATATTTACATATATAGAATTAACCAGTTTTAGCTGTTGTTATTTGACATGAAATGAAATGAAGAAACTATAGTAGAGTATACAAACCCCCCCCCACAACAAAAGGAATATAAACAATTTTAACAGAAAATATGGTTAATAAGAATTTTAGAAGAAGAAGAAAAAACCAAAATTAAACGAGTGAAATTTTTAAATAGTTATTCAAAAAACCAAGACATTATTCATATTTTATTTTTTTATCGAAATATTGTCTTTGAACAGACACATAAGCCTTGATTGAATACAAATAATCTCTACACACCTATACACATTAAAGCCTTAATTAAACGATAGTGTTTTACAAAGACAAGGAAATATAAAAACATAAATTTATTCAACTATTGGAGCTTCCATCAATCCAATTTTTTTGGTATATTAAATTATTAATATTTTACAATGTTTTTTTTTTGTTATTTTTCTATGTAAACAAAACTAACATTCCTAATGAGGTATTTTCGTTACACAATTATACAAACTTGATCCCTGTATTGAAACCACCTTGTTTAGCTTTTTATTGTTTAATTTCTAGAAAACACTACTTTCTCTACAACACATACATACCTACTACATATTTGACATAACAATAGTAGTTACATACAAAATTAAAAATATTGAAATAATTGCATAACAAAAATCTATAGACGTTTATTAAATACATATATATATATATTTATGTAGCTATATTTAGCAATTAACCCAAACTAACAAAACAAGCAAAAAAAATATTTAAAATATTGTTTTCTAATCCGAGTAGTGTTGTTGAAACGGAAAAACCAGTTAAATAAATAATACACTTCCCCTGTCCAATACATCAGAGTGGCTAATCAAAGCGATATAGGTTCCGAAAAAAGGTGAAACCAAAATCGTAGCACAAAAAGATGTAACAGAACAAATATCTAAATTAGTTGCCAATTGTAGCTAAAAAAAAAATTAAATTTATTTCAAGTTTTATAAATTAAAAATCAAATTTTCTTCATTAATTAACATTTTTCGTATATTTCGTAGCCCTTTCCGTATTTTGTGTTTAATATTTTTTGTTTTGTAAGAAAACTCGAACATTTTTAGAGAATTTACAGATGATTTCTTAAATGCATAATTGACCAGAGAAGACTTCCAAATGTCATCAACTGGCCTTATAGTGACAGAATATATTTCTGATGCCTTCGACTTGTTTCTGTAGACTTTCCAGATTCCTTTTCAATGGCACCTCTTATTATACCATCCACCATAGTATGGAGGGTATATTAGGTTTGTCATTCCTTTTGTAACACCTCGAAATATATATTTTAGACCACACAAAGTATATATATTCTTGATCAGCATACAATTCTATGTCGATTTAGCGATGTCCGTCTGTCCGTCCGTGGAAATCACACTAGCTTCCAAACTAAATGAAGTAGATTGATAAAATTTTACTCAAATGTGTATTATGTCTGCAGGACTTTTGGTATTGAAAATGGGTGATGTAGGGCCACGTTTTGGTATAGGCCCCATATAATGGTACCTTCCTTTTTTTCGGCATTTTGATGATTTTAGCGACATTATGCACCGGAATTGTTTCAAATTTGGCATTTTAAGTTCGTAATGAATACTACAGCCTAAGACAGAAAATTGTCTGTGCAGGTCCACGTCTTCGTATATCTCCCATATAACGGTACCTCCCGATATTCGGTATTTTGATGATTTTAGCGACATTATGCACCGGAATTGTTTCAAATTTGGTATTTGAAGTTCGTAATGCGTACTACAGGCTATGACAGAAAATTGTCTGTGCAGGTCCACGTCTTCGTACAGCCCCAATAGGTACCGTTACCTCCCTATATTAGGAATTTTGGTGATTTTAGCTATATTATTCACCAAATTTGTTTTATTCAAGATTCGTATTTGAACATTGTAATGGTAATGGTAGACCCTAATATAATGGCTACATTCGGTGTTTTTAAGATTTTAACAGAATTTTTAAAGGATTTTATTTTTTTGAAAATTGGCAAAAACGTTTCAAATGGTGGAGGGTATTCAAAGATCGGCCTGGCCGAACTTACTGCTTTTTTACATGTTTTTTCGATAAATTAAGAAGAGTTATGGAACCATAAAAAATATTTTAATGAGCATTATCTTGATCGAGTTTCTTTAGAAGCCATTCTGATTCCTTAAAACTTGAGAGCTCTCGAAAAACTTCTAGTAATTATCAAAGAACATGTAATGACCATAGAAAACCCTCAAAGACCTTCGACTTGTTTCAAGAGACGTCTTCACTTTGAAGCTCCTCAAAACTCCTTTTCCAAAGACTCCTTGATAATCATTGTAGAATATCGCTTAGAAAACTGTTGACATTGAAGATACCCTGAGCATTATATAAAGATCTCTGAAGGCTCATTTGACTAAATCGAGGCGATGATATAGTGTCTTAAGAGTCGCATAATATATTGACCTACAATGCCTAAACAATTAGACATGGAATTCCATAACTAAATAATTTGAAATCAATCGGAGAAGAATCTGGGTCATTTTTGTGTAATCTCTGTAATATTTCTGTAAAAATTGTTCTTAATTTTTTAAAAAAAAATCGCTTACGCCTCTTTTCGTTATAAATTTTATATCATTATTTTTCCAATTTATTTTTATTTCTTTATTTTTCCCGTTTTTTTTTTCTTCTCTCTTACAGCACATTACAATATTACAGGTATTTTTAAAAATTAAAAACTAAAAAACAAAAGAATGAAATTACAAAACATCACGAAATACATCAAACATTCCAATTGAGCCAACATTAGGTCATATCACATCATCATCATCAACACTAAAATAGATTCTCATATTTTTTTGGAAACCATAAAAACGAAATAACATATCAATGCGTTTAAATATAGAAATAAAAAAGAAAAAAAAAACAAAAGAATAAGAATTTAAACAAAAATGTCCGTTTTCCACGCAAAACAAAAAATGCAATAAGTATTCTTTTTGATACATACAAACAAACAACAACAATTTTTTTCACAACAAATACAATTTAAGTCATAGACTGTGCCAAAGATTTATGTTATTGTTTATAAGCTTTCTTATTCTTTGTATATTTGTTTGTGATAAAAGAAAAAATAAATGATTGTTTTCCTTTGGTGAATGAAAATTGGAAAAAAAACACGAAATTTTGGGTCGAAAAACTCTACACAAATTATAATTATGTTATTACATGTGCATGTATTCTATTGATCTTATTTTTTTTATTTTAAGTTTATTTTTTTTATTTGTCTATGTAAATATTAATTTAGGTTGTAATTTTCTGTGTTATCTTTTTAAGCTCCCTCTCTCTATATATATTTTGTTTATATCTGTATATATTATTTATTATGATTTATGTTTTATTAATTATCCTTCTAATTTTGTTAATTATTTACTCGAATAATGAATGGGCCAATTCATTTGGAGTTTCTTTTTTTTGTGAAAATTATCATAAAAATATGTATATTTTCTTTTCGAAAATGTATCACTAATTTGTTGTTACAATAAAATAAAAGCATTTTTTTGTAAAATTTTAATTCATGTGTTTACCAATATTTTTATTTGTGTGTTAAATTTGAATGAGTTGTGGAAAGCGTTTTATAACTTTTCCCAAAAACGATTATGGGGAATATGGAGAGGCTTGTTTTTTTTTGGGGGGTTTTTTAAATTGTAACTGAATTTCAAAGCTGTGAACAAATTATTGCAGAAATTTGTTAGACTACCCAAAGACCTGCAAATGAGATTAAATTTGCAATGCAATTTAAATAGCTAGGTTACTGAGAGTTTACAAAATTCTTATGTTAATTTTATAATAAGAACAATAATGGGATTAAGCCTAAGTATTTTTCGTAAAAAGAAAAATTTACGGGTTTTCAAACAAACCTATTGTTGGGGCAACCCACATTAACAATATGGCATCTCATATTGCAACATCCTATACGGCAACGCCCATATAATAGGACGCCGTGCTACCGCCATTTTAGCTTGCTCAGTCTTGTTTTGTCTGTCACTCGAGTCTGACTCACTACATCGTAACTTCTTCATTCTTTTTAAATTAGTAGCTGTGAACGCTCATCATCCAATAAATCTTTACACCTTTAGTATTAACAAACATTGGCTTTTATTTCAACCCATAAAAGCACAACAAAAGTGGCGACGAGGATAGTGGAAATTGATCAATAATTGCACACACAACAATCCGCAAAAATGTCTCAAGACATAATTCTACAATTGTTAACAGAGCAACAAAAAGCAATGTCGCAACAAACGCAACTGCTAAAGCATATGGCTGATCTTCTTCAAGCACAAGGAGCACCAAATTCACCACACTCACCACAAACATCAAATTCATCCAAAGCAGCACTAATGGAATCACTAGCACAGTCAATGACAGCATTCGTATACGAGCCAGAGAGCGGTCTGATATTTCAAGCGTGGTACAACAGGTTTGTGCATGTTTTCGAAAAAGAAGCAAGCTCACTCGAAGAACATGACAAAGTGGCCTTGTTATGGAGAAAAATGTCGAACCAAGTACATGAAAGATTTGCCAACTACGTATTACCAGCAAAACCTGAAGACATGACTCTAAAGGATACAGTAGAGAAACTCAAGAAACTCTTTGGTAAAACAGAAACACAAGTCTCACAAAGATACAAATGCCTTCAGCTAGCAAAAGGCGACAGCGAAGATTTCAGAGAATACGCAAGCAGAGTAAACCTACAATGCGAACTATTCAAAATGAAAGAACTGAAAATCGACCAATTCAAATGTCTCATTTTCGTCTTAGGACTCAAGTCAGCAAAGGACAACGACATAAGACTTCGCTTACTAAAGGTACTGGATGATGAAAACACTACAATGAACCTAGATCAACTAGTAGACGAAACACAACGAATTCTAGATCTCAAATCGGACAACATTCTCATTGAACATCAATCAAAAATCGTCTGTTCACTCAACAAGCACGCAAAAGACTTTAAGAAGCACAAAACACCCAATTCACCCTGTTGGTATTGCGGAGACCTTCACTACGTCAAATTTTGTCCTTTCCAGAAACATAAATGCACAACATGCAATCAAGTGGGTCATAAAAATAACTTTTGCAACATCGCTAAAACTGGTAAGAATTTCAAATCATCGTCTGAAAACAACCAGAACGAATTCAAGAAATACAGCAATTCAAGGAAATCATTCAAAACTAAGGCAGTTTTCAAAACACACAACATTAATTTCCGCGACTTAAGGAAATACACAACTGTCCTAATTAACAACAATCCTGTAAAACTTCAAATTGATACTGCATCAGACATATCAATTGTATCTATCAACACATGGAAAGCTATAGGTAAGCCTGAAGCCTACGAAACTTTTGACAACGCTAGCGACGCAAACGCAAATTCAATCAAGCTCCTAGCAGAATTTCAATGTGACGTCACAATCGACAAAACATCAAAAACATTAAAATGTTATATAACAGATATAGAAAAACTCAATATCATGGGAATCGATTGGATTCAAGCATTCAATCTATGGCAGAAACCAATAACCTCATGGTGTCATCAAATAAACTTCGTTGATGAAATAGCAGAATTGAAAACGAATTATCAATCAGTTTTTGATAACAGTACCCCAGGTCTGTGCAAAACAAAAGTCAACATACAATTATTGCCAAACACAAAAGAAATATTCGTTCCCAAACGACCAGTTCCTTTCGCAGCAAGAAAGGAAATTGAAACAGAACTCCTCAGATTAGAAAACGCAGGAATAATCACACCGGTAGATTCATCGAGGTACGCAGCGCCGATAGTGGTCAGCAAACGTAATGGAAAAATTCGAATATGTGCAGACTATTCAACAGGACTAAACTCAATAGTAGAACCTAATCAGTATCCATTACCAACACCGGAAGAAATCATGTCTGATTGCCACAACTGTGTAATCTTTAGTCACTTAGATCTCTCAGACGCATACTTACAAGTCGAAGTTGACGACGAAAGTAAAGAGCTTCTCACCATCAATACACACAAAGGTCTATATAAGTTCAACCGTCTAACCCCAGGTATAAAATCAGCTCCGGGAGCATTTCAAAGGATCATGGATAAGCTATGCGCAGGCATAGAAGGAGCAAAAGCATATATAGACGACATCATGTTATCAAGTCCATCTATTCCGGAACATAAATTTAATTTAAACAAGCTTTTACAAAGAATTCAAGATCACGGATTCAAGCTGAAATTTGAAAAATGCCAATTCTTTCAAAAACAAATCAAATATCTAGGACACATAATAAGCAAAGATGGAATCAAACCTGACCCAATCAAAATAGCAGCCGTTCAAAATCTTAAAACACCAGAAAACGTCTCGGAAGTAAGATCGTTATTAGGCTCTATTAATCATTACGGGAAATTTGTAAACAACATGAGAACACTACGTAAACCTCTTGACGATCTACTAAAAAAGGACGCCAAGTTCGAGTGGACGTCACAGTGTCAAAAATCATTAAACGACTTTAAGAACATCTTGACATCAGATCTTCTTTTAACGCATTACAATCCAAACTTGCCTATACATGTAGCAGCCGATGCATCATCTCACGGAATCGGCGCGGTTATCTATCATATGTTTCCAGACAACACTATGAAGGCAATACATCATATTTCCAGATCACTCACACAAGCGGAAAAGAATTACAGCCAAATAGAAAAAGAAGGCCTAGCCCTTATATTCGCCGTTCAACGGTTTCACAAAATGCTATTCGGACGCAAATTTACTTTACACACCGATCACAAACCCTTACTCGCAATATTTGGTTCAAAGAAGGGAGTTCCAATTTACACAGCAAATCGTTTACAACGATGGGCCCTTATATTACTGGCTTACAACTTCGAAATTAAATACACAAACACAAAGGACTTTGGTCACGCTGATGTATTATCAAGATTAGTCAACAATCACGAAAAACCAGCAGATGACTTTATAGTGGCTTCAATATCATTCGAAGAAGACATACGTAACGAGATAAATGAAACTATGTCAGTTCTCCCAGTATCATTTAAAATGATCGTCGATGCAACAACAAAAGACACGGATTTACAAATGGTCCTCAAATACATTCAAACAGAATGGCCAGAAAGCAAGAAAAATATTAACCCATCAATTATTCAATTTTTCAACCGCAAGGAAAATCTTTCAACCTTCGATGGTTGTATTCTCTTCAATAATCGTATAGTAATTCCTAAATCATATCAGAGACAAATCTTACAACAACTTCACAGAGGACACTTATCAGCAGAACGCAGCAAAGCCATCGCCAGAAGTTATGTTTATTGGCCAAACATCGACAAACAAATTGAAGACTTTGTTCGGAAATGCAAAAATTGTCAACATGCGGCAAAAAGTCCAGTAAAAACAAATCTTTGCCCATGGCCATTAACTTCACACCCTCTTGAAAGGATACATATAGACTATGCTGGTCCAGAAAAAGGTAAATATTATCTTCTTATCATCGACTCGTATTCAAAATACCCTGTTATATACGAGACAACAACGACAACCACATATGCAACATTAAAAATGTTAAACGAATATTGTGCACTCTTCGGAAATCCTGAACAATTGGTCTCGGACAACGGAACACAGTTCTGTTCAGAACAATTTGAGAAGTGGTGCAGCAAAAAAGGCATTAAACACACAAGGACTGTTCGTTTTCATCCAAGTTCAAATGGACAAGCCGAGCGTTTCGTTGATACACTTAAACGTGCATTAAAAAAACTAGAAGGGGAAGAAACGCCTACGGAATCTCTCCAAACCTTCCTAGAAGTCTACAGATCCACACCAAATCCAAATGCACCAGAAGGTAAGTCTCCAGCAGAATCCTTCATCGGAAGAAAAATGAGAACGGTCTTCGACGTTCTAAGGAAGCAACAATCGCCTGAGTATAACGTCAATCACAAAATGGAACAGCAGTACAATACCAAACACGGTACCAAAAACAGAGAGTTTAGCAACGGAGAATTGGTCTATGCCAGAAACTTCAAAGGAAACAAAAGTTACTGGACAACAGGCGAAATAGTCGAGCGTAAAGGGAAAGTCATTTACAACACTCTAATCGACGTTGGGGACAGGAAAATTCTAGTACGAGCTCATACTGATCAACTTCGACATAGAGAATCGGTAGAGTCAAGCAGTCAAGAACGACAAAAACTACCATTAGACGTACTACTTGAAGAATTCGAAATCGCTTTGCCTAACCATCAAGAACATTTTGCAACTCCAACAGGTTCACCAAACTGGACACCTCAAAGAATAACAAGTCGCAGACAACCAGTCGAACCTATTTCAAGATCACCTTCTCATCTTAAGGAGGGAGATGTTGGGGCAACCCACATTAACAATATGGCATCTCATATTGCAACATCCTATACGGCAACGCCCATATAATAGGACGCCGTGCTACCGCCATTTTAGCTTGCTCAGTCTTGTTTTGTCTGTCACTCGAGTCTGACTCACTACATCGTAACTTCTTCATTCTTTTTAAATTAGTAGCTGTGAACGCTCATCATCCAATAAATCTTTACACCTTTAGTATTAACAAACATTGGCTTTTATTTCAAACCATAAAAGCACAACACCTATAGACACCAAGGTTGCCAGTAATTATTAGGAATCTCCTTATATCATTATTTTAATAAGGTTCGTAAAATTTGTTTCCCAAATATTAATAGGACTCTTAATAATTGGTTACTTGGCATCTAGAAGTCTATAGAAGTGTTGTCCAGCTCAAATTTTAATAGGGCTGGTAAAAATTGTGTCCAAAATTTTAATAAGGTCTATAATAATTGGTTACTTTTCTTCAAGAAGTCTCAAAAGAAGTGTTGTCCTACCCCAAAGCTCTTTTGATAAAAGTTATAATTCAATGCATTTTTAAAATAATTTTTATTAAATTTCTTGCTAAATTTTTCTCATTTTTATCATAAATTTATTTGATAACACATCCTTAAAAAAATGAATAAAATAAAATATTGAACAAACCTATTTAAAAAATAATAATACAAAAAAAATGAACAAAAAAATTATATTTATATTAATTCGTAAAAAAAACAATACAAAATAATAAAAGAAAATTAAATAAAAATGTTATACAAACAAAAATATGAAAATTATACACAAAAATTATATTGAAAAAAATTACAAATTATTGGATTGTATTACAAACAGATCTATTAAAAAATATAAATAAAAGAAAAAAATATTATAAAATAAATACCTATTTGATTTAGAACTATATGGTATATTTTCATTGTTAATTTTATGAGGTAGCGGTAGGTATTGGAATTAATTGAAATAATAATTTAGGTAATGAAGAAACAATTTATATAATATATTTCTTATGGTAAACATTATTTTGAAATCGAGTTCTGAAAATTTTCTCTCTCCATTTTTTTCCAAACTAAAAAAAAGTTGGAGGGAATTTTTCTATTTCAAAGGCCAAATGAGGTGCTAACTTTGACATTTTCTAGGTTGTACCCATGGTAGAAGAATACAGGTAGATGCATCAACGCTAGGGAATTTTGATATGTCAAAAGTTTTGAATTTTTTCAAATATATGTAGCTTTATACGATGCTACTTGGAGTTTGTTATGATATGCATTTTCCAACATTTTTAACGAATTGAAAAAAATGTTTCATTCAACATTTCCAATTTCTAGATTGGTTTGACAGTTTATGATGCCAGCAGCTGTGTCGATGCGACTACATTTCTTCTACCATGATTGTACCTAAATGTGGGTGTATTTCAAAACGACAATTAAATATTATTTTTAGAAATTTTATGCCATAGAATCTTTTTTTAGTTATTTCCTCTAAGGTATCCTTCTTTTATATCTTTTAATTATTAATTATTATTTTCAAACATGTCCAATATAGTTGAGTTTAATGCAGAGGTTGTGAGCAGCAAAGTATTTGCAATAGTTGTTGTTTCCAATTTGCTGCTAGAAATTTTTGAATCCCCGTTGCTCTTTTCCGTAAACATGAATTGAATGAGGATTACCAAATAAGTGACAATAGCAGCGACCATCTGAAAACAAAACAAGAATTTGAGAGATGTTGTAGTGATAATAATACAAAATGAAAAATAACAATAAATAATAACAATAATAATAAAAAATAATAGCAATAATAATAATTGACTATATATTAAATAAGAATCGATTTGTAATCAATTCCCCGGTGATAAAATATGGGAAGATAAAATTATGTATTCGTTTTAGCCATTTAAGATCGTTAAAGATCAACTTTATTTAAGGTCCTTAAGATTATTAAAATGCAATCACAGGTTTGAAATGGAATTCCACCGATTTTACTACTTCAAGAGTAGGTCTAACTCCTTTCAATTTTGACTATTTATTTTTTAAAAATAATGTAAAAATATCGGTTACAAATATACTCACACTTCCCAACAGACCCAAATTTAAGGCGAAAAATTCCTTGGCTGTCACAATGAAACGCTGATGAAGCGTTTGAACAGAAAATTCGCTAACCAAATCATTGTAACGCTTATTGCCCAGCGGTTGTTTGACCAGTTTCGATATTAAGCAGCCAATGTAACGGCTCTGTAAAAGAAAAAAATAAAAGAAAATAGAGGAAGATAATTTAGAATAAAGAAAGCAAGTGAAAATAGGAGAATTTCATTTTGGTAACCAATCCACACGAAAAACTATTTTCTGGGAGGAAGTGTGTGATGTCAATGGGGGAAAATGTTCTACCAGGCAGGCATTTTTACGAAATGAATGAATGTTCTGAATGTTTAGAACTTCATTCGTTAAAAATATAGGACCAACAATTTTAACTAATTCCTGCCTCCCGTCATTTTTCCGAATTGTGCTACAATTCTTTGTTGTTAGCATATCAAAACCTTTCTAAAATTTACCTCATAACTGGCCGTTTCGCAAAGCCAACACAAAATGCTGAGCAAAACAAATGCCAATACGGCAAAACATCCATTCTGGAACAAGCTGTAATAGTTGTATGCCTGGGTTATCAGGGCCAACAGAACCCAATAACAATTGCAAACAAACTCCACAAACGACACCGCAGTGATGGCCAAGAGAGACCAGCCATAGGCCTGATTGATGATTTGAAACAAAGCATAGGTTTCGCTGTAGCATTCCTTGAGTAATTCAATTTGATTTTCATCCACCTCCTGCTGGCGATGGGCCTGGACATTTATGAATTTAGCCTTTTTCCCCTCGTTTGCGAAGGCGTTCGCCATTTCATTGAAGAATAACTTTCTGATATTACGTTCACCCATTTCATTGATGTTCTGGCGCATTATCTGAATATAATAGTTGACATGGATCATCATGGTTATAATCTCCCAAGTTTTCAGTTGCAAAGCCAACGAGCTGTACAGCGAATATTTATAGAGACTTCCAGCTGCCGATGAAGTCTTCAGGGTGGTGGCAATAATCAAACTATGTCCGAAAACGATCAAACAACTAAATGCTATGGAAAAGCTCAACATTTTATGGACCATAACCTTGGTCTGAAACGGAATTTGTATAATCTCACGAAGTTTTATGGTTATTGAGTAGGATTTATCGTACATTGGAATACGCAGATGGCGCATAGACCAGGAATTTAGCAGCACAACAACGTGGCCACAAATGTGCGACATAAACAAAATGATGCTCACAAATCCATTTAAACCATCGTCGTCTTTCATTAGACGATGGGTAACGGCGCGATAGCTAATTCCCGCAATGGCAACAAAGGCAGCGCCAATGTACAGCAGATAGATGATGGAGTTTTTGCTGAATGGTGTCAAGGCGAACAGCCATAACAGGCCATAAGTGCAGATTATTGTAATCCTATAGCCCAAATGTTGGGGAATTCCGCGTAGTTGAGCGTGACCCGCGTTGAATTTGGCCTCCATATTATCCGAGATGAGACTAATTTCAAACACAATTGGCCGAGACGTTTTATATGGACGATGTCGGCATTACAAATATGGCAAGTCATGGCAATTGAAAGGTTTTTACATGGAAAATGGAAAAACAATTACAAGAATCTGGCAAATGTGTTTTGACCTGGGGGTAGGAATAACATACCAAAAGAATTTAGTAAAGTGTATTTGAAAATGGATTAAATTCGTCCACTGTTGTACTTTTTTAAGGGATGGTCTCAATGGAGAAAACATTCTAACTTGAATTTTGTCATGGGTGTCCAAATAATGGAAATCTCCAACTATAACATTTATCACTAAAATAAGGAGTAACAATTTTAGTGTTTTTTTTAATGCTTTTTGGGGATTATTTCAATAATTTTGCCTTTTTAAGGCAAATAATCAATGGAGAAAATAATATACGTAAATTTTCTTTTAGGTTTCCAAACAAAATAATTTAGTAGGTATAACACTTAACGGTTAAAAAGGCGTACCAGTTGAGGTCTTTACACCAGATATTCTTTAATGGCATTTATGTGTAATATTTGACGTTTGCGTCAAATTCGACTAGAATTCTATATTTTTGAGTAATGACGTTAAAGGAGAAAATATTTTACATAAAATTTCACTTACTAATAGTTTTTCTTTTAAATTTTCAAAACATAAATAGACATACTCACATTTTTATAACTCGTATCGGTGTAATAGAACAAAGTTATTACCAAACTGGACAGCGATATTGAGGTGGCACCATTGAAGACATATTTGTGAAAGACCTGCCCCTTGTAACCCGCCGTAAATGTCCAATAACAATTACAGACAATATCGAAAAACGAGGTCATAAACAAATACAATATCGACCAGCCAAAGGCATCGTTTAAGGATTTGAACATTTCCCAAATGCGCAAATAAATCAAACGTCTGGCATTCAATTGGGCATACTCTTCATCTTTATAGGGCTGCCACAATCCCACTGCATAGGATGGAGTTTTGTTTGTCGTGGATAAATTCAAGTAATGTTTGAATATTTCCCCATGTTGGTTAAATTTAATGATAATGGCTATAATTTGAATATAGCGCAGCCTTAAACTAACGCTTGTGGGAAAGGCCTGCCAAAACACAGGCTTTATGGAGGAGATGGCATTGATCCAGATCTGAAAGCCAATACAAATCAATTCTATGCAAAATATTGCTAGAATTTCTTTGGAAATTTTATGCTGCAGTTTTTCCAATTCCTCAATCCTTTTATGAAAATGCCTTTTAAATATATAGAAGATCTCATCTTCAAGTCGTTGCATTATTTTCTCATGGTTATCGTGTAGCATGGACTCGAGGATAACTATGATGTTCGCTATGCCGTTGCAGACAAATGATGTTGTACCCACCAGACCACCAATCGAAGTGTCTCTACCATTTATTCGCAGATAAAACATTAGGAATACATTGACAAACAGCCAAACTAGTAGACCGATTCGTAGCAACAGTGTCACCCATGGAAAACGGGTGATAGGATATAGACCGCAAATTACAATGAGGAACATTAAGGCGGCCCTTAAAATGGCACCTAAAATTTCCATTTTGGATGAGGGTTTTGTTTGAACTGAGGTAAGGATTTGAAAGAATGTCTATTTATTAATCTAAAAGTTAAGGCCGCTATCAATCATCCATACATTTTTTGTTTAAAACAATTGGGGGTTAAGTGATATCAAGAAAAGAATATTGGAAATTGAACCGGAATTTTATTTTCAATGACTTGCAGGAATACACATTTGGGTTCAATGCTACCAAGGGAAGTAAAAGATAAAATGTTTTCATAGTAGGTAATAAAGGGGGCATTATGACTTATGAGATATGCTCCTCGCAATTGAAAATAATGTGTCCATTTGGTTTATCATTTGAATGGCTTTAATGAGTCATTGACAATTATTTATTGTCGAAATGCCATAAATAATACGGATTATCGAAATTGCGATTTTAAAGTGAATTTCAGAGGAAATATTAGCAGAAAAACTGTTGCCAATATATTTGGTATTAGGCCAAATTGATCCATAAACTTACATTTTAAAGGCAAATGATCAATGGGGAAAATAATCTGAGCTAAATTTTCTTACAGGTTTCCAAAAAAATAATTTAGTAGGTATAACACTTATCGATTAAAAAGGCGTACCAATTGGGAGTCTTTACACCAGATATTCTTTAATGGCATTTTGTGTAATATTTGACGTTTGGTAATGGGTCAAATTCGACCAGAATGTCACATTTTGGAGTAACGACGTTAACGTAGGAAATATTCCACATAAAATTTTACTATAAGTTTCCAAATACAAAAAATCTGTAGATATAATATTTATTCTGAATTTGATAATTTTTTAGGTTAAATTTGCACACATGGTTTTGGGGTTGAATAGACCCTAGTTCTACATCTTTCGGAGATGGTGTTAATGAAGAAAATGTCTGAAATAATCTGTGAAATGTTGCCATCAATTTGGGTATTTTCATAAATTTATTTAGAACCTTAAACTTCAATTTTTGTTCAATTTTGGGCCTTTTTCTAATTTGCCACTATTTGTGCCCCAAAATCGTTCTTAGGAAGTTAATGTCAATGAACCAAATATTCTGCACAATTTAGCATATTAGTTTCAGAAGAAAACAGAGTGCTAGGTATGAATTTTATGAGTGAAATATATGTTTCAAATTAAATTTTTATTTAAAATTACTTTGTCTTCTTTTAAATCATTTAATTTTTCTTGCCAATTTTCAAAATATAAATAAATATGTGAAAACAATAGTAATACTCACGTTTTTATAACTCGTATCGGTATAATAGAACAAGGTTATTACCAAACTGGACAGCGATATTGAGGTGGCACCATTGAAGACATATTTGTGAAAGACCTGCCCCTTGTAACCCGCCGTAAATGTCCAATAACAATTACAGACAATATCGAAAAACGAGGTCATAAACAAATACAATATCGACCAGCCAAAGGCATCGTTTAAGGATTTGAACATTTCCCAAATGCGCAAATAAATCAAACGTCTGGCATTCAGTTGGGCATACTCTTCATCTTTATAGGGCTGCCACAATCCCACTGCATAGGATGGAGTTTTGTTTGTCGTGGATAAATTCAAGTAATGTTTGAATATTTCCCCATGTTGGTTAAATTTAATGATAATGGCTATAATTTGAATATAGCGCAGCCTTAAACTAACGCTTGTGGGAAAGGCCTGCCAAAACACAGGCTTTATGGAGGAGATGGCATTGATCCAGATCTGAAAGCCAATACAAATCAATTCTATGCAAAATATTGCTAGAATTTCTTTGGACATTTTATGCCGCAGTTTTTCCAATTCCTCAATCCTTTTATGAAAATGCCTTTTAAATATATAGAAGATCTCATCTTCAAGTCGTTGCATTATTTTCTCATGGTTATCGTGTAGCATGGACTCGAGGATAACTATGATGTTCGCTATGCCGTTGCAGACAAATGATGTTGTACCCACCAGACCACCAATCGAAGTGTCTCTACCATTTATTCGCAGATAAAACATTAGGAATACATTGACAAACAGCCAAACTAGTAGACCGATTCGTAGCAACAGTGTCACCCATGGAAAACGGGTGATAGGATATAGACCGCAAATTACAATGAGGAACATTAAGGCGGCCCTTAAAATGGCACCTAAAATTTCCATTTTGGATGAGGGTTTTGTTTGAACTGAGGTAAGGATTTGAAAGAATGTCTATTTATTAATCTAAAAGTTAAGGCCGCTATCAATCATCCATACATTTTTTGTTTAAAACAATTGGGGGTTAAGTGATATCAAGAAAAGAATATTGGAAATTGAACCGGAATTTTATTTTCAATGACTTGCAGGAATACACATTTGGGTTCAATGCTACCAAGGGAAGTAAAAGATAAAATGTTTTCATAGTAGGTAATAAAGGGGGCATTATGACTTATGAGATATGCTCCTCGCAATTGAAAATAATGTGTCCATTTGGTTTATCATTTGAATGGCTTTAATGAGTCATTGACAATTATTTATTGTCGAAATGCCATAAATAATACGGATTATCGAAATTGCGATTTTAAAGTGAATTTCAGAGGAAATATTAGCAGAAAAACTGTTGCCAATATATTTGGTATTAGGCCAAATTGATCCATAAACTTACATTTTAAAGGCAAATGATCAATGGGGAAAATAATCTGAGCTAAATTTTCTTACAGGTTTCCAAAAAAATAATTTAGTAGGTATAACACTTATCGATTAAAAAGGCGTACCAATTGGGAGTCTTTACACCAGATATTCTTTAATGGCATTTTGTGTAATATTTGACATTTGGTAATGGAACAAATTCGACTAGAATGCCACATTTTGGAGTAACGACGTTAATGGTGGAAATATTCTACATAAAATTTCACTATAAGTTCCCAAATAAAAAAATCTGTAGATATAATATTTATTCTGAATTTGGTGATATTTTAGGTTAAATTTGCACACATGGTTTTGGGGTTGAATAGACCCTAGTTCTACATCTCTCGGAGATGATGTTAATGAAAAAAATGTCTGAAATAATCTGTGAAATGTTGCCATCAGTTTGGGTATTTTCATAAATTTATTCAGAACCTTAAACTTCAATTTTTGTTCAATTTTGGGCCTTTTTCTAATTTGCCACTATTTGTCCCCCAATTATGGTTTTTAGGAAGTTGATGTCAATGGACCAAATATTCTGCACAATTTTCCATATTAGTTTCAGAAGAAAACAGAGTGCTAGGTATGAGTTTTATGAGTGAAATATATGTTTCAAATTAAATTTTTATTTAAAATTACTTTGTCTTTTTTTAAATCATTTAATTTTTCTTGCCAATTTTCAAAACATAAATAAATATGTGAAAACAATAGAAATACTCACGTTTTTATAACTCGTATCGGTGTAATAGAACAAGGTTATTACCAAACTGGCCAGCGATATTGAAGTGGCTCCATTGAAGACATATTTATGAAAGACCTGCCCCTTGTAACCCGCTGTAAATGTCCAATAACAATTGCAGACAATATCGAAAAACGATGTAATAAACAAATACAATATCGACCAGCCAAAGGCATCGTTCAATGATTTGAACATTTCCCAAATACGCAAATAAATCAAACGTCTGGCATTCAGTTGGGCATACTCTTCATCCTTATAGGGCTGCCACAATCCCACTGCATAGGATGGAGTTTTGTCTGTCGTGGATAACTTCAGGTAATGTTTGAATATCTCCCCATGTCGGTTAAATTTAACGATAATGGCTATAATTTGAATATAGCGCAGCCTTAAACTAACGCTTGTGGGAAAGGCCTGCCAAAACACAGGCGTTATGGAGGAGATGGCATTGATCCAGAGCTTGAAGCCAATGCAAATCAATTCTATGCAAAATATTGCCAGAATTTCATTGGACATTTTATGCCGCAGTTTTTCCAATTCCTCAATCCTTTTATGAAAATGCCTTTTAAATATATAGAAGATCTCATTTTCAAGTCGTTGCATTATTTTCGCATGGTTATCGTGTACCATGGACTCGAGGATAATTATGATGTTCGTTATGCCATTGCAGACAAATGATGTTGTACCCACCAGACCACCAATCGAAGTGTCTCTACCATTTATTCGCAGATAAAACATTAGGAACACATTGACAAACAGCCAAACGAGTAGACCGATTCGTAGCAACAGTGTCACCCATGGAAAACGGGCGATAGGATATAGACCGCAAATTAGAATGAGGAACATTAAGGCGGCTCTTAAAATGGCACCTAAAGTTTCCATTTTGTATGAGGATTTTGTTTGAACTGAGGTAAGGATTTGAAAGAATGTCTATTTATTCATCTAAACGTTAAGGCCACTATCAATCATCCATACATTTTTTTTAGATCAATTAGGGTTAAGTGATATCAAGAAAAGAATATTGGAAATTGAACCGGAATTTTATTTTCCATGACTTGCAGGAATACACATTTCGGTTCAATGTTACCAAGGGAAGTAGAAGATAAAATGTTTTCATAGTAGGTAATAAAGGGGGCATTATGACTTATGAGATATGCTCCTCGCAATTGAAAATAATGTGTCTCTTGGTTTATCCTTTGGATCGCTTTAATGAGTTATTGACAATTATTTATTGTCGAAATGCCATAAATAATATTGATTATTGAAATTGCGATCTTAAAGTGAATTTCAGAGGAAATATTAGCAGAAAAACTGTAGCCAATATATTTGGTATTAGGCCAAATTGATCCATAAACTTACATTTTAAAGGCAAATGATCAATGGGAGATATAATCTACGCTAAATTTTGCTACAGGTCTCCAAAAAAAATAATTTAGTAGGTATAACACTTGTCGTTTAAAAAGGCGTACCAATTGGGAATCTTTACACCAGATATTCTTTAATGGCATTTTGTGTAATATTTGACGTTTGGTAATGGGTCAAATTCGACCAGAATGTCACATTTTGGAGTAACGACGTTAACGTAGGAAATATTCTACATAAAAATTCACTATAGGTTTCCAAATACAAAAAATCTGTAGATATAATATTTATTCTGAATTTGGTGATTTTTTAGGTTACATTTGCACACATGGTTTTGGGGTTATATAGACCCTAGTTCCAAATCTTTCGAAGATAATGTTAATAAAGAAAATGTCTGAAATAATCTGTGAAATGTTGCCATCAATTTGGGTATTTTCATAAATTTATTCAGAACCTTAAACTTCAATTTTTGTTCAATTTTGGGCCTTTTTCTAATTTGCCACTATTTGTCCCCCAATTATGGTTCTTAGGAAGTTGATGTCAATGGACCAAATATTCTGCACAGTTTACTATATTAGTTTCAGAATTTTATGAGTGAAATATATGTTTCAAAATAAATTTTTATTTAAAATTACTTTGTCTTCTTTTAAATTATTTAATTTTTCTTGCCAATTTTGAAAACATAAATAAATATGTGAAAACAATAGAAATACTCACGTTTTTATAACTCGTATCGGTGTAATAGAACAAGGTTATTACCAAACTGGCCAGCGATATTGAAGTGGCTCCATTGAAGACATATTTATGAAAGACCTGCCCCTTATAGACCGCCGTAAATGTCCAATAACAATTACAGACAATATCGAAAAACGAGGTCATAAACAAATACAATATCGACCAGCCAAAGGCATCGTTTAAGGATTTGAACAATTCCCAAATGCGCAAATAAATCAAACGTCTGGCATTCAATTGGGCATACTCTTCATCCTTATAGGGCTGCCACAATCCCACTGCATTCGATGGCGTTTTGTCTGTCGTCGATAATTTTAGGTAATGTTTGAAAATTTCCCCATGTCCGTTGAATTTAATGACAATGGCTATAATTTGAATATAGCGCACCCTTAAACTAACACTGGTGGGGAAAGCCTGCCAGAACACTGGCTGTATGGAGGAGATGGCATTGATCCAGAGCTTAAAGCCGATGCAAATCAATTCTATGCAAAATATTGCCAGAATTTCTTTGGACATTTTATGCCGCAGTTTTTCCAATTCCTCAATCCTTTTATGAAAATGTCTTTTAAATATATAGAAGATCTCATCTTCAAGTTGGTGCATTATTTTTGCATGGTTATCATGGAGCATAGACTCGAGTATAATAATAATGTTCGTGATGCCATTGCAGACAAATGATGCTGTACCCACCAGGCCACCAATCGAAGTGTCTCTACCATTCATTCGTAGATAAAACATTAGGAACACATTGACAAACAGCCAAACGAGTAGACCGATTCGTAGCAACAGTGTCACCCATGGAAAACGGGTAATGGGATAGAGACCACAAATTAGAATGAGGAACATTAAGGCGGCTCGTACAATGGAACCTAAAGTTTCCATTTTGATGGAGGGTTTTGTTTGAACTGAGTTAGGGATTTGAAAGAATGTCTATTTATTAATCTAAAAGTTAAGGCCGCTATCAATCATCCATACATTTTTGTTTAAAACAATTGGGGTTAAGTGATTTTAAGAAAAAGAATATTGGAAATTGAACTGGAATTTTATTTTCAATGACTTGCAGGAATACAGATTTGGGTTCAATGGGGATAGGTTCAATTTACCAAGGGAAGTAGAAAGGGAAAGTTATTAACAGTAGTGAGGGGGGGGGGGGGGGGGGGGCATTATGACTTATGAGATATGCTCCTTGTAGTTTAAAATAATGCCTCCATTTGGTTTATCCTTTCCATCGCTTTAATGAGCTATTGGCAATTATTTATTGTCGAAATGCCATAAATAATATGGATTATCGTAATTGCGATCTTAAAGTGGATTTCAAAGAAAATATTAGCAGAAAAACTATTGCCCTACTCGTAAGTTGGACTACAAATCCAAAAAGGTATTTTTTTGGTATAAAATAAACAAAAAAATGTATGTCATTTTTTGGAATAGAATTTATTTCGAGTTCGCGTGAAAAAAAAAATATAGGTGAAGAAGAGGGAACATTGTTCAAGAGGGTATAAAAAAGAAAATCAAAAGTGTGCTTCGTCACAACCTTAAAGTAGCAAGTTTATCTTTAGTCATGTTGCAAACTACATCTACCACCCAAAATGCTTCTCAAGAATTGTAGATCTCATGTCTTCACCTAACTAGCAACTAAGAGCCAGAATTTCATAACTCTTTCGCACAGTTACTTCAACGCCATTACCCCGCAATGGACGAAGATCTGAAATTTGTATTGAACTGTTGCACAGCGTTCGGTATTTATATACCCCAGACGAAATATGGCAGCCGTCGATGGAAAATCGGCTGTACCATTTACACCAGCTTCCTGATGGTTATTCTCTCTTCGATTTGTGTTTTGGGCGTTTTTATGTCACCGCTGGAGAATGACTACATCATTTCGTGGTTTGTCTCGGCCTTTGTCTTTGTGTCGCAAATCTTCAGCCATTTGGTCATGATGTGGGAATGTCTGGCCAAACAAAGGGAACACACCGAGTTCCTGCGACTGCTCGATGAAATTGAGGTGGCATTTAAACTGAAATTGCGAACCGACATCGGTCGCGATCTTCTAGCCCAAAAGTTACGGAGAATACTCTTTAGCCTGGCTGCAATATCAATACTGGGTTTAATCATCTTCGGCATACATACCTCCTTTATGGACGACCAGGGCTACTTCTGGTGGGCCCTATTTGCCATTTTGGCAATGCGCATGCGTTTCCTACAGCTGCAAATGTATGTGGAGCTATTGAATCATTATTTGTGGTCATTGAATCGCAAACTCCAACAAGTTGTCTGCTTGAAAACAGAGGAGGAGGCCCAGCTATTGGATGTGGACTACAAACAGTTGGAAACGCTGGAATATTTGAATCACATAAAGGAATTGTATTCGAGTATTTATGAGGCATTTCATTGTCTCAACGAATTTGGCCAGGCTTCGATGTTTGCGGTGACGGCATCCTATTTCTTGGATTGTACATGTCACATTTATTGGTGTCTCCTGGCATTGGATAAACTATTTCCCTCCGCCAGTATTGTATTGTCGATTAGCACAATTATACCGTTGTCCTTGAATTCGTATAAATTTTGTTACACATGTCAGTTGGTCAAACAGGAGGTGAGTAAGAAAGTGTTATCAAAAAAAACAAAATCAATGAATTAAAATGTACCCAAAAAAGGAAAAGGATTAATCACGGTCATAAATCTAATGTTATATTTTTTATTGTTAAAGTACATCCATTTAAGCGATAACAGATTTAATATCTTTCCAAGAAAAGCCATTAAGAAATAAATCTACATCTAGTGTGGGAAAAAGGCAACACCGAAGAAACCCTGAAACGTGCTTGAAAATGAGTTTGTCTTCGCTGGGTATACGGCCCTCTAGGATCGGAGAGATATCCCAAGTAACTAGAGTCATGTCCTGAAAAAGGACTAGCAAAACCATTTACACTCACGTTTCAGGAGTTTGGTTCTTTGATAATTCAGATCCTTTGATCCGTTATAATATATAATTATATATCACATATGCCATGTATAAAATTTTGCTTTATATTTCCAGTGTCGTCTCACTGCCTTATTAGTGACACGTTTAAATGTATCGGACTCCAACCATAATTGCTTGGAACTGCAGAAGAACTATAAAAGTCTGGTCCATGATTTCTCATTGCAATTGTTGCATCAAAGAATTGTGGTTACCGGCAAACGTTTCTTTAATTTCGATCTGCAATGCATTTTTGGTGTAAGTAATCCCCCTTTTTCTCGAGATCAGTGTTTGTTTATCAAATATGGCAACCCAAGAAGCCAGCATTGCCAGTTTAAAAAAATATTTGTTCTATTGGGGAATTGCCTCTCTTCTTTAAGATGTCTAATTAAAACTCTTTTTAAAAGTATTTTATTAAATTAATTTTACCTTCTATTTCTTTACAGATTTGTGTCCTGATTGTAACCCATCTAATAATTCTCATTCAGTTTACAAAGAGTGACAATAACAGTGGAAATGTAAATCAAACCGAGATTCAAGAAACTATGGTGAATTGAAGACCTGCAATAATGTTTTAACATTTCAATCAATCTCTTTGGATGTTTCAAGAAAAAGCGTAGGAATGTATATATGTGTCTAGTAAATAGGTTTAATAAAAATTTAGAGATGTATGTATAAAACTGTCATTTTTACTTTAAAAAAAGTGGACTATAATTGCGTTTAGATTTATTAAATCTAGTGGATTTAAACAGTCAATACCATTGTCTATATGTCAAATTAAATCCACTGGTTTAAGAGTAGATTTCATTTGACGTATATACAATGGAATCGACAAATGAAATCTACTCGACTTAGTAAGTCTATGTTTTCTTTATGGTAGAAGAATACAGGCAGACGCATCGACACAGATGTTGGGACAATGAACTGTCAAACCACTTTTGGATTTGAAACTTTTGAATGAAAAATTATTCGATTTTTTTTTGAAACACGCCTTATATAACAACCTCTAATTGATATATAAAAATCTACTTATATTTGAAAAAAAAAAAAACATATTACAATTTTGACATATTCTTCTTCTACCATGTTTTCCTTCCTCAATCACATTAAATAGGTACTCTATAACAGGTGATCAAAATCTTTGATTCGTCAATGCCAAGGCCTACATAAGGTCGGCCAAAAAGCCCATCTGACAACCAAGGGTGCTGTCAAAAACACAATTGTGATTTGAAATACAAAGAACGTCAAATCACAATAGTGCAAAAACTATTAAGTTTATTGTCAAATCGTTGTCAAAAGTAGTACTCCTGGTCGACTTTAAGTAGGCCTTAGTCAATGCTCCTTTGGTTCTTTTTGCCAAATTTCCGGAAAATTAGCTCTCATTACATCCATACAGCCTTTATGCTAGGAACACAATTGGAGCGAACGACGAATTTTTTCGCGGCGTATGTTCGTCGTTAAAAATAAAACACATATGTGTATATGGAAGTGCACACAATCACGGCACCGGCGAAAATTTCGTCGGTCGCCGCGAACTCAATTAGCTTTATTTCTATTTCATACGCCGGCGACCGGCGAACAAAACAGTACAAGGTGGCCATACTTGTACGAATTTTATGTGTTTTAGTAAATAAAGTTACTTTTTACTTTAAAATTTGTTATGGTCACTCTACTATCTGTTACTCGTATAAAAAAAACATAATTAATTTGTTTATTTATTTGTGTACTTGCGCCTGAGTGAAGATGGATATCAGTGAATTTATAATAGAGAAGATGGACATAAGTGAAATTATAATAGAGAACGTAAAGAATTATGTGTTCTTGTATAATTCATTGTAGTCAACAAATGAGCAAAAAGTAAACAACTTCATCAGCTGTTTTATAATTTCGTCGGTATTGTGTTCCATACGACGAATTTTCGCGGCTCATTTTGTCGCCGCGTAGGGCGAAATTCGTCGTTCGCTCCAATTGTGTTCCTAGCATTATGTATATATTTAGTGACACTTTAAGCACACAATATCGTCTTTATTTTTATATGATTTTATACATTTTTGAATACTTATATGGGTTGAGATTATTATGTGTATATGTGTGTATAACTACGTGATAAAATACTGAAATAAATAAAATACGTCGCCATTTATCATCCATTTAGGAATCCAGCTCCTCGTTCAAATGGAATTGTATGAGTATTATGAGGTATGTTGTTGTAGCACCAACAATCTGTAATGAAAATTTCGAAACAGTTGATTTTTTACTGTTTTAATGAATTTAATTTAATTAAAAGAAAACATAGATCATGTTTACATGTTTTGCTAAGTTAACCTCGTTTTTGAGGATTGATTTGACGTCTAAGCAATTAAATTGGCAATTGAAATCTCCGGGTTTACTAAATCCAGTAAAATGTAAACGTAGTATTATTAGTTTAAGGCAAATTGTGGATTTAGAAACCCAGAGAGTTTCATGACATTATAAAGAGAGAGGCATGGTAGAAGAAAACAGGTAGATGCAATAACGCTTGATAACATTAATATTTCAAAAATTTTAAAGTGTTTTGTGAAAAATATGTAGATTTTTATATGTTTTCTTATACTACGCCAATCGGAGGTTATAATGATATGCATTTTTTTAATAATTTTTCATTCAAGATCGGTTTGAAAGTTCATTGTCCCTGAAGCTGTGTCAATGCGACTACCTGTATTCTTCTACCATGGAGAGAGGTAAATATGAAGTAGGGGTGACATTTTGATCATTCGTCTTTTATAAAATTTCCTGTGTCTTGATTCCGCAAAATATGGCAAATAATGACAAAATAGCATTTTCTTGCAAAACCCATTTTTTAAAAAAGGAAACTATCCCGGTTGATTTTAAGGCTAAGGCTTAAATGTTTTCTTTAACTTACCGCATATAAGAGGCTACAATCAATGGTGAAAAATCCAGCAGCGGTTATAATGATTTTTTGATGTAACAACTGCAAGGAGAACTGTTGGATCTAAAATGCAAAGAAAATTTCATAAAATAATAGAAAATATATAAAAGACTCATTTAGAACAGATAATAAATTGTTGAAGATGTTTTTTTATATAGAAGCCCTGTAGGAGATTTCCTATTTTCTAAAAAATACAACTTGGTTCCATAGATTTATAATATTGGAGCTATCTTGTGCATATTAAAGTGATTACTTTAAAGAGAGAATACAAACATCAACGGCAAAAGAGAGAATCATCAAAAATTACTCTCATATATAAATATTGTACAAAAATAAGAGAACGAAAAAAGTAGGAACTTGAAAAGAGTCAAATTAAATGAAAAAGAAAGATAAAATCACTTGATGACAAAACAGATCTACAGACACCTAAAACAGACGCCCTACCAAGCGTATACGGCACGCCTTTCAAGAACAATAAATTCCAATAATATTTGATAGTTGAAGCTTATTTTGAAACAACCTTTGGAATTTGTTTTGAAAATGCAAGAACATAATAAACAAAGGAATATTTAATGGGTGCGAAAGTTTATTTTGTGACGACTCTTTTGTAAAGCATGTACAAGGCCTTCTATAAGTCCCAGAAGGTTAACAATCTTCTGTAATAACAGATTTTGTGCCATAAATTTTGTTTTGTACTGAAAAATTTGATATTTATCTTCTGTATCTAGGGGAGCTTCTTCGGAAATGAACAAAGGAGTATAGGGCCAAAATCGAACTAAGTCAACCTAAAACTCCTTTTTTTATCTATGATAAAGCTAGCCATACTTAAGCCAGCCAAATATGCGCTTTATGTATTTCCACTCTTAGGTCTATTATGTCTTCTCAAAGTAAAAAAAATCTGATTCTATAATTAGGATTCCGTTTTCTATACCTGCATGGTCTTTAACAGATCTTCAGCATTCCAAAGAGCTTCTAAACGCGTGTACAAATGAAAGAAAAGACAAAAAGTCCTTCAACTTACCACCGAATTGTGATTATCATTGAACGTATCAATGTGTATGCGATGCAAACCCAAGGCCATGTTTGTGGTCTGAAAATTTTCGGAAAAAATTATTAAAATATTCAAACGAAATCCCCACTCCTCTTCACTCACACATCCCATGGTCTTGTCGCACAATATGGCCAGAACCAAAACATTCAAAACATGCGGTATAAACCAAACCGTACTCCCAGCTATCTGCAAAAAATTCTTTGTCGTCGAGGCAAAAGTTTTGAAATTTATGAAGATCCAATAACAATTCGAGGTAATGGAAATGAAATCATTGCCCAAATTTATGAGCATCGATACGCCAAAGTAACGATTAAAGATTTCGGTCAGCAGAAACAGACGATTGTACAAATCACGCACAATCAGTAATTTTTTCATGTCGGTATTCTCCATTTCCTGGCGTTTGTGTAGCGACAATTCCAAAAGACTAAACGTAGAGTGGGTGTCGGAGATTTTGAAAGGTGCCAGCGATTTGTAGAGTGAGTCCTTTTCTTTTTCTGCTTGCTCGGCTTCCACTTCTTTGGGCGGTTTGTGTAAATTGATTTCGTTGAGAAGCTTTATCAGCTCATTCAGGCGTTTTTGTATCAGGCGTATGGAGGTAAATGTTTGGAAATATCTCAGGCCACAAATCAGTAGCGGCACCAAATAGAATATCCAATAGATTTGGAAATTTTCATTCTCATAGGATATCAAATGGGCAATGAGAATGAAAACCTCGGAAATGATGTAAACGCATAGAATGAGGAGGCCACTTTTGGCGGTGGAGGAATGGAATTTTCTGGCAAAGAGATGAGAAAGAAATCAATGATTATCCGCAAGAAGGCAACCTCTACTCACCCATTGTTCAGATCAATGTTCAGGGATTTCTCAAAGATTTTATCGATTTCAATTAGCTGCTGATAGAACTTCTTCTGTTCCTCTCTACGGATCAAGGCCTCAGCTATGGACACAATGTGCGCGACTCGTATGCCAACCAGTTGTATAAAATCCACGGTCTTGCCAATGTCATTGGAGTTGATGGTGGTTATGGCATTCTTGCTGAACAGACCATATAAGAGCACCACCACCGACACCAGAATCACAGCCACACAATAGGCTTCCAGAATACGGCTACGCTGAAATATCCAACCCTTGCGATTTATGGACCATGGCGTTAAATTGGTGAATTGATAGATGATTTGGAAAACGATCAGAGAATCCATTATTTCCATTTTTAGTCCGCTGGAATATCTGAACCCACCACTGGCTGGAGATAAAATGAATTTTTTGGCAAAACTATTTGTTTGGCCAAAGTAAAACTGATATTTGCCCAAGAGCTGCACCCTTATCTCCGATACTTGCTCTTACAAACAATAACCAATTATCCAGATAATTAATTAATTCGCGCGTATTAGGGAGAGAGTAATGCTTGCTTGCAATTTGGAGGGAGAATTGGCAAATACAAAAAGATGTGATAACAAAACTTTATTTGGACATCTAGCCTAGCCGGCAGTAGTCCCCAATTTGTGGGTGAGCGTACGAAAACTAACAGACAGTATGGCAAGATTAGCCGGTAATGGAGAATGAAAGTTCGGAGCCAGACAGACAAAGACGGAGAAAAAAAAATAGCTAATACCCGAGAACAATTCCATGAACCAACCAACCAGCCAACAATTCAATAAACAGCCCATCCATCATCATCGTCATTTCCATTAGTGGCAGTGTCAAGTTCATGCCGTTTTAGTTATGATTTTAGGGGGAGCTTTTAATGTTTTTGAAATGGGGAGAAATACAACAGAAAACTATAAAAATAGAAATGGTGAGGGCGTCATGTTTGGATGATGGACGAAATATAGGGAAATAGTCGCAATTTGGCCAAGGCATGGTGACATTATGTTAGGTTGTTGGGACTTTTCTGGTTATTTTGGAAGTCAAGTACCAACATTTGTTTGGTTTATTTCCGATGGCATCGGAAGAAGTTTGTAAAAATTCAATCAAATTAATCTCTCAGGAATGATAAAAAAATTCTCCGTTCTCAATCTAATATTTTGTTAAGGATTTTGGTTTGAGAAGTATCATTTAAATAAAGACAATAAATCTATCACCCAGGGGCGTATAAGCGTTGTCAAAACGTATACGACATGAGCACTGAGCTTAATTTACACCTTTTCCAAAAGGTTATTTTAAAATTTAAATATTGAAAAAATACCTACTGTTCGGGGATATCCCGTCGGCAAGAAAAAACTTTGATGGAGTTATATCAACTGATACCTGACGCAAAAAAATATCCTTAGGGGTAGGAAGTTGTATAAAATAGTAGAGCCAATTTCACTGATGCTCACGGCTGAAATTGTCTTCAAGGAAAGCAAATTTTGGCTAGAAGAAAAGAAGATGGTGCAAATGAAGGAAGAGAGATGTCGATTCTTCTCGGAATGATGTGTACTATTATTGAAATATTGAATATATTAAAGACGGAAGAAACCATAGAAGACGTATTTACTGTCGCCACAGAAAAAAAAATATGGACGCGCAAGGATCCAGGCGTTCATAAGTGATTTTCAGAAATCCAGACTAGCGGCTGCTATCAGAAAAGTTCGTCAAATGCAATAGCGAGGCTGTACTCAGAAGATGTTAAGGTCATCCCTGAAGTCATGCAGGCTCAAAATTTAGAGACCAAAAAGAATGTCCGTGGCTTGAAGAAACAAATGGTCAACATAACATCCGAATTGGACAACGAGCGAATGGAGCGTGAAGCAGCTGTGGCGGAAATGCAAAAAGGGAAAGTTAATATCAAGGCAATAGCAATTACCTTGATATCACACCAAAAAATGAGAGGAAGATGCTGTTCTGTCGACAAGAAAAACATTGGTAAAGTTTTAGCAACTGCCGCCTGACGCAGCAAATTATTCTTACGGGTGGGAAGTTCTCTGTCTCAAAAAATAGAAGAGTCAATTGCACTGCTGCTTACGGCTGGATTTGTCCTCAAGGAAAGGAACATTTTCGGCTAAAATTAAAAAAGACTGCAGTAAAAATGATGAAGGAAGAGATAGCGACTTTTTTCGAAATGATGTGTACCATTATTGAAATATTGGTATATTATAGGCGGAAGAAGCCATAGATAGTGTCGCTACAGAAAAAATTATGCACGCGGTAAGGGACATTAAATACGATCCAGGCGTTCATAAGTGGTTTTTAGAAGTCCAGACTTAGCGGCTGCTATCAGAAAAGCCCATCAAATGTAATAGCAAGCCTGTACTCGGAAGATGTTAAAGTGAAAACACATCGAACAAGTTTTTTACTGGCTTATGTCATCGGCTGGCTTCTCTGCAAAAGAACAAAGGAGTTTTAGGTTGACATAGTTGAATTTCGGCCTATAATGAAGTTGGCCTTGATATCAGACCAAAATTGTGGAGGAAGATGTCTTCAAACTTGTCACGAATCTAAAAGAGAAAGTGAAGAATGTTATGTGCGTAGCCGAGGAAACTAAAGGCAAATTACTAGCGGGCTAACCTTGAGGCAAAACACAGGCTTTGAAGGCAGTAGTAAGACAACTTACTGATGATTTTTTTAGGTCCAAGAGATCACGTCTTGGAGCAGAAGCAAAATATGACAGTTTGTCTGCAAAACCTAGGAGTTAGAGAAGAAACAGAACGTATTGAGTGATTGGAGTGAAGCAGCGGTAGCAGAAATGAAAAAAAAAGAAGGTAATATTAAGGCAATAGAGCTTGCCTTGATATAAGACAAAAATTTGAGGAGGAAGATGCCTTGAAACTTGTCACGTATATAAAAGAGAATGTCAAGAATACTCTGTGTGTAGCCGAGGAAATTAAGGTAGAATTACTATCGACTAACCAGGATGCAGAACACAAGGGTAAGACCACGTCTTGCAGAAGAACATGACAGTTTGCGTGCCAAACTAGGAAACTAGAGAACAAACAGAGCGTGATGAGCGATTGCCTTGATATGACATAAAAAAGGAGAAGAAAACTTGTCACGAATCTAAAGGAGAAATTCAATAATGCTCGGTGCGTAGCCGAGGAAGCTAAGGACGAATTACTAGGATGCAGAACACAAGGGCAAGTCTTTGAAGAAAGTAGTAAGACAACTTACTGATGATTTGTATAGCACAAACAGAGCTCGTCTTGCAGCAGAACATGACAGGTTGGCTGCAAAACAAGGAGCTAGAGAAGAAACAGAACGTGATGAGCGATTGTCTTGATATGACACAAAAAGGGAGAGGAAGATGCCTTCAAACTTGTAACGAATCTAAAGGAGAAAGTTAAGAATGCTTGGTGCGTAGCCGAGGAAACTATGGACGTATTGCTAGCGGGCTCAGCAGGGGGTAGAACTCAAGGGGAAGGCTTTGAAGGCAGTAGTAAGGCAAACTTACTGATGATTTGTTTAGCTCAAAGAGAGCACAGCTTGCAACAGAAGCAGAACATGACAGGTTGACTGCAAAACTATGATCTATAGAAAAAACAGAGCGTTAAGAGATCGCAGAAAGTACCAGCAAAGACGAAAGAGTTTGGAATAGGAGTCCACATTACTGAAGTTGAAGTACTTGGGGAGGAAACAGAATCAAGTCCTGAAGAATTGAAAAAAAACTACCAACAACCCCCTAAAATTCCAAGGTGCAAAATAAGCAAAATGTCATGACGGAACGGAAAAGGACAGAAGTCAGGGGTGAGCTGTAAGTCAAAGAGATGAAGACGAAAAAGGATGGCCACCTACGAGGCTGGAATAATAAGATGCTCAAGGAAGCACAAGTTATCAGATAGATGAAGTTGCCAAGTGGAAGTGGTGCAGCTAGAAAAAGGTAGGCTGGATTGATAGGAAACTATGAGCGCTTCCAACGCTGTCCACAAGGTCTGTGAGATGGCTCAGCCAGAGAAATATCATACCATTGACTGCAGAAAGAAGACGACATGTGAAAAGAATTCAGCCAGGAAATTGAAGCCAGACTAAGAAATTTAAGAAAGACAAAGGAGGTGGTGATCTTTAAAGGAGATCGGATGGAGAGATGGAGGAGATTTCTGGGAACTATAACATAATTTCTTTTTTCTTATATCAGTTTAATTACATAAATCGTTGCATACTTTATGGCTCATATGTAAAGTCTGCGATAGTAAAATCGAAAATCGATTTCAAAAACATCGTCTCTGCGTAATTCGATAGTTAGAGTCCGGTTAATGAAATAATTATTGAAACCCTTTGATTTTGAATAATTTCTTACCTTTTTCCCCCTTCAATTTTCTTCCTTGTGAAATAAAACATTGAAACATTTTTTTTGTATTTTTCACATAAATACTTTTATTTATTTTTCTCATTGATTTTTATTAATTATTGAAATATAATGGATTTGTTTTTGTTCTGAGATAAGCTTGTTGTTGGTTTTTTTTCTCTTTGGGAGTTTTGTTTTCTTCATAAAATGTTAATTTTTTTTTAAATTGTGTTCATTTGGAGATATATATTTTTTTGACTGTTGAATGGTTTTGTTTTTAAATTTTTGTTCTTTCAAATTGCAATTGTTTTGGTTTTTTGTTTTTTTTTTTTTAGAGAGAAATGTTGAGGGGTTTCTTTGTTTTTGATGAAGTTTATCATTTGGTTTGGGTTTTTTTTTAAAAGCTAATATTCTTTTTTGTTTTGGTTTTGTTTAACAAATTTTTATTTATGATTTATTTTGTTGTAGGAGTTTTTTTGTTGTTTTTAAATTGGGAGAGGATTTCGGTTATTAAGGCATTAAGAAATAAACAACTAATATTTTTTGTTTAATTAGGGTTTTTCTTTTGTTAATATTTTTTTTCAGGGGGTTTTATGCGGTCTTGCAAATGTAAATATTTAAGCTAAGTATTTAACAAAATTTTTTTCCATTTCCCTGTTATGGTGGCTATATATGCCAGGGAAAGTTGTTTTGGGGGAAAACAAAGAAAACGGCATTACAATTTAACAAGGTTAATTGGCAAAAAACAAAAACACAAAAAATGGTATTCATGTAAATATTTAATAGTTTTTGGTTTTTTGTTTCTTCTTCAAATATATATTTTCTTTAAATTTGTTTTATTATTATATATCATTTGTTGTTAAATAACATTTAAGGACATTGATACGTTTTCATTTTTTTGTTTTTTTATTTGAATTTGCAAATATAAATTTGTGTCACTCCACAAACCCACCTGTCCTGTCCTGTCCTATTTTCTTTGCATTGCATTAATGCCCAAAACCCTGTTGTAAAACCTTTGCATTAAAACTTTTCTCTTTTTCACACTTTTGAAGTTTGTTTTTTTTTTAGTATTCTTAAGTTTAATTATTTTCTTATGTTTAACAATCATAAATAGTTTTTTCTTCTTTATTTTATTTTTTTTGTTACTAAATTCATTTCTAAGCTTTTTGCCTCTTTAATTTTTCTCATTAAAAATAATAATTTTGTAAATTAAAAAAATAATAATAATTTATAAAAAATGTGTTTTTGCAAAAAATATCATAATTTGTTTCAGCTTATGGAATTTTATTATTATTATTTTATTTCTAATACACTTCCCTTTAATCCTTTATCCTTAGGCAAAAAAATACTGGAAAAATGTTTTCTTTGCATTTTACAAAAAAAAAAAAAATTATCACATTTTGCTCTAAAAAATGTTGTGAAGAAATAAATATTTTTGTGTTTAATGTTTTTTTTTTCTTTGTTGTATTTTTTGTAAATTTTCTTATATATCTTGAGTTGCTCTAAATACTGTATCAGAGTTCTCAGGAGGTGAATGGTTGATGGAAGAAAAAATCGCAAGTTATTGAAATGCATTGAAACATTTAAGAATACAAATTTAGATCCCATGGTGCAATATGGCGTATAAATGTTGGCATAAAGTATACGCTCTGTGGTCCACCTTACAACTAAGAATATTGGCTTGAATGTTTGCCCTGTACATGCATGAGAGCTTCGAAAAAATTTAAGTTTTTGGGGGAGGCATGGGGGGAGGTCTTGTATTGCCTTTCATATTTTATGGGTATTTTATTGGTACTCTGGGGCGTATCATGGCTGCCATTAATTATACTTCATGTGCTCCAACCAAAAATCACTCATATCAGCCAGAAAATAAATCTGAAGACCTCTGAATCCAAGTGAAAATCCAGTTCTGCTAAGAAATTCTTTGAATTCAAATTAGATTTTTAGAATTAATATATTCTTTGTAATGCTGGGCCGTATGATTGTTGTCATAGATCATACGCCCTCCATTCTAAAAGTTTATTGCAAATATTTACACAAAAACTTGCTTTAACAATTCAATAAATTTTTGGAAAAAAAAGAAATTGAAACATCTTTGAAGCTATTAGAATATTTTGAGTAATTGATATAATGTTTTCTCTGAAAAACTGGAACGTATGACTGTTGTCATAACTTATACGCCATGTGGACGAAAAAACCTAAGTCAGTAGTTAAATAAATTCAAGAAAATAAATCTGAAAACCTCTGAATCGAATCGAATTTAAAATCCATAGCTTTCGAGAAATCCTTTGAATCCAAATTGGATATTTTGCCAAACTTGAACGTATGATTATTGTCATAAGTTATACGTCATGTGGACCACAGGAAAATAAATTGAAATATTCTAAAATCTTGAGCAGGCACTTAACAATTTTCTGCGGAAAACCCAAAGAGAAGGGAAACATAGCTTTGGAGATAGTCTATGGCAATTTAAAGGAGAGAATTTGTATTTCCTGGGAATATGCGATCGTATAATTGATGACACAAAGTATACGCCATGAGGTCTAAAAGATAACACCAATTCATTTGCAAAAAATCACCTGCTCTCTTAAAAGATATCAATTTCTTTGAAGGCAGCTGAAAACTTTGATTCACATCAATTTCTTTGAAGCCATTGATTGCTGAATTCGTATTCTCCCCCGGTATACTGGTGCGTATTATAGTTCTCATGCATTATAGGCCACATGTACCATAGGGAAACGTCACAAGGCCAGCACCGCATATTGTGATAACTTCTTGGACATTTTCTAAAAAAACCTTTGAGGATGTTTGCAAAGCTTTGATTTTCTGTATTCTGTTGCTCTTTTGGATACTGTGGCGTATAACGGCTGTCGTAATGCATACGCCCACCTGTTTTTAAGGAGAAACTGCGAGTATGCCCAAAATCCTTGATGAAGTAGCTTATACGCTTTATTGGTATTTTTGAATCTTATATTTTTTCTCTTCACTCTTCGTTTATTCCTCAGGCATTCCATTTTCTCTTCCTGAATGGGAATTGAATGAAAATTCTTTCTTCTACTACACTAGGTGGACCCATTGCGTATTAGTTTTGACACAACGTATACGCTTTGGAAAGAAAATGCCCTCTCTTTCAATAATTTTCTGAGATAGCCCGATGGGTTTGTTTACTCTTCGCTGATTCCTCAGACATTCTATTTTCTCTTGCTGAATGCGAATGAATGAAAATTCCTTTGATTTTGGGATACCTGGGCGTATACATGCTGACACAACTAATACGCCGTAAAGAAATTTTTTATTTTTATTTATTACCTGAGAATTGAGTCCCAAATCGCAGTCAAATTATTTATTTTTTATATGGAAAATATATGGCTGCTTCCTAGTCCCCGGGAATCTCATGCCAACTTCTTTAAAGAAAAAATTCCATTAAAAACTGGAGGTACACTCATGCGTATACATATGTTGCCATAACATATTCAACTTGAAATACATCCCCTCTCTTTCCGCTTAATTTTTTGAAATAGTCCGGCTGGTTTATTACTTCTTCGTTGATTCTTCAGGCATTCTATTCTCTCTTCTTTATGAAAAATGAAAGCGAATTCCTTTGAATTTGGGACACCTGGGCGTATACATACTAATACAACTTATACGCCCTGAAGTTATTTTTCAAGTTTTATTTATTATTTGAGTATTGAGGTCAAATTCAATGTCTATTTGTTCTCTAATCCTCAAGAATCTTGTGTCAAATTATTTAATTATTAAAAATAGGAGGTACACTCATGCGTATACATGTTGTCACAAACGTATACGAATTGAAATACATCCGCTCTTTTTCTGATTAATATTCTCAGACAATCAGATGCTTGTTCTTTGATGATACCTCAGGTATTCTATTCCGTTTTACTTCAGGAATTTGAAAGAAATTTATTTTGAATTTAATACACCTAGGCGTATACATGCTGTCACAACGTATACGCCCTGAAGGTATTTGTATTTATTATTTGCGGACTTGGTGCCAAATGGAAGCCAGATTTTTTTTGTTTTTATTTCCGTATATCATCTTCTTAAAAAATATAGAAAATTCTATTTAAAGAATGGTATACCCACGCGTATACATGTTGTCATAACGTATAGGACTTGAAATACGTCCGCTCTTTTTCTGATTAATATTCTCAGACAATTATATGTTTCTTCTTTGATAATCTCTCAAGTATTCTATTCCGTTTTCCTCCAGGAAGTTGAAAGAAAAATGTTTTAGAAATGGTACTCCCATGCGTATACTTGTTGTCACAAACGTATACGCCATGAAATTATCTCTCTCTTTTTCTGTTTGTTTTTATTCTCTCTGAGAACTCTGTACTGGACGGTAGCCAGTTTGTTTGGTTTGTTTGTGTGTTTATTATTCTTCCGTTAATTTTTCTTTTTTTGTGTTATTTTTTTTGTTGTTTCTTGTATTTTAATAAAATTTCAATTCTAAATTTGTTACCTAAATTTGTTTGTTCGCTTTCCGTTAGCTGCAAAAAATGTTTAAATTTTAAAAAGCCTTTTGTCGTTTGTTGTTGTTGGTTAATGATAACTTGTTGTGTCTTTTTGTATTTGTTATTTTTTTTTGGTATATTTGTTTGGACTTAAGCTATGTTGTTGTTATTGTTGTTTTATTATTTATTTTTGTTTCGGTGCATTTCTCCATGTTTTGTGGCTAGCAATAGATTTGTCTGTTTCCTTCCCTTCCTACTCCAAGACAAAGATAAAATTTTTATTTATTTGTTTTTTTAATGTCTTCTCATCTCTAATTCCTTAACAATTTCTGTGAAAGCTGTTATGAAAAAATGTAAAAAAATGTTTTTTTTTCTATTTAATGTTAAAAACATAAAAACATTTATTTTTTTTTAAGTTTTTAACATTATTTTGTTTGTTTGTTTTTTATTTTGTTCTTTATGTTTATTGTTTTGTCCTATTAGTAGTTTCTAAACTATTTCATATTTTCTGTTCTCTCTTTCCTGTGAGTGAGTTATGTTTTTCCTAAAATAAAATCCATGTTCGGAATACCTCTTCTTAATCTGTTGTCCTAGGCTGTGTTTGTGTTTATTTGTTGTTATAACTAACTACCCCTTAATCCCTTCAATCATCATCACTTTTCTTCAATTTGTTGTTTTTTTTTTTTGGTTTTCATTCATGCAAAAATCATAAAATTTTTTTATTGCTCAGAAAAAGCTTAAGAAATAATAAAAATCCAATTATTTGTTGTTTTCTTTTTTTGTTTGAAAAAAATTAAAAATATTTTTGTTTTTATTATTTTAATGTATTTGAAAAATCAAGGAACTCAAAATGATTACACATATTAAATAGTTTGGTAATTATTATTTTGTTTTTATAAAATAAGTACAAAAAAATATTGATAAAATAAATAAATATTAAATATTATAAGAAAAAAATTCGTGGCTTCTTCTTTGAGAGAGGCACATATTTCATGTTTCAATTTATTATTATTTTTATTTCTTTAAATATATTATGTAGTTATTTTAACAACACATATTTAGTTTTTTTTTCTTTTGTTGAAGTACAGCAATAATACTTTTCTTTGTTTTTATTTTAATTAATTAGTTTTAAATAAATAGTTTTTTTTTTCAAGAAAATAATAAATTGAATTTGCAAAGTTTGGGAAAAAAACAAATATTTTTAATTATTATTTTTTTTAATATCATTTAGGGTTCTGTTTTTATTTGAATTTTGCCTTTTTATGTTTTTGGGCTCCCAAACTTTGCATTTTCAATTTGAAGTATTTTGAAATATTTTTAAAATTAATGAAATTAATTTTGTTCTTCTTAAAAAAAAAAAAAAAAAATAAGACTGGGTCGTTTTTACATAGTTTTATAAATTAGTAGTTATATGTATATATAAATTATTTATCATTTTTAATATTTCTTAATTGATGTTATAAAAGAAAATTTATAGAAATTTTGAAAAATTTTGAAATTCTTTAAAATTTTCCAAAAGTAAAAATATTTTTAAAATCTGAAAACAAAATGATTTATAAAAAAAAATATCTTGGAATAAATTTATAAGAAAATGTATAGAAATTTTGAAAAATGTTGGAATTCATTAATATTTTCTAAAAGTAAAAATATTTTTTAAAATCGTACAATAAAATAATTTAAAAAAAAAAAATAATTTTTAAAAATATTTGAGAGTTTTAGATATCATAGAATAATTTTTATTTATAATAATTTATTTTAATTATAATAATTATACTAATTATTATAATTTTAATAGCAATTATTAATAATATTAAATTTTTTTTTTAAAGAGAAATTTTTTTTTTTTTAATTTTTTTATAATAGAAAGAATATATAAAACTTGTGTTACATATATTTTTTTAAAGTCTGTAACACCCCGAAATATTTGTTTTTGAACGTCGATCTTAGATGATCGTTAATATCAGGACTAGCTGAAAAAAAAAACGATACAGGTATTTCTGTTCTTCTCTCCAGTGGTTGAGTCATTATAAATTGCAGTGCATAAAATTCGGATTATGACCTAAAAAGACTCCTCTAGTTGAAGGCGTTTGGAAGCGACATGAACTACAATCAAAATTTTGAGGCAATTTTGGAAGTAGATTTGCGGGTTAGACTAATATTTTGTGATAAAAACGAAGGTACTCTGGTGTGTATGATTGTTGTCACGACGTATACGCCGTAGGAATCAATACTACCCTGACCATGATTGGCATAGATACGCTTGGATTTCTTTTTTTCCCAACGAGGGAAAGGCCATTCCTTATAAGTTCCTTTGAAGAAGTCATCCGGGCAGCACATCCCCCTTTTTCGTCAATAATTTAGAACGGTACATTGGTAAGTATGACTGATGTCACAAAGTATACGCCGCAGGGCTCAATAATACCCAGTCTACGACTGGAAAAGATACGCTTGGATCTCGTTTTCCCAAAAGGTAAAGGAATTTTGGACGTTGCTTTTCCACTTACTCTAATGATTTGTTATAAAAAAGGAGGTACACTGGTGTGTATGATTGTTGTCACAACGTATACGCCGCAATTCTCAATACTACTTCTGCAAATATTGCTATAGGTACACTTGGATCTTCTTTTTTCCCAATGAGGGAAAGGCCATTCCTTGTAAGTTCCTTTGAAGAAGTCATTCGTGCAGTATATTCGCCAAAAATTTAGGACAGTGCACTGGTATGTATGACTGATGTCACAACGTATACGCCGCAGAGTTCCAAATTACTCTGGCTACGATTGGCATAGACACGCTTGGATCTCTTTTTTCCCAAAGGAAAAGGGATTTTGAAAGTCGCTTTGCGTGTTACACTGATATTTTTTTGACAAAAGAAGGTACTCTGGTGTGTATGATTGTTGTCGCAACGTATACGCAGCAAGGGTCAATTCTACTGTTGTAATGTTTGGCATAGATACGCTTAGATTTCTTATAAGTTCCTTATAAGTTATAAGTTTCTTTTAAGAATTCATCCTGGCAGTATATCCTCATTTTCGCCAAAATTTAGGAAGGTACACTGGTATGTATGACTGATGTCACAATGTATACGTCGCAGGGTTCCAAACTACCCTGGCTACGATTGGTATATATACACTTGGATCTTTTTCTTCCCCAAAAGGAAAAGGGGTCTTGGTAGTCGCTTTGCCGGTTACAGTGATATTTTTTGATAAAAAAGGTACTCTGTTGTGTATGATTGTTGTCGCAACGTATACGCCGCAGGTGTCAAAACTGCTCTGGCAAATATTGCCGTAGGTACACTTGGACCTTCTTTTTCCGCAAATATGGAGGATACAAAAAAAAGCCATTTTTCATAAGTTCCTTTGAAAGTCATCCTGACATTATATTCCTCTTTTTTCGCCAGATATTTAGTACGGTATGTATGACGGATGTCACAACGTATACGCCACCTTATACAATGCCGATAAAATATATATTCGAGGCCGCCTTCCTCAATGTGGAATATTAGCCCGAATTACGTTGTCGTTAAGTATACGCCACAGGTTCCACTGTATGTGATTTACACCGCTACGCATGCGTTACGTAATTAACACGTATCGAATACGAAGACGTAACGTTCACTTGGAGACTCTTTTTTTACAAAGTGACCCGTTTTACATGTTTTTTTTTTCACAAAGTTGATTAATTTTGAAGAGGAGAAATAGAGGAGAGAAAGTCCTTCCAATACTTAACTCTCTTTTCCCACAAATTTTGAGTAGGGACACTATAAGTATACTCGTTGTCGCAATGTATACGCCACCGTATACAATACCGATAAAATTGCAATCTATTCCAGGGCTCCTTTCTTAATGTGGAACAATAGCATGAAATATTTTTGTCGTTAAGCATACGCCACAAGGCCCAATGGATGTGATTTACAACGCTACGTATACATCACGTAATTTAATACGACAATGTTACGTCCAGTTGAAGAGTCTTTTTTTTAAAAAGTAATCCGTTTTTAATTTTGAATATTTTTTTTTTTAATTTTTAAAGAGGAGAAAACGAGGAGAGAAAGTCCTTCTGACACTCAATTCTCTCTTCTCACAAATTTTGAGTAGGAATGCTATTACGTATACTTGTTGCCGCCATGTATACGCCACCTAGTCCATTAATTATTAGATATGAAGCGGTATTCTTGCCAATTGGACCATGAGGCGTATAATTACTGTCGCCAAGTATACGTCATCTTTGGAATCGACTTTTGTATCCTCTGTAAATGCCATAATTGAGGGGAGAACAGAAATGCCTTGACTTGCTTCAAATATTCAAAGTATTTCGTTGCGTTATTCGGTCGTTAAAAAATTAATGACTTTTTCGGGGCTCGGGGGTTTTCACATATTTTGAGTTAATTTTTTTTAAGAAAATTGTTATAAATAATTCAAAATGACAAATAATTTATATATATACTTGAGATTTTCGTTTTTCTTTCTTCTTCTTGTTAATTGTATAATATAATTTGTTAATACTTTGTTTCACATTCAAAGACATACATTATATTCATTTGTTTCTATATATAATCGGAATATAGATATATTTATTTGGTTTACAAGTTTTGATTTTTAGATTTCAATATCGTTTGTTTTTCTTTTCTTTTTTGTCGGGGGAGGGGTTAGACCATTCTCATTTTTTTTTTGGTTCGTTAGAGGTGCTAATTTTTAGATTGATTTTTTCCTGATTTGGATTCGAATTTTTTTTTTTTTGGTTAAATGATAAAAATTCAAACTACAAACTTCTTTGGGGGGGCTTAGCTCGTCTTAAGGGGGTTACATAGAAAATTTTGCATTATTTTTGGTTTATTATTTTTTTTAACATTTGAAAATGAGTTTTTTTGTTGTTGTTATTATTATTGTAGTTTAAATTACCTTACTAAGTGACTACATGAAAATAGTTTCGTTTTTCTGTTTTCTTTTCACTTTTATTTATTCATTTTGTTTTTTTTTTTTTGGTTTGCCCCTGCTCTATTTGTTTTATAGTTTTTTTCTTTCTTTCTTTTTTGGAAATGAAAATCGAAAACTCAAAATTCTTAAATCCAAAATGAAAATAATCTAAGCCTTAAGTTGTCTGCTGTTCGTTTTCTTCTTCTTCTTCTCTCGTCTGTTTGGCCTCTGGCACAAATAAAACGCAAACAAACAAATAAGCGATCCGTGAGGAAAGAAAAACGAGCTGCACGCTATTCGGCCCGCCATAAAACCCCGCCTTATTCGTTTTACAATAAATTCAAAATTGAAATTCAAAAAAGGACCTGTGAGCTTCGCACCTGCAACTGCAGCCGGCAACAATAGAGCTTTTGTTATCACGCCAAAAGCTTTATTGGCTTGCCTGGGTATCTGAGTCTGAGTAACTGAGTAATTACGAAAAAAAGCTTTGCCTTCGTCTCCGCTCCGCCGTCGTGAGTAAAGCTTTTGGTTTTGTCTTCGTAAGCCATCAGCAGCCTTTTTTTTTTTGGTTGTGAGTATGAGAGTTGTTGTTGTTGTTCTTAATTTTGTTTTCTTTTAAAGAGAGAGTATTACACTACTACTGGCTTTGGTTTGGTTGGTTGGTTGTTTGTTGGTATTATTTTGGTTGTCTCTAGTACACGACGATAACTGAATTTTGAAACTTAATTTTCCGAAAACGCTACAAACATCCCCGTGGCCTAGAACTCCAAACGGTAAGCGGAGCAAGATGTCTCGTGATCCTGGAGATTTATTGTACACCGTGAGGCCGAGGGCGAGAGATCAATGCGATATTTGGCAAGCAGCTCCTCGTTTTCGGCCACCCAATAGCCCAGGACATCGGTGTCATAGGTGGGAATGATAGTTACCTCTGCAAAAAAAGGAGAAAGAAAGAAAAACATTAAAAACAACCTCCACTCCCTCTCTCCCATTCACCGATACCCACCTAATTCTTTATCCTCCCAGGTTTGCTTGGCCTCCAGCAAGGCATCGTACACCTGGCGGCTGGGTTCGGTACCTGAGAACACATAGTAGCGAGCTCGCACCCTCTTGAAGAACTCCACGTGCGAGTAGTACGAATTGCCGTTGTGTGGCACATAGGTCAAGTCCACGTAGACGGGTGAGGGCTTCTTGGCTTTGCTGGGCGATTCGGAGCGTTTGCGCAAATTCTTCTCATTGTTCAGGCGTGTCTTTGTGGCCATCAGTCGTCGCTCCTTCTTAGGTGTGGTGCGAACGTCACCACTGCCCTCGGCCGCCATGGGAGCTGGTGAGGGCAGGCCCAATGGTTTGCCCCACTCCTTGAGTTTGTCGTCAACGCTGCTGGCTGTGGTCGAGGAACTGGACTGGCTGGACGTTGTGGTTTCTGTGGCGGTTATGCGGCTGGTCACACCGGCCGTCGTCTGGCTGGTGGTTGTGGTTGTCGTCACGGTGGTGGTCTTGCCATCACCATCCTGTGTCGTTTCCACTGAGGTCATTGTGGTGGTTGCTCCATCGGAGAGTTTGGGTTTTTGTACGCTGCTCAGCGGGAATTTGGGTTGTTCGGCACTGCTCACTGTTTGCTCCACCTCTTCGGCCTTCGAGGGCGAGTAGGAATATTTAGCTGTGACCGAGGACATTACGTCGGCTCCCCGCAACTCAACGTGTTCCTTGAGCGCCTGTTTGAATCCCATTTCCGCCTCCTCGAGGAATTTAATATCTCCGCCCGTGTGGCGGGTGCTGTCCACCGAACCCGAGGACTGGGACATGGGCGATTCGGCAAAGTCTTGTAGGCGCTGAGTGGCGCCCTGAATGGTTATCGGCTGTGTGGCGGAGGTTGGTTTGGTATCGAATGAGTCTGGCAGTGCTCCGTAGAATGAGGTGCTCATTGGATCGACAATCTTGTGGGCAAAGTGACTGCTGGAGGTAATTGATCGGGCGGCAGAGACTTCTTCGTACTGGGGTGGTATGTCATCTTGGCTCTCGTCGATTTCAAAGTCGGAACGTTTGCTTATGCCCGAGCCGGAACGCTGTAGATCGTAGCTGCTGGCGCCGGCAAACGAGCCGGTCGAGTGTGGCGAGGCGGGCACCTCGTCGTCGCTGGTGTCATCGCTGCCGGGCGTGGAAGAACGGTACATGCTTCGCAGCATGGCTACTTCTTTGGGCAGGATCACGTCGCTCTTGTCGCTTTCGCTGGTGGTGCGAGTGGTGGTCACCGTGACCTTTTCGCCCTCGGGATCTGTGGAGTCTGTGGTGGTGATTGTCTTTTCTTCCGTAACGATTTCCTTGCCATCGGCCGAGATGACCTTGGTCACTGTGGTGATGGTGGTGGTTATGATTTTCTCAGTGCTGCCGCTGAGTGCGGCTGTCTTTTCGATGCCACGCACCTCGTGCAGGTCGGGCAGGGTTTCGTAGTCTTTGCGCATCATGGATGTGGTCATTGCGGACATGGCCGTTGCTGCAGTGCTGGATTCGACCTGCTGTTCTGTGCTGCCAAATGTGGCGGTCGATGAGGAGAGCTCCTCCTTGGTTACCCTGGGGAAGGGTGATGTAGGCTTGGGTGAGGATTCAGGGGTTTCAGTCAGCGATTCCCTACCCATGGGCGTTGGTATCGATTGGCTCTCTGAAGTCAATGCACCTGGACTTGATTTGCCGCTAATATCCTTGGGCGACAGGGGTCCAGTGTGAGCGACCTGTGCCGAAGTGGTGGTTGTTGTGATGGTCTCCGTGAGGGCAACCTTGGTGCCAGTTGTGGCTGATGCACCACCACCGACAGTGGTCGTGGTGGTGGTAGTCTTAATGATACCGGGACTCACTGGAGCTGTGGGTGGTGTTTTGCGATCTGCCAACTCATGTTCATAGGTCTGGGCCAATGTCAGCGATTCTTTCTGTGTGAGCGTCTGAGCCTTTTGTTGGCTGATGGACATTTGCACTGAGGCAGTCTTCATTTGTGACAGGGTCTCCTCCAAAGTCTCCTCTTCTTCGAGAGTTTCTGCAGTGCTAACCTGTTCGGATGGCTTATAAATGCTGGTCGTCATTATATTGGCAAATGACTTGGACCGTCCCTCCTTGATGTGGGCCTTTTCCTCGTCATCCTCGGATTCGTCTTCAACATCACTGTGGGTTTGGCGTCCATCGCTGGCCTGGCTCAAGCCGGACGCACGACGACTGTCTGAGAATGTTGTGGTCACGGTTGTCGATGTTCCGGCCTTCGATTTGAGTGCTTCCTGGGTGCTCATGCTTTCCTTGGTGGATATGATTTTTTCGGTTGCCAGGAATTCTTCAACCGTCTGCTTGAGGCTCTCCTTCACCGAAGTTTCGGCCATTGACATCGAAGAGCTTTCTGACTTTTGTTTGGTTTGAGTCGAGGTTTGTATTTCACTAACCATCGATTCGGAAGAGCATTCCTCTGAATAGGCTTGGGAATCTTCAGCGTGGGTCAGAGATTCTACTCTTTCAATGGTCTTGGAGGTTTCCTTGTCTGTTGCCTGGCTGGAGACGGACTCGTGTAGGGAACCAACTTCCACCTTGACGCTCTTCAGGGATTCGCTGGAAGCCTTCGCCACTTCACTGGCCAAAAGACGGCTTGTCTCAGTTATGATTTGTTTGCTTTCTGTGGAGCTGGATACGGCCGATGCTAGGCTTTCTTGTTTTTCGCTGGTCGATGTGACTGTGGTGGTAATAAGGGAGGAAATCTTGGCGGCCGACTCATGGGCGGCATCCAGAACTGATGAGGTGGTGGTGGTGGAAACTTTTTCCTCTGTTTGTGGTGTGGTAGCCTTTTCCTCAGATTTTTCACTAGCTTTGCTTTCGACCTGTGAAACTACCGATTCTGATCTTTCTGTGGAGCCACTTTGCTGTGTTCCGGTGGTCGATGAGATTGTTGTGGTAATAATCGAGGAAATCTTGGCGGCCGATTCATGGGCGGCATCAAGAATAGATGTGGTTGTTACGACCTTTTCCTCTTCCTTCGTTGAGGCTATCTTTTCCTCAGCCTTTTCACTAGCCTTGCTTACAGTCTGTGAAACCATCGATTCTAGTTTTTCTGTAGAGCTGGAGACGGCTGATGCTAGGCTTTCTTGTTTTTCGCTGGTCGATGATATTGTGGTGGTTATGAGCGAAGAGATCTTAGCGGCTGATTCGTGGGCAGCATCAAGAATAGATGTGGTAGTGCTAATTTTTTCCTCTTCCTTCGTCGAGGCTACCTTCTCATCTGACTTTTCACCAGCCTTGCTATCGGGCTGTGATACCACCGATTCTGGTCTTGAAGTCGTCGATTGGTCCACGGTTGTAGAAATTGTAGATTCTTTGCGGGAGATCACGTCACCAGCCTCCGAAGATTGCTTTTCTTGAGTCGTAGAAGTAATGGATTCTTTGCGTGAGGCAATCTCTGAAACTTCAGTTGCCGATATCACAGACTCTTTGCGGGATGTTGTATCAACAACCTCGCTGGTATGGCTGACAACAGAGACAGGACGGGAAGCTTCTTTTTGTTCGGATACTTTGCTTTCGGCTTGTGAGGTAACCGATTCTGGCCTGGAGGTCGGTTTTTCATCAGCAATAGAAACGACAGATTCTTTTCTCGATGTTACGTCGGTTGTTATCTCTGCCCCAGTGGTTGAAATTAGCGATTCTTTTCTGGACGTCGCGTCTTCTTTTTGCTCGGGTGCAACAGATTTTTCGCTTGCCTTGCTATCGGCTTGTGAAACAACTGATTCTGGTCTGGAGGTTGCCTTGTCATCCGTCGTGGAAACCATGGATTCTTTTCTTGAGGCTATATCGGAAGTGGCTTTTTCGCCAGTGGATGAAATCACTGATTCCTTTCGGGAGATGTCATCAGCGTGGTCTTCTTTCAGTTCGGATGCCACAGATTTTTCGCTTGCCTTGCTTTCGGCCTGTGAAACAACTGATTCTGGTCTTGATGTTGGCTTTTCGCTGACAACGGATTCCTTTCGCGATGCAGTATCTGAAGGGGTCTTCTCCTCGGCAGTGGACATCACAGATTCTTTTCGAGACATGGTGTCAGGAACACCTGAAGCATCAGCTTGGCTGGTAACAGAGCTGGGCCGTGAAGCTTGCTTCTGTTCGGGTTCGGCTGATTTTTCGCTGGCTTTGCTCTCGGCCTGTGAAACAACTGATTCTGGTCTAGATATTGGCTTGTCCTCGGCAGTGGAAACAACTGATTCTTTTCTTGAGGGCACAGCGGAAGTGGTCTTCTCCTCAGTAGCGGAGATCAGGGATTCTTTTCTGGTCATGGTGTCCTCCTTTTGCTCGGATACTGCTGACTTTTCACTAGCCTTGCTTTCCGCTTGGGAGGCAACAGATTCAGGTCTTGACACTGGTTTCTCATCAGCGGTAGAAATAACGGATTCTTTTCTGGATGCATCCTCCTTGGGTTCGGACTTTTCACTAGCTTTGCTTTCGGCCTGGGAAACAACTGATTCTGGCCGAGAGGCCATCTTCTCATCGGCAGCGGAAATTATTGATTCTTTCCTGGAGGCGGCATCTGCAGAGCCCTTATCCTCGGTACTTGAAATCACAGACTCTTTTCGGGATGTGGCATCAACAACCTCTGGCTGACTGACTGACGAAGCCGGGCGTGATGCTTCTTTCTGTTCATTTGTTTTGCTCTCTGCTTGGGAGACAACTGATTCTGGTCGAGAGGCTAGTTTTTCTTCAGCGGCAGAAACGATTGATTCTTTTCTTGAGGCAACATCCGAAGAAATCTTTTCCTCGGCCTCAACGTGACTGACTGCAGAGGTAGGTCGTGAAGCTTCTTTGGGTTCACTAGCTTTGCTTTCTGCTTGTGAGATAACCGATTCTGGCCTAGATGTTGGTTTTTCATCGGCTATTGAAATCACAGATTCCTTCCGAGACACGGCATCAGAATCACCTTGCTTTTGTTCGGAAACAATAGATTTTTCACTAGCCTTGCTTTCTGCTGGGGAGATGGCTGATTCTGGTCTGGAGGGTGACTTTTCCTCAGCAGTGGAAATCACAGATTCTTTTCTGGACAGAACATCTGTAGCTTCAGCAACGGATCCTGCAGACTTCTCGCTGACTTTGCTTTCTGCTTGCGACACAACTGATTCTGGTCTAGACACAGGCTTTTCTTCAGCAGCGGAGATAACCGATTCTTTTCTGGACATGGTGTCAGCAACATCTGTTGCGTCAGCATGGCTGGCGACAGAGGCTGCGCGTGAGGTTTCTTTTTCTTCAGTTGCCGCAGATATTTCACTAGCTTTGCTCTCTGCTTGTGAAACTACTGATTCGGGCCGAGATGCTGCCTTTTCATCCGCAGCGGAAACGATTGATTCTTTCCTGGAGGCGGCATCTGTAGAGGCCTTTTCTTCGGTAGTTGAAATCATTGATTCTTTTCTGGACACCGAATCGCCGGCGTCTGTGACATGGCTGGAAGCGGACACAGGGCGTGAAACTTCCTTTTCCTCGGGGACTTCTGCAGATTTCTCACTAGCCTTGCTTTCTGCCTGGGAAACTACAGATTCTGGTCGGGAGGATGCCTTCTGATCGGCTGTTGATTTGACATCCTTGTCTTCGGCCACAGACTCCTTCGTTGTCACGGTACTGTCGTCCTCCTTGGCACTAACTTCGGAAGCAGGACGTGATAATTCCTTGGCATCTGATGGCGTGGGTGATTTGTCTTCAACTTTGCTGTCTGCTGTCGAAAGGACCGATTCCCGACCGGAAGTTTTGGCAGCCTTTTCACTGGCTACCGACACAGTGGGAGAAACAATTGCTTCCTTGATCTCTTCTCCGGCTGTGGAAAGCAGTGATTCTTTTCGGCTATCCTTTGCTGCAGTTTCTTCGACTTCGTGTGGCAATTCTTTGTCCTTGGATGAGATCTGACTGGCAGCCGAATCTGGCCGGTCCTTGTCTTCGAATGGACTGGACGAGAAGTCGGCTTTGCTGTCGAAAGTATCCTCATCTTTGGTCAAATCCTTCTCACTGTAGGCACTTATGGCCGATTCTCGTCTCCATTCCAATTCCATGCTGGAGGTTGATTCTTTGCGACCACTTACATCTCGCTTTCCTCGCAGTTGGGCCTTTTCTGACTCTTCGATCTTGTCTTTCTCTTCGATTGAAGCAGGTCCCGAGGATTTTAGTTCGGGTGATGATTTTTCCGACTCAATTTCCGACTTGGGAACCTTTTCAAGGGTGGGCTTGTCCTTCTCGCTGGGCACCTCTGCGATGGGAGCTGGTGTAAATTGAATGGAGCCCTTGGGGCATATTTCCGTCTCTTCTCCGCCGTCTTCACTGCTGGCCGTGACGAGCATCCGTTGAACAGTTGGACCCTCAGGTTCTTCCACAGATTTGAGTTTCTCCTCCAGCTCTTTTTCGTCAAAGTCTGGAATAATCTCGGTAATATCTTTCTCCGATTTCAAAACCTTGGCAACATCGGCTACAATCTTGAAAACTTCAACTTCCCGTGGAGATACGGGTCGGGGTACGGCAACGTCACCCAATACAGGCGCTACATCGGAGGGTGGGCTTGTACGATGTTCTTCTTCCTCTTCCTTGATGTCATGCAAAACGGGCTCGTCCTTGTCGACCACTGTTATCTTCAGGTCGGGCGATGCATCCATTGTTGTAATGTGGGTTTCACGAAGTTCGGTGGTAAATCCTAGGGAATCACTAGTCGCTGACTTCATATCTTGGCTCAATGTCTCAACTTTGGTTTTGACAATCTCTTCAACAACTTCGACCTTCTCGGCCACTGAATCCTTAATGTCCGTGGCAGCAGTTTCAATAACAGATGCCTTTGTGGTCTTGACATCCTCGACAGTCGAAGATGTCTTCTCGGTAATTGCTTCCGCTGTTGAGACCACAGCCATCTTAAGTTCTTCCACGGCTTCTTTTTTCAATTCCGTTACTTCTTCAATGGCTTCCTCGATGGAGGCCGTAACTGATTCCTTCAATTCCTCGACCTTGGATTTGGTCTCTGCAACCTTTTCAACAACACTTTCGGATACGATTTTCGTCAATTCCTGGCTTTGGTCTTTGATTTCTTCCAGCTTGCTGGAGGCTTCCTCAGTCACCGAGGTGACTTGCTTTTCGAGTGCATCTTTAGTCTGTGAAATAGTTTCGGTGACTTCGGAAGTCACCGATTCTTTAATTTCCTCTGCTTTGCTGGCAACGGTCTCCTTGGTTTCTGCCACAACACGTTCGGTTGTCTGTTTCAAATCAGAAACTGTTTCTTCCAAGGTTTGAGAAAGAGTTTTGACCACTTCTTCAGTCTTTTGTTCAAGATGTTCTGCTTCCGAGGTGACTGCTGTCACCGCCGATTCGATAACACTCTTAGCTTCCTCTACTTCATTCTTGCCAGATTTCATTTGGCTTTCTAATTCATCCTTCAGTGCCGATGCCTCAGATTTAAGAATTTCTCCGGCTTTTTCTTCAACTTCGACCGCTTTTTCGCCAACAACCTCGGCAGCATGAGCTGCTGAATCTTTGAGAATATCAAGTTTGGAGGAAATGTCCAGTAACGACTTGGCATGGTCTTTGACATCTTCAATCCTTGATTCGATAGCAAGTTCAGTTTCACTGATCTCTTCGGTCTTCTTAGCAATGTCCTTGCCCAACTGATCGACAGATGATTCAATGGCAGTGACAGCCTCATCGACAGTTCCAGTTTCTTTGGTGAAGATGTCCTTAACCATTCCTGTTATCGATTCGAACAAGCCCTTCGATTTTGGAGATGGCGAATCTTCTTGCTTCTTCACGTCAGCCACGACACTTGGTTCGGCGGCCTCGTCAACAGGGGTAGACGCTGTATCCTTGACATCGAATTTTAAATCAGGTTTATCATCCAATTTCTCTGCCTCTTTCTCAAAATCACCTTCGGCAACATCAACCGGACTTGAGGATGTTGGCAAGTGGCCAAGGGCATCAGTAGAGGTGAGCTGCAATGAGAACTCCTCTTTTTTGGCAATGACTTCTTCAGTGATTTTCAAGGCATCATCGATTGGCGAGGAAACGGTTTCAATGTGGCCGGGAGAAATTTGTTCCGAAGGAGAAGTCTTCTGAGAGGAAACAAGCTTTTCAATTTCTTCGCTGAAACCATCGGCCTTGTCAACTGGTGATGAAACAGTGGCGGAGATATCAACATCGGCATGGTGTTCTGAGCCCTTGTCTTCGCTGGTAGGTGGAAAATCGCCTTCAGCAACATCTACGGGGCTAGAAGAAGTTGGCAATTTGTCTTCTTTATCGCCAATCCTGAGATCTAAAGAAAAGTCTTCTTTTTTACGCTTGCCATCGTCTAAATCTTTGGCAGCTTCATCAATGGGAGAAGAAATGGTGTCAATGATGACGGGATAAACCGTCTTTAGTGTCAAACCACTAACAGCGACAGGGGATTTCACTTCTTCCTTGCTCTCAGCGACAGAAGTTGGCCGGGAGGCTTCCTTAGATTCCTCAGCTGATTTCTTTTCGCTCTCAGCCACTGAAGCCTTTCTTGATGCAAGTGGAGATTTCTCTTCTGCTTCCTTGCTTTCGGCAACTGATGTTGGTCGGGAAGCTTCTTTGGATTCCTCAGCCGATTTCTTTTCGCTCTCAGCCACTGAAGCCTTTCTTGATGCAAGAGGAGATTTCTCTCCCTCTTTGCTTTCGGCGACTGATGTTGGTCGGGAGGCTTCCTTAGATTCATCAGCCGATTTCTTTTCGCTCTCAGCTACAGAAGGCTTCCTTGATGCAAGGGGAGATTTCTCTTCCTCTTTGCTTTCGGCAACTGATGTTGGTCGGGAAGCTTCCTTGGACTCGTCGACGGATTTCTTTTCGCTCTCAGCCACTGAAGGCTTCCTTGATGTAACAGGAGATTTCTCTTCCTCTTTGCTTTCGGCAACTGATGTTGGTCGGGAGGCTTCCTTAGATTCCTCAGCCGATTTCTTTTCGCTCTCAGCTACAGATGGCTTCCTTGACGCAAGAGGAGATTTCTCTTCCTCTTTGCTTTCGGCGACTGATGTTGGTCGGGAAGCTTCCTTGGACTCGTCGACGGATTTCTTTTCGCTCTCAGCTACAGATGGCTTCCTTGATGCAAGAGGAGATTTATCTTCCTCTTCTTTGCTTTCGGCGACTGATGTTGGTCGGGAAGCTTCTTTGGATTCGTCGACGGATTTCTTTTCACTCTCAGCCACTGAAGTCTTCCTTGATGCAACAGGAGATTCCTCCTCCTTTTTGCTTTCGGCAACTGATGTTGGTCGGGAGGCTTCCTTAGATTCCTCAGCCGATTTCTTTTCGCTCTCAGCCACTGAAGCCTTTCTTGATGCAAGAGGAGATTTCTCTCCCTCTTTGCTTTCGGCGACTGATGTTGGTCGGGAGGCTTCCTTAGATTCATCAGCCGATTTCTTTTCGCTCTCAGCTACAGAATGCTTCCTTGAAGAAAGAGGAGTTGTCTCTACCTCTTCTTTGCTTTCGGCAACAGATGTTGGTCGGGAAGCTTCTTTGGATTCGTCAACGGATTTCTTTCCGCTCTCAGCCACTGAAGGCTTCCTTGATGTAACAGGAGATTTCTCTTCCTCTTTGCTTTCGGCGACTGATGTTGGTCGGGAGGCTTCTTTAGATTCATCAGCCGATTTCTTTTCGCTCTCAGCCACTGAAGCCTTCCCTGATTCAAGAGGAGATTTCTCTTCCTCTTTACTTTCGGCGACTGATGTTGGTCGGGAAGCTTCTTTGGATTCGTCGACGGATTTCTTTTCACTCTCAGCCACTGAAGTCTTCCTTGATGCAACAGGAGATTCCTCCTCCTTTTTGCTTTCGGCAACTGATGTTGGTCGGGAGGCTTCCTTAGATTCCTCAGCCGATTTCTTTTCGCTCTCAGCTACAGATGGCTTCCTTGATGCAAGAGGAGATCTCTCTTCCTCTTTGCTTTCGACGACTGATGTTGGTCGGGAAGCTTCCTTGGACTCGTCGACGGATTTCTTTTCGCTCTCAGCCACTGAAGGCTTCCTTGATGCAAGAGGAGATCTCTCTTCCTCTTTGCTTTCGGCGACGGATGTTGGTCGGGAAGCTTCCTTGGACTCGTCGACGGATTTCTTTTCGCTCTCAGCCACTGAAGCCTTCCTGGATGCAAGAGGAGATTTCTCTTCCTCTTTGCTTTCGGCAACTGATGTTGGTCGGGAAGCTTCTTTGGATTCCTCGGCCGATTTCTTTACGCTCTCAGCCACTGAAGCCTTCCTTGATGCAACAGGAGATTTCTCTTCCTCTTTGCTTTCGGCGACTGATGTTGGTCGGGAGGCTTCCTTGGATTCGTCAACGGATTTCTTTTCGCTCTCAGCCACTGAAGCCTTTCTTGATGCAAGGGGAGACTTTTCTTCTTCTTTGCTTTCGGCGACTGATGTTGGTCGGGAAGCTTCTTTGGATTCCTCAACCGATTTCTTTTCGCTCTCAGCCACTGAAGGCTTCCGTGATGCAAGAGGAGATTTCTCTTCCTCTTTGCTTTCGGCAACTGATGTTGGTCGGGAAGCTTCTTTGGATTCCTCGGCCGATTTCTTTTCGCTCTCAGCCACTGAAGCCTTCCTTGATGCAACAGGAGATTTCTCTTCCTCTTTGCTTTCGGCGACTGATGTTGGTCGGGAGGCTTCCTTGGATTCGTCAACGGATTTCTTTTCGCTCTCAGCCACTGAAGCCTTTCTTGATGCAAGGGGAGACTTTTCATCCTCTTTGCTTTCGGCGACTGATGTTGGTCGGGAAGCTTCTTTGGATTCCTCAACCGATTTCTTTTCGCTCTCAGCCACTGAAGGCTTTCGTGATGCAAGAGGAGATTTATCTTCCTCTTTACTTTCGGCGACTGATGTTGGTCGGGAGGCTTCCTTAGATTCTTCAGCCGATTTCTTTTCGCTCTCAGCCACAGAAGGCTTCCTTGATGCAAGAGGTGATTTTTCATCTTCTTCTTTGCTTTCGGCGACTGATGTTGGTCGGGAGGCTTCCTTGGATTCGTCAACGGATTTCTTTTCGCTCTCAGCCACTGAAGCCTCTCTTGATGCAAGGGGAGACTTTTCATCCTCTTTGCTTTCGGCGACTGATGTTGGTCGGGAAGATTCTTTGGATTCCTCAACCGATTTCTTTTCGCTCTCAGCCACTGAAGGCTTTCGTGATGCAAGAGGAGATTTATCTTCCTCTTTACTTTCGGCGACTGATGTTGGTCGGGAGGCTTCCTTAGATTCCTCAGGTGATTTCTTTTCGCTCTCAGCTACTGAAGCCTTCCTTGACGCAACAGGAGATTTCTCTTCCTCTTTGCTTTCGGCGACTGATGTTGGTCGGGATTCTTCCTTAGATTCCTCAGCCGATTTCTTTTCGCTCTCAGCCACTGAAGGCTTCCTGGATGCAAGAGGAGATTTCTCTTCCTCTTTGCTTTCGGCAACTGATGTTGGTCGGGCAGCTTCTTGGGAATCCTCGGCCGATTTCTTTTCGCTCTCAGCTACAGATGGCTTCCTTGACGCAACAGGAGATTTCTCTTCCTCTTTGCTTTCAGCAACTGATGTTGGTCGGGAAGCTTCTTTGGATTCGTCGACGGATTTCTTTTCGCTCTCAGCCACTGAATGCTTCCTTGATGCAAGAGGAGATTTCTCTTCCTCTTTGCTTTCGGCAACTGATGTTGGCCGGGAAGCTTCTTTGGATTCCTCGGCCGATTTCTTTTCGCCCTCGGCTACTGAAGCCTTCCTTGATGCAAGAGGAGATTTCTCTTCCTCTTTGCTTTCGGCAACTGATGTTGGTCGGGAAGCTTCTTTGGATTCCTCGGCCGATTTCTTTTCGCTCTCAGCCACTGAAGCCTTTCTTGATGCAAGGGGAGATTTCTCTTCCTCTTTGCTTTCGGCGACTGATGTTGGTCGGGTGGCTTCCTTAGATTCCTCAACCGATTTCTTTTCGCTCTCAGCCACTGAAGGCTTCCTTGATGCAAGAGGTGATTTCTCATCTTCTTCTTTGCTTTCAGCGACTGATGTTGGTCGGGAGGCTTCCTTAGATTCCTCAGGTGATTTCTTTTCGCTCTCAGCCACTGAAGGCTTCCTTGATGCAAGAGGAGATTTCTCTTCATCTTTGCTTTCGGCAACTGATGTTGGTCGGGAAGCTTCTTTGGATTCCTCGGCCGATTTCTTTTCGCTCTCAGCCACTGAAGCCTTCCTTGACGCAACAGGAGATTTCTCTTCCTCTTTGCTTTCGGCGACTGATGTTGGTCGGGATTCTTCCTTAGATTCCTCAGCCGATTTCTTTTCGCTCTCAGCCACTGAAGCCTTCCTGGATGCAAGAGGAGATTTCTCTTCCTCTTTGCTTTCGGCAACTGATGTTGGTCGGGTAGCTTCTTGGGATTCCTCGGCCGATTTCTTTTCGCTCTCAGCTACAGATGGCTTCCTTGACGCAACAGGAGATTTCTCTTCCTCTTTGCTTTCAGCAACTGATGTTGGTCGGGAAGCTTCTTTGGATTCGTCGACGGATTTCTTTTCGCTCTCAGCCACTGAAGGCTTCCTTGATGCAAGAGGAGATTTCTCTTCCTCTTTGCTTTCGGCAACTGATGTTGGTCGGGATTGCTCTTTAGATTCCTCAGCCGATTTCTTCTCGCTCTCAGCCACTGAAGCCTTTCTTGATGCAAGGGGAGATTTCTCTTCCTCTTTGCTTTCGGCAACTGATGTTGGTCGGGAAGCTTCTTTGGATTCCTCAGCCGATTTCTTTTCGCTCTCAGCCACTGATGCCTTCCTTGATGCAAGAGGAGATTTCTCTTCGTCTTTGCTTTCAGCTACAGATGTTGGTCGGGAAGCTTCTTTGGATTCCTCAGCCGATTTCTTTTCGCTCTCAGCCACTGAAGCCTTCCTTGATGCAAGAGGAGATTTCTCTCCCTCTTTGCTTTCGGCGACTGATGTTGGTCGGGAGGCTTCCTTAGATTCATCAGCCGATTTCTTTTCGCTCTCAGCTACAGAAGGCTTCCTTGAAGAAAGAGCAGTTGTCTCTACCTCTTCTTTGCTTTCGGCAACAGATGTTGGTCGGGAAGCTTCTTTGGATTCGTCAACGGATTTCTTTTCGCTCTCAGCCACTGAAGGCTTCCTTGATGCAAGAGGAGATTTCTCATCTTCCTCTTTGCTTTCGGCAACTGATGTTGGTCGGGAAGCTTCTTTGGATTCCTCGGCAAATTTCTTTTCGCTCTCAGCCACTGAAGCCTTTCTTGATGCAAGGGGAGATTTCTCTTCCTCTTTGCTTTCGGCAACTGATGTTGGTCGGGAGGCTTCCTTAGATTCTTCAGTCGATTTCTTTTCGCTCTCAGCCACTGAAGGCTTCCTTGATGCAAAAGGAGATTTATCTTCCTCTTCTTTGCTTTCAGCAACTGATGTTGGTCGGGAGGCTTCCTTGGATTCGTCGACGGATTTCTTTTCGCTCTCAGCCACTGAAGCCTTTCTTGATGCAAGGGGAGATTTTTCTTCCTCTTTGCTTTCGGCGACTGATGTTGGTCGGGTGGCTTCCTTAGATTCCTCAGCCGATTTCTTTTCGCTCTCAGCCACTGAAGGCTTCCTTGATGCAAGAGGTGATTTCTCATCTTCTTCTTTGCTTTCAGCGACTGATGTTGGTCGGGAGGCTTCCTTAGTTTCCTCAGGCGATTTCTTTTCGCTCTCAGCCACTGAAGGCTTCCTTGATGCAACAGGAGATTTCTCTTCCTCTTTGCTTGAGGCAACTGATGTTGGTCGGGAAGCTTCTTTGGATTCCTCGCCCGATTTCTTTTCGCTCTCAGCCACTGAAGGCTTCCTTGATGCAACAGGAGATTTCTCTTCTTCTTTGCTTTCGGCGACGGATGTTGGTCGGGAGGCTTCCTTAGATTCCTCTGCTGATTTCTTTTCGCTCTCAGCTACAGAAGGCTTCCTTGATGCTAGAAGAGATGTCTCTCCCTCTTCTTTGCTTTCGGCAACTGATGTTGGCCGAGAAGCTTCTTTGGATTCGTCAACGGATTTCTTTTCGCTCTCAGCCACTGAAGCCTTCCTTGATGCAACAGGGGATTTCTCTTCTTCTTCTTTGCTTTCGGCAACTGATGTTGGTCGAGAGGCTTCCTTAGATTCCTCTGCTGATTTCTTTTCGCTCTCAGCTACAGAAGGCTTCCTTGATGCAAGAGGAGATTTCTCTTCCTCTTTGCTTTCGGCAACTGATGTTGGTCGAGAGGCTTCCTTAGATTCCTCTGCTGATTTCTTTTCGCTCTCAGCTACAGAAGGCTTCCTTGATGCAAGAGGAGATTTTTCTACCTCTTTGCTTTCGGCAACTGATGTTGGTCGAGAAGCTTCTTTGGCTTCGTCGACGGATTTCTTTTCGCTCTCGGCTACAGAAGGCTTCCTTGATGCAAGAGGAGATTTCTCTTCCTCTTTGCTTTCGGCGACTGATGTTGGTCGAGAAACTTCTTTGGATTCGTCGACGGATTTCTTTTCGCTCTCAGCCACAGAAGGCTTCCTTGATGCAAGAGGAGATTTCTCATCTTCTTCTTTGCTTTCGGCGACTGATGTTGGTCGGGAAGCTTCCTTAGATGCAAGAGGAGATTTCTCATCTTCTTCTTTGCTTTCGGCGACTGATGTTGGTCGGGAAGCTTCCTTAGATTCCTCAGGTGATTTCTTTTCGCTCTCAGCCACTGAAGGCTTCCTTGATGCAAGAGGAGATTTCTCTTCCTCTTTGCTTTCGGCGACTGATGTTGGTCGGGAAGCTTCCTTAGATTCCTCAGCTGATTTCTTTTCGCTCTCAGCCACTGAAGGCTTCCGTGATGCAAGAGGAGATTTCTCTTCCTCTTTGCTTGAGGCAACTGATGTTGGTCGAGAAACTTCTTTGGATTCGTCGACGGATTTCTTTTCGCTCTCAGCCACTGAAGCCTTCCTTGATGCAACAGGGGATATCTCTTCTTCTTCTTTGCTTTCGGAAACTGATGTTGGTCGGGAGGCTTCCTTAGATTCCTCGGCCGATTTCTTTTCGCTGTCAGCCACTGAAACCTTCCTTGATGCAAGAGGAGATTTCTCTTCCTCTTTGCTTTCGGCGACTGATGTTGGTCGGGAAGCTTCCTTAGATTCCTCAGCTGATTTCTTTTCGCTTTCAGCTACTGAAGGCTTCCGTGATGCAAGAGGAGATTTCTCTTCCTCTTTGCTTTCGGCAACTGATGTTGGTCGAGAAACTTCTTTGGATTCGTCGACGGATTTCTTTTCGCTCTCAGCCACTGAAGGCTTCCTTGATGCAAGAGGAGATTTCTCTTCCTCTTTGCTTTCGGCAACTGATGTTGGTCGGGAAGCTTCCTTAGATTCCTCAGCTGATTTCTTTTCGATTTCAGCCACTGAAGGCTTCCGTGATGCAAGAGGAGATTTCTCTTCCTCTTTGCTTTCGGCAACTGATGTTGGTCGAGAAACTTCTTTGGATTCGTCGACGGATTTCTTTTCGCTCTCAGCCACTGAAGGCTTCCTTGATGCAAGAGGAGATTTCTCATCTTCTTCTTTGCTTTCGGCGACTGATGTTGGTCGGGAGGCTTCCTTAGATTCCTCAGCCGATTTCTTTTCGCTCTCAGCCACTGAAGCCTTCCGTGATGCAAGAGGAGATTTCTCATCTTCTTCTTTGCTTTCGGCGACTGATGTTGGTCGGGAAGCTTCCTTAGATTCCTCAGCCGATTTCTTTTCGCTCTCAGCTACAGAAGGCTTCCTTGATGCAAGGGGAGATTTCTCACCCTCATGGCTGATAGTTGTGTGTCCTGGCGTTGATAGCTCTTTAAATGATTCAGTTAACCTTACACTTTCGATTGGAGATTCTTTTCTCGACAGAATTGGAGATTTCTCTCCCTCCTTGCTTTCAGCTGCGGAAGTGGGTCGAGAAGATTCTTTTGTTTCTTCTGCGGATTTCTTTTCACCATCGGTAACGGATGGTTTTCTGGAGATAGTTGGGGGCTTCTCATCTTTGTCACTTACGGCAGCCTCCGACGGCTCTTTTGAAGCCTCCTTGATACTTTCCACCACCGATGGCTTTCTGGAGACTGATGGTGACTTCTCATCCTTTTCACTAACAGCGGCCGACACAGCTTCCGATGGTGCCTTAGATCCTTCGGTCGACTTGGCGTCCTTGACACTTTCCACCACAGATTCTTTTCTAGAAACAGTTGGAGATTTCTCTTCCTCCTTGCTTTCGGTGACGGAAGTTGGCCGCGATGGTTCTTTAGACTCTTCAGCAGATTTCTTTTCGCTTTCTGCAACGGAAGGCTTCCTGGAGACTGTTGGAGACTTCTCATCCTTTTCACTAACAGCTGCTGACACAGTTTCCGATGGTGCCTTTGATTCTTCGGCTGACTTGGCATCTTTGACACTCTCCACCACAGATGGCTTCCTGGAAACTGTTGGTGACTTTTCATCCTTTTCACTAACAGCTGCTGACACAGTTTCCGAAGGTGCCTTTGATTCTTCGGCTGACTTGGCATCTTTGACACTCTCCACCACAGATGGCTTCCTGGAAACTGTTGGTGACTTTTCATCCTTTTCACTAACAGCTGCTGACACAGTTTCCGATGGTGCCTTTGATTCCCCGGCCGACTTGGCATCCTTGACACTCTCCACTACAGAAATGGTTGGAGATTTATCTTCTTCTTTGCTTTCAGTGACGGAAGTTGGCCGCGATGGTTCTTTAGACTCTTCAGCAGATTTCTTTTCGCTTTCTGCAACGGAAGGCTTCCTGGAGACTGTTGGAGACTTCTCATCCTTTTCACTAACAGCTGCTTCCGAAGGTGCCTTTGATTCTTCGGCTGACTTGGCATCTTTGACACTGTCCACCACAGATGGCTTCCTGGAGGCTGCTGGAGACTTCTCATCCTTTTCACTAACAGCTGCTGACACCGCTTCCGAAGGCATCTTTGATTCTTCGGCTGACTTGGTATCCTTGACACTTTCCACCACAGATGGCTTCCTGGAGACTGTTGGTGACTTCTCATCCTTTTCACTAACAGCTGCTTCCGATGGTGCCTTTGATTCTTCGGCCGACTTAGAATCTTTGACACTCTCCGCCACAGAGGGCTTCCTGGAGACTATTGGCGATTTTTCATCCTTTTCACTAACAGCGGCTGACACAGCCTCTGATGGTGCCTTGGATTCGTCGGCAGGCTTGGCATCCTTGACACTCTCCACCACAGATACCTTTCTTGAAGCAATGGTCGATTCCACATCCTGCTCCTCCTCTTTGCTTTCGGCGACGGATGTAGGTCTGGAATGTTCTTTCGATTCCTTCTCGCTTTCAGCCACAGTAGATGGTTTCCTGGAAGCTATGGGTGATTTGTCATCCTTTTCACTGACAGCTGCCGAAGCCGCCTCGGATGGCTCTTCCGATACCTCAGCAGATGCTATCGTCTGTTCCTTTTCAGTCTCTATAACCGAAGTTTTTCGTGAAACCACGGTAAGGTCTGCCTTCTCGCTTTCCACAACAGATTTTTCCTGTTTATCACTTTCAGTTACTGAAGCAGGTCGGGATGGCTCCCTTGACGCTGCTCCAGACATCTTGGCCTTTTCACTTTCTTCGACTGAACTCTTGCGGGAAGCTTCACCGACTGAAGCGCTCTCAGAAGGTTCCTTTGACTTGGCTATCTTTTCGGCATCAGCTACGGATTCGCGTCGTGAGTGCTCCTTAGATTCTTGCATCGACTTGTCCTCGTCGACTACAGATTCAGGTCTTGAAGTTTCCTTAGATGCGGCTGTTTTTTCTGAGACAGATTCTCGACGCGAGGTTTCTTTGGAAACTTCAGCTGAGGGTTTCTTGGATGTCTCCACGGATGGCTTGCGACTTCCTTGCAAGGACTTTTGCACTTCAACTTCAATGGCTTCCTCAATTGTTGGGGGACTTTCGACGGAGACGGTGTCCTCTAACTTTTCCTCTTTCCTGGCCTTTGATGAGGGCATTTGGGCGGGGATTTCATCTTCCGAGGTAATTTCGCTAACTTCCTTCTCTTCAGGCGATGCTAAAGGTTTCTTTGCCTCCTTGACTTCGGCTACCTTCACGACGGTGATTTCTTCCCTCACCTCAACGGCGGTTTCTTCGACATCTCGAGACTCGTCTTCCTCGACTATTTTTTTAGCGTCACCTGGAGAGGCTGGGCCTTTGTCTGTTGGGGAAGGAACTTGGTCTTTAGTCTCATCTTCCTGTTGGACGGCTGTTACGGTTTCTTGGGCCTCTTCATCGTCTTCTTTAGTCACTTTCGTGTCCTTTTCTGCTTCATCAGCTTCTTCGTCTTCCTCTTCGATTTCGGTGACCTTTTCTTCTTCCTCTTTTTCTTCTTTGGCCAGTTCCTCTTTGTGGGAAATGGACTTGCCTGATTCCTGCGCGTCCTTTTCGTACAGACCCATATCGGCTTCTTCGTGCATAGGCAGGTCAGCGACCTCATCGGGAGTTTTGACAACGTCTCGCATCTGTTGCGAATCGTAGGCCATTTTGATGGGTAAGATGCGCTCGGCGGTGCCAATACCAGCCACAATACGGTCGGTATATTTCTGAGCTAGAATTTCCTTTGGTTCGGCACTGGTTTCCGATGGGGGAATGATGGACGTCAGGGCACTGACCGAGGCAACAACGGCTTCAACTTCTTTGGTTTCTTCTTTGACGTATTTCTCTTCAATGGCCAGGTCTTCCTTGATTTCATCGAGTGGGATGCGTTCATCCTCAGGTAGAGTGGGGGCTGTGGTGGCACCCGATTCTATTGTGGCCGAGAATCTTTCTTCGGGCAGGCTTTCCTGCAAGTTGGCTGGAATTACTTCAACTGGCAAGCCCACCAAGTCGTCCTTGGTGTCGGAAGTCTTTTTGGCACTGCTGATGCGTTCGTCTGGCGTAACCGAAGAAATGTCCTCCTCTGTCTTGGCCAAATGTTCATCAGTTTTAGAGGTAACAATTTCTTTGGCTGTGGTGATGATTTCTTGGACTTCAGCCTTGATTTCTGTTTCGACGGCGGTCGTGAGTTCCAGCTTGGTATCTGCATCAGCGTCGGCTTCAATTTCCTTTTCGGCCACTTCAGCTTCTTCTTTGGCTTCGGCCTCGGCTTCGTCGTCAGCTTCCACTTCTTGGGCTGTTTCATCGGGCTCAGGACTTTCTGGAGGAGGGGCGCTTGGTTCGGTCTCCAACTTGGCCTTGCGCTCTTCGGCTTCGACCTTGGCTATGGCAGCTTCGATTTCTTCTTCTGCGCTGCGTTTGCGTTTCTTTTCGGATTCTTGAGAGTCTCGCTGGTGCTTTTGAATCTCCTCCTCTTTGGTAACACTGCTCTCCTCCTGTTCGACGATGGAGTCCTCGGTGATTTCCTCCTTTTCGATGATCAAGTACTCATCGTCTTCCTCGGCTTCTGTGGTACTATCCTGCTTGGTGACCTCACGGATCTCAGCCTTGATTTGTTGATGCCGTTTCATTTCGTCACGCGAGAAGACGGCTTCAATTTCTCTCACCACCTCCTGTTCCTCCTTGAGGTCGTCCAGTTCACGTTGTTTCTCCACATCCAACTCCTGGGAGGCGGTAAGCTCTTGGAGCTTTTTGGCAGCAGCGGCATCATCGGCGGATGGTGTTGACACCAGGCTGGAGTCTGTGGTGCCTCCCTTGTCCAGGCGGGCTTTCTTGAGGTCGGCAGCTTTGGGCTTGACAGCTTTGACAGGGCTGCCAGGAGCGCGCTTCGAAGGCGATGCACCACGTGGCCTCCTGGAGATTGGCTTGCGGGGCTCAGCTGTCTTGGTTTCCCGCTTTTCGGTGCTGCTAACTGTGGAGCGGGTTGTTTCTCTTCGGGTGCTGGTGGTGGTTGAGGTCTGGCGAATGGACTGTTGCTTGGATTCGAAGACCTTGCGGTTGTTGGCCTCTTTGGCACTCTTGGCCGGCGTACTGCTGGGACTGGCTTTAGCTGGACGACTTCCAACCTTGGCCTTCACTTCCCTGGTTGGTGGTTTGGCAGAATCTTGTTTTCGTGGCGTTGCCGTGGGCGAGCTCTTCTTTTCGTCCTTCTTGACAACCTTGCGTTCCATTGACTTGGGTGGCCGTGTGTCGATGCGTGAGCGCACCAAGGGCTTAACCTCGGCTCTGGGTTTGTCTGCCTTGGCCTTGATGGGTTTGGCGGGTTTTATGGGCTCGGCTGTTTCAATGATCTCCTTGGCAGGTGGTGGAGCCTGGGGTTGAGGTTTGACAATGACAACCTCAACCTTTTTCTCCGTACTCTCCTTGTTGTCCACCTCGGCCTCTATGGCCTGGTCCACTTGGTCCTCCTCTTCTTTGCTGGTTGTTTCTGCCACTTGTTCAGGCATCGCTTCGTCGCCAGTTTCGACAGCCTGTTCATCGGCGGTTTCGATTGAATCTTCCTTCTTTTTGAAGGCAGCCATTTTCTCTTCCTCCTGGTAGATTTTCTCAATCTTCTCCTCTTCGGCCACCACCGAGGAGACCGATTCCTTCATTTTGTTGTCTTGCTGCTGCATGGTGGCCAGAGTGGCCGCTGTTGCTGCTGGAGGCACAAACCTGCCCGGCTTCGAGGGCATGATTGGTCCTGATGGCTCGATGGCAGACTTGAGAGTTTTGCGGGTGGTCACGACAGTCTGAATGGCAGGTGCAATTGATTTGGCAGTGCAGGTTGAGTGCTTCATAAATTCCAGGTGTTTGATTTTCTCCAGACCCTCTTGGATCTTGTAGTCGGGTGTGGAGCCGGGGAAGAGGATACGGGTGATGGTATCATCGGGATTGGCTGGCTGCCAGACGAGCAGGGCACAAATCGAAACCAGATTTTGGAGGGGGAAATTGAAGTCCTTGGAGTCTCGGGCGGCAAATAGGCGCTGATCGCCCGAGTTCCACTTCTGCAGGAATTCCTTGACTTCGCGTGAATCACGCGAGGGACTTATCACGTACATGTCCAAGGTGCCGTGTCCCACCTTGTGGTACAGGTTGATGGGTTCGGGTGCTCTGTAACAGGTTTGGGGTTTTAAATCTAACGACTTTAAGTCACTGACTAGATTATGGCCTCTCTCGAAGAGATCTATCAACAGGGGATTGCGATCCTTGTCGCCGTCGGGACTGGGCAAGCCACCCTTGCGGTCGGGTATGTTGGAAAAGAAGTGGCCAATTTGGGGATAGACGGGGGCATCGCGTTTGCGCTCGACCACCGAACTGAGACCCTGGATGTTGCTGTTGTTGAGGCGGGTCATGAGCACAGCATCCAGGCGATCCAAATGGCGAACAAAATCCCAAAAGCAGGCTTTGCGATTGAAGCCACCATCGACTGGAAAGACAGAGGTTAGACATTAACTGAGAGGTAAGAGATCAACGCCAAGATACCTACCTAACATATTGAAGCCGTTGATCCCGAAGAGGGCGGCATCACCCTGGCCGCCGGGGAAGACATAAAGCGTGGGGTGGGTAAAGCGTATGTTGCCAACAACGTCTGAGGTCTCGAGTAGCTCACGTATGGAGGTGGGCACCAGCATGGGCGCCAAGTAATCTGCAAGAGCATTATCAGTGATTTAGTTCCAATGGGTCAATCGGGTCTGTCGAACTTACCTATAAAAGCATTGATGCTCTCACTGCTGGTGTCTAAAACGTCAACGGGATTAATGCGGATCTTGCAGAGGCGAGCATAGCTTTTGTCGGGCAATGTGTGCCAGAGGCCAGCGTCAGCACAGTGGATGTTCATGGTGATGGTATCGGCATAAGCTCGAATAACTCTCTGGACATCATGTTCTTGAAAAGCTTCGGCAAAGTCACCAACCGAAAAGGTTCCATCCTGGCAAAAAGGGGGGGGGGGCAGTTTATTACAAAATAAATTAAAATAAATGTGGCTTAAATACCAACCTGTAGTATCCAGGAACCATTGCCGGAAAAGGTATAACCAGCGTGGATGATGTGACGATGCCTGGTGAAGCTGCTCAACATGTTGCGCATACATTGTATAAGAGTATTGTACTGGGGATGTATCAAAACTTCAGTGACTAGATTCTCGCTAGCGTACTGAATGAGTCGTTCGCCTGTGAGGGTGGGGAGAGAGAGAGAGAAAAATGGAAAGAGAGAGAGAGTAAGAATATTATTTTCTTATATTAGCTGAGCATATTGGGAGATAAATGTATTTCTTATTGGTTCTAGTTGAAGTAAATGTTGTCTTTTTTTTGATTTCGGGATATAGTTTAGAGATTTGATTTGGAAATGAAAACCCTTTTTTGTTTATGTGAGAAACGCAACAGCAGCATTACTGTAGCTTTAACTGAACATACCCCACATATACACTTTGTTACTCTCTTTCTCTTGTTGCGCTAATTGTAGAAACGCCATAACAGAGAGAAAGAGAGTAGTGAACTTTAAAAGAAATACAATTTGAGATTAAAAATGAGTACCCTAATTAGAAGAAGCATCAGTGTAAGGAAATATATCAGTGCATTTTCGCAACCAATGAGAAATGTTCATTGGAACATTAATAAATAAATTAATTATTAGTTTTTTGAATAACATATTTGTGGAGCCGAGGTTAAATAAAATTAATTGGATTATTACCCGTGGAAAAGGTATGAATAATTTTTGAGCTAGATTATGCTGTTGATGTAAAATATCGCCCGTGTCATTTATATGTTGGAGAATATTGTTCGCGGAGCATGTATAACAAACAATTGGAAAAATATCAATTACCCTAAATTAGAGAAATGCAGTTTTCAGTGGTGCATCAGGGTAAGATGTTTTAGTTGCTTATAAACAACAGAGAAAGAAGTCTGCTATAGCCACAGAAACAAGTTGTAATCGTTGCAAAGGGATTCCGTTCATGGCAGAAGGGTTGGCCAGAGCTTGTGCATTCGTGGTGGTCAACCTTAGTAAAGTTGGAAAATGGCCCCATAAAGTTCGTAAAAACCAAGAATTTTTATTCTTTTTCTCATATTATCGCCATATGTGTGTTAACTGCGTGTCAACCCATGAGATTTGTTGATTTTGCCGTACACAAAAACCCTATACCAACCGCTTTTTAATAGCTGTCCCCCCATTCGTTCTCTTCCATGTAGGTACATGCAAATATTTTGCCAGCCATTTATTCTAATGCGCTTTGCCACCCATACCAACATCCTGCGGCAATGGCTGTTCAAATTTACCCTTGACAAAATGTCCCGGTTTTTTTTTGTTGGGTCTTCGTTGGAATTTTTTTGGCCAGCCTTGATGCTGAGCCATAAAATTTAAGTTGAGTTGAATTTGTGTTTAAAAGGAGATTTGGGTTTTTGCGCAGGGAGAGATATTATTAGGAATTTTTTGGGGTTGGGTCCAGAGGGACTTTTTTCTATGAAAATATCGTTCGATAGAGAGGATTTGGATTCTAAATAAGTAGCGGGCAGAGTAATGAAACATATTTTTATAATGGTTCTTGAAAAGTTTGATCAGGGATCTGGGAGATTCTTTAAAATAAAACACCAACATTTTTTAACGGGTTTTTTTTCTTCAGAATACCTCTAAGAAGGTCTATTTGATATAGGAAAGTTGCCAAAAGGCATTTTATAGAAGGTTAAAGATATTTTAAGGGGAGCGTAGGAACTTTTCTTAAAGGTGTTCAAAGTAAAAAGTTCTAGCATTTATGTATCTGGTATATATAGTTTATAAATTTGGCGCCCAATGGGTCTTAAATTTATATTTTATTATACCCTCCACCATAGTATTGAGGGTATATTAAGTTTGTCATTCCGTTTGTAACACCTCGAAATAAACATTTTAGACCCCACAAAGTACATATATTCTTGAAAAGCACAAAATTCTACGTCGATTTAACGATATCCGCCCGTCCGTCCGCCCGGCTGTGAAAATCACTCTAGCTTCCGAACGAAACGAAATAGGTTAATAAAATTTTATTCAAATGTCTGCAGGACTTTTGGTATTGAAAATCGGGTATGTAGGTCCACGCCTTCGTATAGCCCCCATTTAACGGTACCTCCCGATATTCGGTATTTTCGTGATTTTATCAAAAATATTCACCGGAATTGTTTCAAGTTTGGTATTTGAAGTTCGTAATGGATACTACAGCCTATGACAGAAAATTTTCTGTGCAGGTCCACGTCTTCGTATAGCTCTCATATAATGGTACCTCCCGATATTCGGTATTTTCATGATTGCGGCAACATTACTCACCGGAATTGTTTTAAATTTGGTATTTGAAGTTCGTAATGAATACTCCACCCCAGGACACAAAATTGTCTCTGCAGGTCCAAGTTTTGGTATAGCCCCCATATAACGATACCTGTCGCTATTCGGTATTTTAGTGATTTTAGCAACATTATTTGCCGGAATTATTTCAAGATTGGTATTTGAGGTTCGTAATGGATACTACAACCTAAGACAGAAAATTGTCCGTTCAGGTCCACCACTTCGTATAGCTCTCATATAACGGTACCTCCCGATATTCAGTATTTTGGTAATTTTAACAACATTATTTACCGGAATTGTTAAAAATTTGGTATTTGAAGTTCGTAATGGATACTACAGATTAAGACAGAGAATTGTCCGTTCAGGTCCACCACTTCGTATAGCCCCCTTGTAACGCTACCTCCCGCTAATCTGTATTTTGATAGTTTTAGATACATTATTCACTGATTTTTTTCAAGTTTCGTATTTGAATATTGTAAAGGCTTATGACAAAAGATGCCTATGCAGGTCCACATAGCCGTATATACCCCAAAATAATGGCTACATTCGGTATTTTTAAGATTTTAACAGAATTTGTAAAGGATTTTTTTTTGAAAATTGCCAAATTTGTTCCAAATGGTGGAGGATATTCAAAGTTGGGCCTAGCCGAACTTACTGCTTCTTTACTAGTTTTTTAAATTTTTTATTGTTTTTATTTAAATAATTTCCCCTTGAGGCATATATAATAATTATTTTTTATTTATTTTTTTTAATTAGCTTAGCCCACAAATAAATCGTTCATAACTTAAAATATTAAAATAAAGGAGCCATAAACCTTCCCCGGGCAATGAAAATGCCATTATATTTGAATTGTTGAATTTTAGTTTTACCCAACAATAATTATGAAGTTTTCTCATTTTTGTTCACAACAAAAATCAGTCGACCATATTAATAATCTCTAGTAGGATTGCATTATTTTATGTGGATTCTTCGGTTTACATATGTATGTATGTATGTAAACCCCCTTAGATGTGTAGGTGTGTTCACTTTGTTAATTCTATTTTATTGTTGGGGTAATAATATTTTTTAATATGCGACAAGGTTTTTTGTTTGTTTGCAACAGAGAATGGCATGCGAGAGAGGAAACGAAGAGGGTTAGTGAGAGGGAGAGAGAGTTTTATATGTGTGATATGCCAAGAAATGTCAGGATTTGCAGGCTGTTAAATAAGTTCAACATTAACTCTGACATATGGGAAATCCCAGTCCACAATTATAGAATTGAAACCCTTTATATTTTCTCGAATATCTGTCAAATGCAAAAAGAATGCCTCATATTTCAATTTTTCCAAAAGCACAAAATTCCATGCACTTGCCTTCGCTAATAAGCCTATTTTGTCAGAGCATGTGAAGCGAACATATTTCTATTTTTTCAACGCTTTGCCTGGGAGGCCCACAAGTTTCCACTATTTTTTTTAATTGTTAACCAAAGAAAGAGTGGCAGCAAAATTTGACATCCTTCAAACTGCAAAGCATTGCATAATTATATAACATGCTATAAGCGCTTTATTATATAATAAAAAAAAATAATTTTTTGACAGGAAGTTTGAAATGTACACTTGAATTACACTGAAGCATGTAATTGTTGAAAGCTCTTCTATACAAAAAAAAACCTGAAACAACATCTTAATGTTTGAAATTTTGCCAAAGGGGAAAGGCAGGATATGTGAAAAAGAAGGGGTTGTATGCATTTTTTCATGGCTGAGGTGTTGTTTAAGTGTCATCAAAATTTAAAGAAGAATGTGATTAAATGTGATATTTAAGGAAATTATAACACTTATGTGCTTGTATAACAGTTCAGTTGTTTTGTATAACAGTTTTACAGAAAATGCATGGAAAGGCATTTTGTTGGATTTGCAGCGTTTTCTGAGAGTATAACAGTTTGGAATTTTTGTATAACAGTTTTTTCTGTTATGAAAAAAATGCAAAATTTTAACGAAAAAAAATGTGAACTTAGAATTCTTTTCAACTGCATAGAAACTTCAAATTTGGTATAAGTATTTTGAAATATTTGTGGTGAGAGAAAAATATTTTTAAAAATATAAAATAAACGATTTAAAGGGACTCGCAAGATTTTCTGTGGGTATAACAGTTTTTTATTCTTCTTATTTTTTTTGTAATTATACATATAATTTTGTTAGTAAATTTAGCCCAAACACTGCGATTTTGAGTATTTATGCCATTTTATTAAAGCTTAACATCTTGGAATTTTGTATAACAGTTTTTTTTTTGCAATGAGAAAAAGGCAAAATAATACCAGAAATAGTGGTTTAAGGATCTATTTACTGTATAATAATTTATATTTTTTATAAACGCTACTTTAATAAAAATTTGGAAGTCATTTAAGGAGTCAGTACAACAAAAGTAACAAAACGACTATTTTGTTCCGACAAAAATACGAAGGGAGGTTTCTTGTGTCATTTTTATGGCTGAGATGTGGATTAAATGTTAAGCTGAATTCACAAGAGATTTACATTAATTTTAGAGAAAAATTTTTACTATGAAAGGCATGTATAACAGTTAAGTTTCCTTGTATAACAGTTTTATATAACATGTAAAATATAAAATTGAAGGGATTTGGAAAATTTTCTTTGAGTATAACAGTTTAGAATTTTGTATAACAGTTCTTTGTAATGATGAAAATCCAAAATTTACTCATTAATTTTTATTGCAAGGGAATAGAAGAATTCTCTTCATTATAAGAACTTAGAATTGAGTATAACAGTTTTTTCAATGAGAAAAAATACAATATTTTACCAAAACTAGGATTCTGAACAAATAACCGTGTTGTTTCCCGGTATAACAGTTTTATATAACATGACAAAATAGGAAATTCAAGGGATTTTTAACATTACCCCTGCCAGTTTCCTGGGGTAAAACTGTTTTTTTTTTTAAATATTAATGCCTGGAATGTTGTTTGAGCATTAACTAATGAAAAAAAGGGGTTAAAATGTGCATGTATAACAGTTTAGTCTATTTGTATAACAGTTTTATATAATCTGTTTAAAATATGTTTCAAGGAATTTAAAAAATTTGCTGAGAGTATAACAGTTTGGAATTTTTGTATAACAGTTTTTGTGTGATGGAAAGATGAGCAATGCCAAGAATGTGAAGCTCCTATCAAAAGAATACTTGTCACATAATATATCTGAGTAAGATCAAGAATTTAAATAAAGATTTTCCCATAATTTCTCTAAATACTTTCCCCTAAAAGTATACCTCATGGACCATGCATATATTACTCTCTATTTTCTTTCTTTATGATACGCTAGATGAAATATTTCAAAAGGTGTTTTTATTATTATGGGCAAAATAATGTGCTAGGCTCATTTAATTTGAGTTTTCATTGAATTATTACAGTTTGGAATTTATAACAGTTTTCAGCTCAAATATGGCGAAAGGTTTTTTCATTATTATGGGCAAAATAATGTGATAGGCTCATTTAATTTGATTTTTCATCGAATTACAACTTTTTTGAATGTATAACAGTTTGTATAACAGTTTTGTAAAACATTCATAAAATTTGTTTTAGAATATTTGCAATATTTTCCCCCGGTATAACAGTTTCGCTTTGTGTATAACAGTTCTTGCTACAAATTTTTTTAAATTATTTCATTAACTCAATGCGTAAAGTGGCTCTTAGACAATAAATACACAAAAGTAATTTCTCATTACACTTCTTTTTGTAGTAAAATCCCTTCAAATAATTTCATTTATTTTTAAATTCTAATATTTTAAAAATGTATTGAAGCAAATATTCCCAAATTCCCTCTCCTTATACCAGCATTTAATTTTCTCCCACATATCTCCCTCTAAAGTATGCTATGTAAACTCTCTCCATCTCTCTCTATGTATAAAGGGCTAGAACAACAAATGCCATTGATCAGCCAAGCAACGCCCATGCAATGTCAATCTCCCCATTAAATAAATAAATTTTTAATTTCTATTTGCCATGACATTAACAAGTACTTAAGGACATAATCTATTATTAATGTTACTTTTGGAAGTTGTTGTCATTGTCGAATTGTATTGAAGCTATTGCTAAATAATGAGACTGCAAAGAAAGAGGCGTGAGGGTGTGTGCGGCATTCAAAATCCACAAAATATATTTGGCAACAAGACACGACGAGAGACGAAGACCATATTGAAAGTAATTCTAATTAGAATGATTGACAAGATTGTTCGGAAAGTACGTTTCAGACATGTTAAGTGTGCGGCAAAGCCTTTGAAATACATCCATAGCTCATTATGCAAACTTTTGAGAGTGTGGCAAAGACTTATACACTCATTGTACATGTGTGAGTTGGGTTGATGCAGTAATGAATTGCCAGCCAGGCAGCCACCTTATGTCGGGATTACGTGACAATTGCGTGCTTGCGTGCGTGCGTGAGCTTTATTCTATGCATTGTGGTGGTATACTGTTATAATTAGAGCTCTTGTTTGTGTTAATTCGCCTATAAGCACGTTATGGAGTAATAATTAATTTGTGAATAACAGCGAATTACAACAAAATAAAAAATAATAGCAGGTTGTTGTTGCTGTTGGCAGAAAAGAGTTCAAGGATGTTTTTGGTTTTTTGGGTTTCTGTAATTAATTAAGTAAATATTGCAATAAATAATAAACAAACTAGATTATGGGAATTTTTTAAAAAAAAAAACTAAATAAATTTATTGGCAAAAATAATGAATTAAATTTTTTATGTTTATCAAAATATTGTCAGTTTTGGGCAATTTAAATAAATTTTAATTTTTATTTGGACTTTCATTATTAATAATCATCATATCATCAATAATTAATTGTTTGCAATCAATTTTAATTTTAGAAAAAAGTACAACATTTATAGCATGCTTTTAGGCTATCGTTATTATAATGGTTAGCTCCCAAACTAATTAATATAAAAAATATTTTTTTGCTATTTTCTATAATTTATTTTATACAAAAAAAAAAAATATTTGGGAATATTTTGTTTCCCATTTTTGCTATATTTTTTTATTAATTGAAAATAATTTAATCTTATTATTTTTTCTAATTCCTTGAATTTGGCAACCCTTCCCACCTCACACCCCCTTCATGGAGATCGACGCAAAACTCAAATTAATTTTCGACACATGTCAAAATACATATATTTAAATACTTGTTTTTGTCACTAATGAGATTTCTGCCGTTTTTTGGTCTCTCTTGAACGAAGGCATACTTTTAGGCTATACACAAACATGAGCATATGGCACAGACAGTAAACATAATGAACATACATATATATGGATATTTAGGGCATACGAAAGTACTTTGTGTTATTTTTTTTTAATATTTTAAATAACATGAAATTATTTAAAAAAACGTTAAATATGTGTTTAATCTAAAAACAAGAAATTTGATTTTGATGATTTCTAAATTGTCCGTTTACGCGTTAAAGGAGATTATTTAATTTTTTTTGTATTTTTATTTTATGAATAGAAAATATATTTTCCCTTCTCTTTCTTTGTCCCACCATCTTCTTTTCCCATTCTTCAATTAATTAGCTCTTTAAACGTAATTCCTAATATTTTGCTGCCCCAAGCTATATCCTGATTCCTCATACATTTCATAGGTCATTAGATTTTGTTTACTTGCACACAATTTCCACTTAATTGCGTTTACATCAGTTCTATTTATTTATTTCTCAATTGGCTTGGAAATAATATAAATAAATTTATTATTATTGGTTCAATGGAACGACAGATAGAACCGCAGCATAATGGCCCATAAACAACCACAAACCTGTAGACATGTCCAATTTTTTGTTGTTGTTGTGTTGCTTTCAATTACACGTACAACACTATTTATAGCTATTTTTTTTTTCATTATATAACGAATGGTTGTTTTATTTATTGCAACTGTCAAATACTATCGTGTTATACATACACACACAAGGTTTTTTGTCGTTTTGCCTAAAAATATGCCCTAAATATTTACAATATTTAACACATTCCAATTTAAAATAGATATATATGTGTGTGTACGCGTTTCATTCAGAGAGTGTGTGGATGTGTGTGCACTAAGTGTGTTAATAGGTACGCGTGTTGGCTGTTATTTTCAGTTGTCGTTTTTTTTGTGTTTTCTGTCCACAAGGGCTCGCAGCCTCTCAGCCAACGAACGAAAAAGGGGGTTGAGAGTTATTGTATTTGGCAGTTGCCTTGCTCCATTCATTTGCATAGTGTATTGAAATGTACTGTAGGCTCTTTTGGCACTCACACATTACAAACATACCCACATACATTTATTGTTGTTGTCATTGTTTGTGCCATATGAACAAACGAGTCACACAATCACAATAACAACGACAAAAACACAACGGCATTAACAGCAACAGCTCCCTTTTTCTCAACATACACACACACACTAGGTACTCACTCTTCTCACTCTGTTATGTTCTCTGTGTGGCTCTCATGTTAAAAAGAGTACTCCACGTTATGTGTACCATCCATCCACCCACACACTCATCATACTCTACTACCATGCGAGCAGCATTCGTGTGCGTTTGCCTGCATTTCCCCCACATTTTGTTTTTATGCATGATTGTTGTAGTCGTCGTTGTTGTTGAGAGCATACAAACGAGGTGAGTAACAACATTAAGAGTAAATAAAGGGATTTTTCATTTTTAATGCTCCCAGCAATGTTTCTAATTGGAAACGTGTTATCAAATTATCAATATAAACCTAAAAGCAATAAAAATACAATAAACAATGCTCTGAGAGTCCAAATCGCACAGAAAGAGGTTTTCTTAAGACCTAGAAAAATAGAAACTCCAGACTTAAGGCACATTAAGTTATTTCAGCTAAAAAAATGAGCGTGAAATATATATAACTCTTTTTTGACTGGTTTAAGGGCCAGATGGTTTTCCAATTTTCCATACCACTCCAATTTCCATGCCACTCTCCTGTCCTTCAATGGCCAAGTGTCTGTTTAATGTTCACTTGGTTTTGGCATTAATGTTGATTGCCCTTTTCTGTTGCTGTTCGTTGTTATTTTTTCAAACCCCAGCATTTTCGAGCAATTGTCGTCTCTCTAATAACCCCGTTCTCTACCGCATCTCCTTCAGCACTCAGAAAATTTCCCATGAATAGGGAATCATATTACAAAATACCATTGCCATTCAGTCAACGATCCTAACACGGCCAACCCCTTTTCCACCCATTCGCAACGAGTGTTCATGATAGATAAATAATCGAATTTCAATGCAAACGAAATTCTTCAATTTGTTGTCTTCATGAACTTCGGAAGAACAACAACAACTACCACAGTAACTACAACTTAAATCAACTCAAAAATAAATTTATTAGTAAGAAAAATTGACTTGTTCCAAAGTTGTTTTGGAAGAGTATTCAAATGATTGCAGGGGTATTGTTCAGTTTCCAAGGCTTTGCAGACAAATGCAAGCTGAGAACTGCAATAAAATGCACAGCACTTCTTTTGCCAGCAGTTAAAGTTGTTGATTTGAGAGGGCCGAGAGGGAACCCGTAAATAACCAGAAATTGCTTTATTGTCTGGACAAAATGTATTTGTCAGAGTTTTGTGAAAGTGAAAATTTGATAAATTGCATTTAAGCATTCAATGAAAGACTGGAAGTTGTAGAGAGTGCTGTGAAATAAATTTTGAAAAATTAGAGCATACTTTTAGGCTATATTAAGAGTTTTTATATTACTACCTTTTTCTAAGCAAATGAGAATGAAAAAATGAAAATAAGAGGTGATCAAAAATAAAAGCATACTTTAAGGATTTCCGATCTTATGTTTTCCATACAACCTCCCATACCCAATACCTCATATTTTAAACACTTTAACTTTCCTCAATGCAGGAAAAACGAAAGTTATCTTCATATTTTTTTTATTTCTGCCATTTATCTTCCCCATTAAATATGAAATATTCACAAAAGCTAAAAGACCGCACCATGGAGAATTCCAATTGCCAAAAAATATTTCATTTCACTTGCCATGGAGTGGCTCTTCTTAGTGCCATCTATTTTGTTGGCCAAAAACTGAAGGTATTTAAATTGTGTCGTTTTGTTTGTCTTTTGGTCACCCAAAGGTATTGTTTGGACCACCCTCAAAGTATGCTGCAAAAACACTTGCCAAACTAAAAGTTTATGTTTTGAGAACAAACAACAAAATATAAAACAGAAAATTGAAAGGCTAAGAAAAGTTTCTGTTTTTCTTTTTTTTTTATTAATATTAGAAAAAAAAAATACAAATACTTCTACTCAAGTAACTAATTACTTGGCAATTCCTATATGAAATAGAAGGTCTGTAATCCAAGGTTATCTCAGGGCTGATTATCCATTTTCCATGGCCCTGAAACCCAAACCAAACAATGGCCATCCACAGATATTTTTTTTCATATTTTTTTCATTTCAAGCCAACAAATTATTCACAATTTATAACACACACACTCACAAACCATTCAGGAGGAAGAACAAGCACACAAATTAATTGCAAATCCATAAAAACTGGAAAGGAATGAATGAAAACTCATATCGGAGGAAAATTATGATTAATCATAGGCTGGGGAATTGTTGGAATTTATTCAATGCCCATCCTGAATAAATGGAAGTTTTATTAAAAAAAAGAAACATATATAACAACAACAATACATTAATAGTTTCAAAGGAAAATAAATACATTTGGGAATATTGAGCCATAATAAACGAAAAAAAAGCATAGCCTACTTTAAGGGGAACACAATTTTAGACTCAAACATATTCTTTCCCGCAATAATTTTATGGATATTTTGAAAAATTCATTTAATTTTAAGAAGATTGAATAAATATCAAAATTCACTGCATACTTTGAGGAGTAAGACAAGGAAAATTCAGTTTTTTCGGAGGGAGCGAAAATGAATGGTTGGCCAGCTAACCAATTGCGAAACGCGTCGTTACTATCATCAAAATACCGAACAAAGGGAGATACCTTTATATGGGGGCTATACGAAGACGTGGACCTGCAATGACAATTTTCTGCCCCAGGCTGTAGTATCCATTACGAACTTCAAATCCGAAATTTGAAAAAATTCCGGTGAATAATTTCAAAAAAATTCGAAAAATGTCACTGAAAATACCGAATATCGGGAGGTACCGGTATATGCGGGCTATAAGAAGACGTGGACCAACACAGACAATTTTCTGTGTTAGGCTGTAGTATCCATTACGAACTTCAAATAATGAATTTGAAACAATTCCGGTGAATAATGTCCCTTAAATTATCAAAATACCCAAAATAGGGAGGTACCGTAATATGGGGGCTATACGAAGACATGGATCTGTACAGACAATCTCCTGTCATAGGCTGTAGTATCCATTACGAACTTCAAATACCAAATTTGAAACAATTCTGGCGAAAATTGTAGCTAAAATCAACAATGTACCGAATATCGGGAGGTACCGGTATATGGGGGCTATACGAAGACGTGGACCAGCACAGACAATTTTCTGCCTCAGGCTGTAGTATTCATTACGAACTTCAAAGACCAAATTTGCAACAATTCCGGTAAAAATTGAAGCTAAAATCAACAATGTACCGAATATCGGGAGGTACCTTTATATGGGGGCTATACGAAGATGTGGACCTTCACAGACAATTTTCTGTCCTAGGCTGTAGTATCAATTACGAACTTCAAAATACCAAATTTGAAACAATTCCGATGAAAAATGTCAAAAAATGTCACTAAAAATACCGAATATCGGCAGATATCGTTATTTGGGAGATATACGAAGACATGGATCTGCAAGGAAATTTTTCTGTCATAGGCTGTAGTATCCATTACGAACTTTAAATACCAAATTTGAAACAATTCAGGTGAAAAACGTCTCTAAAATCAACTAAGTACCTAATATCGGGAGGTACCGTTATATGAAGGCTGTACCAATACTTGGACCAATATGGCCAATTTTCAATACCAAAAGCCCTGCAGACATAATATACATTTTAGTAAAATTTTATCCAACTTCCATTCGTTCGGAAGCTAGAGTGATTTCCACAGACGGAAGGACATCGCTAAATCGACATAGAACATTATGCTGATCAAGGCTTTTTTAGGTCTAAAATGTATATTTCGAGTTGTTACAAACGGAATGACAAACTCAATATACCCTCCATACTGTGGTGGAGGTTATAAAAACATATGATCTTCCCCTTTACATGGCAAAATTCAAAAATTTAAAAATATTTTTTTTTTAATTTCTTAAATCTCCATTCAATTTTCTATTCCAATCTTTTGCTATTATTTATTCAAATCAAAACTTTTTATGGTTTCTTTAAACCAAAAAAAAAAGAAAACATTTTCCCACAAAACAAAAGCGAGGAAATGTTAACATTTTCATATATTGGCAAACACATCCGACAGCTGGGGATGGTGGAACATCCCATCATCAAACAAAGTTCAATAAGTTTTGCAGGTAAAGTGTCAATCAAAAAAATAACCCCAACAGAGGCACATTCTCTCACGATGAGAGTAAATAAATGAATGAATGAATGCCGGAATGACAACGATGTGTCATTTGGGGGTTCCATTGTGGCATTTGAATATTTTAACGGTTACATGGATTTCCTTTTAAAAGAGAAGAGAAGAGAAGAGAAAAGAACAATAGATAAAATGGTCACTCAAAGCCATTAAGGAGATAACGTCATTTGAAAGGTTTCCCTCTCAAACCACAACAAATATCAACATCAGCTCGAACGGCAAAGGAAAAGTTTTAACCCCAGAGTTCACGAGTCATGGAAATATTGACACCTGACTGTGTGGTTTTCGTATCTCAAATCCTTTTCGTCTAACCTTCATTGCGTACACTTGAAATGTAATGCCATATCTCAGCAAATATCCTTTTATTGTCCAAGGATGTGTTAAATGTGCGTAGTGAGATACAAACACACACACACAGACACATACACATACATAAATGTTAATTACGAACAATGATGTTCACAACTGTATGCGATAAGTAAAATGATTATCGTTCGTGTTGTAAACATTTCAAGGTTAAATGTAAATGATGTGGAATTAAAGCATACTTTCAGGCAGGCAATTAATTGTGTGAGTGCGTTTGTGTGTGTGGAGGTACTGAGATATTTTTGATTGTGTATTAGGAGACAGAAACTTGGATACAATTTAGGTATGAACATTTTAAAAAATGAAGCATACTTTTAGGTTGTTTTTAGTAATAATAGCTTTTTTTGGAGTTTTGAGGAAGATTTTTCCAAGGAAGTGTCCTGGTTTTGGAATAGATCCCCAATATCGTTTTCATCCATGCTTTCAGGATGTCCTGTTTATAAAGGATCTACATGATGATGATTTTGATGATTTAGGCCACATTTTTCTATGCAATTTGTGTTCTTATTGGAAGGTTAAAACCTCTCCAAAAAATCAATATGGGTCCACTTTTTGGTATAGCCTCTAAATAATTGTACTTCCTCATTTTCGATATTTTGAAGAATTTTGTCCCAATTTTTTAATCAAATCTGTTATAAATTGACATTTTGGGTAAGCATTGGCAAGCTTTACATCTCGAAAAATATATTCAAAGTAGGTCCACATTCTGGTATGGGTCCCATAAAACTGTATCTTCTGATTTTCGGTATTTTGATCTGATTTTTTCAACTAATTGAGCTGCAGTTTGATATTTCAAATTTGATTAACTCCTCTCAAAAATACCCAATATAAATATAACTCCCATACAACGATATTTTCAAATTTTCCATAAGTCCAATTTTCACTTGGCTTGGAATACAATAATAAGACGAGCCTTACGTCTGGTTTACTTATTTTATTATTATTATTTTTTTGAAAACTGTTTTATTTTTTTTTTTTTCAAACGTTCACTTACCATAACGTGCTTCCTCTCCCTCGGGTGCATGTTTGGTTATGGTATTCAGTTCCTCTTCCAAATCGACATGACAATCAGCTACGTCCCATGAGAGGAAACCTGGAAATAAAGTAACGAGAAAAAGGGGCGAAAATTAGTAAATTCTGTTATTAAAAATTATTTAAATCGTATACGTAATAATATTACATTATATTTAATTAATATCAATCATACGCCACCATCTACCTTTTATTTTAAAATAAATCATACGCACCCTCATTCATTAGTTATTGAATATTTAAAAAAAATATTTATTAAATGATTCAAATACAACCTATACCCCAGGCAATACACTTTTTGGAGAGATAATTCCAGGAAGGTCGAAAGGTCAAAAGAAGTATTTTCCATAAAAAATTGCAAAAAAATTATGAAAACTTAACAAACCGCTCCCATATATCATATCTCTAATATGGTATCAAAGAGGATACCACTACCACCCTCCACCGTAATATGGAGGGTCATTCCGTTTGTAACACCTCGAAATATACATTTTAGACACTACAAAGTATATATTCTTGATCAGCAATAAAATCTATCTATCTATAGCTGATGTCCGTCCGTCTGTGGAAATCACTCTAGCTTCCGAACAAAAAGAAGTAGGTTGATAAAATTTAACTCAAATGTATATTATATCTGCAGGACTTTCTTTATTGAAAATGGGCCATGTAGGTCCATGTTTTGGTATAGCCCCCATATAACGGTACCTCCCGATGTTCTGTATTTTGATGATGTAAGCGACATTATCCAACGGAATTGTTTCAAATTTGGCATTTGAAGTTCATAATGGATACTACAGCCTATGACAAAAAATTGTCCATGCAGGTCCACGTCTTCGTATAGCCCCCACATAACGATACCTCCCGATATTCGGTATTTTAATGATTTAAGCGACATTATTCACCGGAAATGTTTCAAATTTGGTATTTGAAGTTCGTAATGGATGATACAGCCTGAGACAGAAAATGGTCTGTGCTAGTTGACGTCTTCGTATAGCTCCCATATAACGGTACCTCCCGGTATTCGGTATTTTAATGATTTTAGCGACATTATTCACCGTTATTTTAATTCGCATTTGAATATTGTAATGGCTTGTGACAAAAGATGCCTATATACACAGTTTTTTTTGAAAATTTCCAAATTTGTTCCAAATGGTAGAGGGCATTCAAAGTTGGGTCTGGCCGAACTTGCATCTTTTTTACTTGTTTATATTTGAATTCTTCGAATAACACACTTCAAGTGTTTATAAATAACGTCTTCTTTTTTAAATCTATGCCCTTTCGGTCTCAATTACATTCTCTCTGTCTCAATTGGTTCTATAAATTTGCCACTAAAAACCTCATCTCCTCTCCATTTTCTTTGGAATTAATCATACGCATCCCATCTCGGCTTATTAAAAGTAAGCATACGCCCCCTAATTCCAAGTTATTCAAACTATTATTCATACACCTTAAATTATAATGAGAGTAAATTAAAATATTTCCACAAATTCTCCATAAAAAATAGTAATTTTTAATTTTTCTCATTCTCCCCTTGACAAAAGCACATTAAATGTCAAATGACATTTGTAGCTTTTAATTATATGATTTTTAGTTTTCCATATGGCATGTGAAATAAAAATTCTAATGAAAGCTAAATTATCAAAACAAACCCCATACACATGAGCTGATAGATAATTGTCAAAAAAAGGTAGAATTTTTAATTTCCCTTCTTTAGGATATTCCAAAAATTTGCAAGCAACAATGAAAGGATTGTCATAATATTTACCCCTAACAGGTAGATAATCTCTTAGTCTCATAATATGCCATCAACAGGGATAATGAGCAGCAAAATAACGACAACAACTAAAGCCTCTCTTCATTTGGCTTACAAAACAAAAACAAAAACAACAACAACAAAAATGCAATAATTATTCTTTGTTATCCAATTCTTTAATCTTTTAACTAAACATGCATGGAAATGTATGAAGATTTCTAATGTTTATGGGAGAGTGAAAGAGAGAGAGAGTGAGAAAAGGAGGAAAAAAGCAACATAACCTCAAATTGTTGGCCTGGAAATTTAGCAGAAAAAATGGAGGGATTACATGTGTAGACAATGCTGGCAGATACATGTATTATTTTCTGTTTTTGGTTTTAGAAGAGGTCTGCAACTATCTCTCCCTCTCCATCTCTCTCGCTCTTTCACTCGTTTGCTTTGTATCTGTGTAATAATGTATTTTAGTTTGTCTCTTCAAATAAACAATTTAATCCTTTAATAGTTAAACAGCTTTGTTTTGCAACACCCAGACAACGTGTTGTTGTTGCTTTATTGTTGGCCAGAGTACACTTTGGAACATTTGCTTCTTCCACTCTTCTTCCCCCTTTTGTTCAATGTGAGAGAAGTCTTGTTAATATTTCATGAATTTTACACCAAGACAGAGTCATGGAGCCATTAGAAATAACAATCCTATTAGAATTAGTTATGTTAAAGGAATGTCTTTATTGGATTTTATTGCGGTCCAAAAGGGTTCTTCACAAAAGGTGAGGCAGAGGGGAGAAGAAAACTGCAAATCGTAGGTACACAGGGAAACAACTCACGGAGGGTGCTTTTCAATGACTTTTGGGGAGGATATACTCAAACCAAAACCCGGGAACTGACGAGGATTGAGGGCTCCTTCCGAAGCCATAGTCTTCCATTCGTTTTTGCCGACAGATGTATAAATTCCATATTCATCTCAGGTGTCTGGTTTAGAGAAATATTTAGGTATAGCATATAAAACAAAAATTATTGAAAATGATGACCCGTTGTAGGTGAGGTACCAGAAGGGGTGCGCCAATATTTATCTCTTCACAATAGAACTTATGTTAACAAAAATGTTTGTATTGTAGAATTTGAAGGGAGTTGAATGCTTATTTCGATTTATTTTGCTTTTCAAAATTTTGAATCCTATGTGGGTGAGTTACCAGAAGAAATGTTCCGATCTAAACTATCATTATAACAGATCTTGTATTGAAGGAAAAATTGAGATGTACCAAGGCTAAATGGAATCTGTTGTTAATTTGGCGTTTCATAAGGTTTGTCGATATTCAAAATTTAGGCCCTTTGTGGGGGAGATACCAGAAGGACAGGTCGGATCTCTACCATCTGTACAACAAATCTTGTGTTGATAGAAATATTGAGATGTGCCAAGTGAATTGAATTAGCTGTTGCTTTCGCGTTTTTTTTAGCTTCAAGGATATTCAAAATTTTGATCCTTTGTCGGGGAGGTACCAGAAGGAAGTGGACCAATATATTCCATCTTCACAGCAGATTTTGTGTTAGTAGAAATAATGTGATGTGTAAAATATGAAGAGAATCGGATGATCATTTCTGATTTTATGATCGTTTTTGTTATTCAAAACCTTGACCCTTTGTGGGGGAGGCACCAGAACAAATGGTCCGATCTCTACGATTTTTATAACAGATTTTGTGCTGATAGAAATATTGAGATCTACCACGGCTAAATGGCATCTGATGTTAATCTGAGCTTCATAGATATTCAAAATTTTTACCCCTTGTGGGGGAGGTATCAGAAGGAGTGGACCGACATATTCCATCTTCACAGCAGATCTTGTGTTAGTAGATATAATGGGATGTGTAAAATATCAACAGAATCGGATGCCTATTTCGGATTTTATAATCGTTTTGGTTACTCAAAACTTTAACCCTTTGTGGGGGAGGTACCAGACGAAATGCCTCGATCTCTACCATCTCTATAAAAGGTCTTGTCTTGATGAAAATATTGAGATGTGCCAAGTTTCAATTGAATCGTATGTTGATTTCGCGTTTTTTTGAGCTTCATGGATATTCAAAATTTTGATGCTTTGTGGGGGAGGTACCACAAGGGGTGGACCAATATTGTCCATTTTCGCACTTCACGTAGCACTGATGAAAATATTAGGATTTTCAAAGTTGGAGCAAAATCGAATGATCGTTTCTCTTTCTGTGCAGTAAATTATTTTCTTCGAAAATATCGATGTTTTGTGGGGGAGGTACCAGAACGAGTGGACCGATATATGCCATCTTCACACCAGACCTTGGGTTAATAAAAAAACTGTGATGTGTGTAATTTGAAGCCAATCGGTCTGTTATATCACATTTTATAAGAAATATAATTATTCGAAATTTTAACCCATTGTGGGGGAGGTACTTAAACGAGTGGACCAATATTGTCCATTTTCGCACTTGACCTAGCACTGATGAAAATATTAGGATTTTCAAAGTTGGAGCGAAATCGAATGATCCTTTCTTTTTCTGTGCAGTAAATTATTTTCTTCGAAAATATCGATGTTTTGTGGGGGAGGTACCAGAATGAGTGGACCGATATATCCTATCTTCACACCATATCCTGGATTTACAAATATATTGCGATTTGTTTAATTTGAAGACAATCGGACACTTACGTAACAGTTGATAAGTGTTATAATTATTCGAAATGTTGACCCTTTGTGGGCGAAACATTTGATGGAGTTGACCGATATTGTCCATTTTCGCACATGACCTGATGCAATGATGTAAATATTAGGATTTGCAAAGTTTGAGCAAAATCGAATGATTCATTCTCTTTCTGTGCAGTATTTTTTTTTTTTTGAAAATGTCTACCTTTTGTGAGGGTGTTACCGGAAGGAGTGGACCGATATTGCCCATCTCCGAACTGGATCTAAGTTTGATAATAATATTACTATGTACCAAGATTGGATGAAATCCGATACTCCCTTCGGGAGTTATCGTACTCACCAGCCAGATAGACAGGCAGACGGACGGACATCGCTAGATCGGCTCCAAATGTCCTGAAACGGATTTGGTCCAAAGAGACCTAGTGTCTAAAACCGTTATTTCGATGAGGCACGTTATGGCCGTATCATATCATATATTCCCTCTCTTACCATATGGCTGAGGATATAAAAATACTACTCATACTTCGAGTGACACCATTAGGCGTATACTTGATATAAATAATAATAATACGCCACCATGTACTTTATGTCTGCTTAATTTAAACAGGTAGCGCTTTAGACTTTTAATGAGCCTTAAAAACTTTGCAGACAATATTATGAAATTTTTAAAGGCTCTTAAAGACATAAAATGATGATCCTTTAAAATGCCATTTAAAGACATAATTACAATTCCCCCCTTTGAATTTTCTCCCAATAACTTCTTAAATTGTTACCACTTTATACCTGCCAAAACTCTTTAACTTAACCTTCCGCCTTGCCTCAGTCCGTCTCTTGTCTCCTTAATTCCTGCTCATTATAAAATCCATTATATTTAATAAAATATGTCCATGCAGCACGGGCGTATGAGTTATGATATTTCTTTTAATTATCATAAATTACTCATACAACCCATGGAGCCGAAAGAGAGATAACCAGAGAGAGAGAAAAACTCACATCCTGCTTCTTAATTTTAATGAGATTACAGCAGGAAATAATGATTTTCCTTTCAAGTTATGACATTGTTTTTAATAAACACAATTTTATGGCATTTTAAATGGCCCACACCTGAACGGCTTCGGTGATTGCAACTTTTTTCGGTTTTTTGTTTTAATTTCTTCCTTTCTTTTCAGACCTTTGTTGTGTGTGTGTATATCTGTCTGTACTTGAAGATTGGTGAAGTGAAACGTTATAATAACCATAATTTCAGCCGGCATAAAAGAACTCTTAACGAGCAGTCTGACTGGTTGACATAAAATAAAACAGAAAAAAGAAAAGATACTGATGTTTTCCTTAACTTTAAAACACGTACAGAAGGAGGAAGGTGGTGTGGGGGCATAGCCTTTTTTACCTCTAATTGAAAATGTTTTTTTTTTTTTGAGCATCTCCTTTTGGGAACCTCACATGCCTTTGCCAAGTCATCTAATTCTAAGCCAAGGGAGACGTGTGTGCTGCTCTTAAAGAAAATTCCAACACACATGGCTGGCTGTGAGCCTTGTTCGCAAAGTCCTGGGGGTATTTCGTTTTCCCCAAGTCTTTTGGGGGCGCCCACAACACATTCCATTAAATGTGTTTATGAAAAAGTTATGAACTCTTCTTATTATGTTTGCTGGTGTTTTTTTTCTCATTTTTTCGTCTTTGTCTTTTCCGTTTGCCCCTCATATTCGGAGAAGGCGTGTGGCAAAAAAGAGAGAAATAAAGGCGAAACTCATATAATGTTATAAAAAACGTGTAGATTGCATAAATTATTTATGTGACTTAAACAAGCATGCAAAGGAATAGAGAATTGAGGGAAGGTGGAGAGCAAAATGGGTTAAGTCCCAAATTTTTACAGATTTTTTTTTTATTTTTTTTTTTTGAATTTTGAAAATGTTCCATAAAAGGGTTGCTTTTGACGGACGAATGAGGTTGAGAGCAAAATGGATTAAATCCCAAATTTTTACAGATTTGTTTTTTTTTTTAATTTTGAAAATGTTCCATAAATAGGTTTCTTTTGACAGACTATTTCAATATTCCAACAATTGAAAATTTTGGAAACATGAAAAACTTATTTAGATTTGTGTTATTCTTTCATAGTCAGAAACAGGCCTTTAAGTTGTTCGACTTTTTGGCATTGTTTTCATTTTTTCTCTTTTTTCACTTTTCCACATATTTCCCCTTTATTATTTGGTTTTCTCCACCCTTTATAATCCTTCTTTTTCTCTATACATTTATGCTCTTTAATTTTTGCCACTTAACCACTTTTGCTTTTGAGCTAACTCCAATTGGAAAGTTCTTTCTTTTCAACTGCAAATTGCAACAGCAACAACAACAACACCAATAACAATGTAATTGTGTACAGATACATATTTATATGTACATATGTATCACCATGTACACATATACGAATACGTATCATTTAATATAGAAGTTAAGGGATTAAAGGTGCTGATATGAGCTACACCCAACGTCGTGGCACGATGCTGGCATGAGGTCTTCCACAAATGGGAAAATTCTTTGGTACGTGCTTGGATTAAAGTTACATTTTGCCCGGGAAGAGTTTTTGCCACTACCTTTCCGTTTTCACATGCCTTACCCCCACCATCCTTCCTTCACATGGAACCAAGACAAGGCAAATGGAAAGCATCCCCATTGATGAGAAAGGTGCTTGACTTGATGTACTCACCCCGGGTTTTTCATGTTGCACAACATAGAAATGGCCACTTGGGAATTTGAAATTGATAGCAGCAGCAGCAGCTGAAGAAGAATACGACACTAATATAAATATACTAAATTCCAATTGCTTGGTTAAGGTAAGCCATGATAGGTTGAAGACAGAACAAGTGCTGACAAGTCAATAAATTTCCACCAAAACCAAGACACTGGGATTGCCAAGAATATCGGATTCCAAAGGAAAAGCCAAATGTCTTGAGGTTAAACATAATTTGTTTGTCTCCGAGTGTGTGGTGATGGACAGAAGAATAATTAATTTTAATACTTTATTGGAATTTGAAGGGAATTTATGGGCTGCATTGAGAAAATAATTTATTGAAATGGTTTTGAAGAATTAAATTAAGGGATAATGGGCTTTTGGTTGAAAAAACAAAAACAAATCAGAACAGAACAGCATTAAAAATATATTTTTAATAATAAGACGTGTTCGATCCGAGGGTTGAGGCTTGTTCTAAGAATATATAACTGATACCGAAAGTAGAATTTTTAAATTTCAGTCTATTGAAGATCGAAATACGCGGCCCCCTTCTATTAATAGCAGATCCTTATTTTAGGAATATATAGAAGGTCTTCAAATAACAGATAATAGAGTTCTTTTTCTTCACGCATTCCAGTCATTAAACCAGAGCTCCGATTTGCTCAATTTTTCTCGCAAGTGAAATGTGCTACATACATAGTCGTGGTGGTACTCGAAGAGTACGAGTTTTACAGGAACTTTACTCTCCACTCTTTTGTTTTATGTGGGTGCGCTCGTGAGTGAGTTCTCCTGGTGTACTCCTGCTCGAATTCGAGTAGAGAGTGAAACTCGCATTTCGGAGCTCTAAATTAAATAACTATGGAGAGCCTTCATTTTAGGGAAATTCTTTAGTGGTTCCTCTCTCCGCGTAGAAGACCTTTATGGGTCTTTTATTGTTAGGTATCGTACCTTTACAGTCAATATTTAAGTTATGTTGATCATATTTTGCGCATTCTAATTAGACAAAGATCATATGACGCTATATCCAAATAGTGGGTGTAAAGGATTATTGATAATGAGTTCTTCGGGCGTATGACTGTGGATAATTATTTGATGTTGATCATACGTCACCTATTAAAATCAGAGATAATATCGATCAAACGACCCCAAATTCAAGTATCCAAATATGCAGAATACATTTCTTCATATATTAAAGTGGAATGGACTATGTGCTGCTATGAAGCCTACGATTGATTGTCTGAAGAAATCACACCCAAATAATAATAATAATGAAAAAATAAATTATTTGAAGAACGCAAAGAACTCAAAACCTGTACTTTTTTTTATTAAGAAAATTAAAAAAATATTGATAATGGGTTCTTTGGGGCGTATGACTGTCAAAATTTAATTTATGTTGATCATACGCAGTCCATAAAAATCAGAAATAATATCAATCATACGACTCTATCCCAGATTGTATTAAATGTGTTTTTAAGGCCATATGGGGGTGTATGACTTTTTGAATTTAACTTATGTTCATCATACGTCTACAATTCCAAGTGCAAGTAATATCCAACATAACTGTTAATAGACGTGTTTTTATGTATTCTGAATGGAGATCAAACCTTGTATTTGTTATTGAAAAAATCCAAATATAATGGTAACGGGTTCTCCGAGGCGTATGACTGTTGATATTTAAGTAATGTTGATCGTACGCCACGTATTCCGTTAAGAATTAAAATAAATCATACGACCCAGCGTGAAAATTTATTAGGTATGTTTTTCTTAGAGATTTGTGGGAGCTTATGATTTCATTTTATGATTACAATTACAATCACCCCTCCTGCAAACAATCCTCCTCCATTCAAAATTCCTTTAAATTTCAATTTTCTTCAGCAAGTATTTTATTATCAAAGTAAACCTAGGAATACTTATATAAATCCCCTGAATCTATAGCTTCCTTGTCTTTTCCAACAACTTTTTTTATCGCCCTTAAACATTTTTTTCCCAAAACCTCTGTTGCGTATGATTACTAAAAATTCGGAAGCCATTGAGAACCCTCATGGCAATCATAGGCCTTACAGACTGGAATTATTATAAATCATACACACCCTTTTCCAGATGAAACCAGCTACCAACAAATTAATGCTAGTCATACGCACCCCTTGGCTTTTGAAATTAATTTCTATAAAATGTCAGTTGAGTGTCCTTTACTTAAAGAAATTCCATATAACTTCCTTGGCTCCTTCAGAAGAGCTGTAGAGATCTTTTATCTCTACAATGTTTCATTTTACCTTATAAAAGTACAAGGAGAACAAACAAGTGGACATTTACAGAAATGTATACGCTTTGCTGATAGGCATTTTTATTCATAGATAATTAATATTAATCATACGCACCCTCTTTTGTAAGGATTTTTCATGATTTTTTTAAGCTGCACAATAAGTTTATAAAATAGCTCGAGAGGAGTTTTCGTCTTAGATGCTCCTTTTTCTGGAATCACTATATTTACCTTGTCAAACCATAAAGAGCCTAAAAGTAGTCATAAGCCTTGTCGTTAATCATGCGCATCTTTGTCTGCATTAATTCAGTCACCAGCAAATTAATATTAATTATACGCACCCCATAACATGTACCGGGGGTTATGTTTTTATAGAAATTCTATAGAGGCTTCTCAATCTAGGATGACTTCTATATACCTTTCCCAAACTGCAAAGCTCCTAAAAGTATTTGTCATATTCGTCCTTTACCTTGTCAAACCACAAAGAGCCTAAAAGTAGACTTCTAAAGTAGTCATACGCCTTCTCGTTAATCATACGTATCTATGTCCACAGGAGGTCGATTAATATTGATTATACGCACCCCATTACATGTAAATTCTTTAAAATATATTTCAAACCTTTCATCAGCCACTAATTAGTATCAATCATACGCATCCTGTTCTATATGAACTTTTTTTAAAATGCTAATTTTTAGCTAGCCAGTTTTTTTTAAAAATCTGATTTCAAAAATTGAATGATATTAATTATATGCACCCTATTCTATTTCTATCTTGTGGGGATTTTTCATCTCTGAGATGGCAGTTTTAAAGCTACAGAGGGAGAGAGATATAACTCAAAGGACGACATTTATAGCGCTCATTTATAGCAATCATACGCTCCTTTGTCCATATGAAATTAATTTGCAGGACATTAGTATTAATCATACGCCCCATTTTGTATATGAAATTAATTTTTTTTAAATATATCTTTTGTCAGCCATTAAGCACTAATCTTCCGCACCCTCTTTTGCAAGAGAGTATTCATTATAAACTATGCAAATTACATAAAAAATGCAGCTTTCAAGCAAGAATTTGTATTAATTAAACGCAGCATCTTATATTTCAGTTCTTTTTTTTTCGAATTCCTTTAGTAAATATTTTTCTCTCTGCATCTTCATGTTTTCCAACTAATTGAATATCCCCCCAAGGATGCTTAATCACTTTCTTTGGCTTCTTGCAATTCATGTTCTTCTTGTTCTCTCTCACTTTTGTCCCCTCTTTAACCTGTTTGATTCTGCCACCGGTATTGGTTGGCAGCGGGAATTAGTTCATGAATTTTTATTAGACAAATGTGAGTAATCACTTTACGTGCGTATTTGTTTTAATAAATATTAAGCAGGTACAACACACGCACACACGTTTTGCAGATAACACATTTGGAAGAAGAAGAGGAAAAAGGAGAGAAAAAACGCAGAATATGTTAAAAGCACAAAGCAATTTCAGCTAATAAACATATTTATGGCTTTAGTTTTGGGGCCTCAATATTGCGTTTGTTGGAGGAAAAAAATACCAAAGCATAAAAGAGGCAATGGAAACAATGACGGGCTCTCTCCCTGCCACTCGCTCCCTCTCTCTCATCGTGTGTGCTAAGAACATAAAACCACTAAAGTTTTATGCATGTAAATGTGCCTGGGACTGGAACTGAAGACAATGGAGAATAGATTTCTTGAAATCCAAAAGAACAAGTATTTGCAGTGCGTAAATGGCTACACGCAACCACATATATTTGTGTGTGTGTATGCGGCACGTGTATGCTCAGCCCCTCCGCCAAAAAAAAAAAAAAAAAAAAAACGGCAAAAGACATAACATTATTCCTTGGCGTATACATATAGATATTCTGTCTTTTTGTGTCGTTTTCCCTTTTTAAAGCTTTGTCGTTTCTCTCTTTAACTTAAACAAAAAGAAAGCAAAAGATACAAATGAACAAAAAAACAAAAAAAAAAAAAAAAAAAAAAAAATCATTAAGAATTCTATGGCAAGGCAACAAAACAAGTGAAATGAAGAAAAATCTCAATTGTACAATAAGAAGATGTGAAATGTAGAAGCGCAGAAAAAATGTGAAAAAAGACAAATAGAAAGACCCTTTTCTTTTCTTTTAAATAAAAAGTGGGAGGAGGTAGGAGAAATTCTTGTCAAAGCCCAAGGCTTGTCTGTCAGACATGTGGCCCCATTTTTGGGGAGTAGGGAATTTTTTTAAATTTTGCTGGAAATTACAATGAAGTGGCATATGGATTTTTTTGTTATTGTAAAAATAATATTTATTATATCTGAAATATTTATTTTGCAAAGAAAATATATAATTTCAAAGACAGGGTCGTATGATTGATATTATCATGGTTTGTAAGGGAAATACCAACAATCATACGCCCTAGACAATTTGTGCCTTTGCGAACTCGATTAACAAATAACAATCAAATTGAAATTCTTGGAATTTTTTATAAAGAGCCTTCAATTTACACAGAGACAGGAGAGAAAGAGTGGGAGAGAGGGAGTAAAACGGAGAATGACTAATTTAAAGTCGTAACCCCTTTTTTACTCAATGGCACTTTCCGTTGCAAATAAAAAGACACACTTTTAGCTTTGACTTTAACCCCAGGCAATTTAGGAGAACAAATGAAAGACGTCTTGCTTTCTGTCATCCAAACTCCTTGTTTTCTACTTTAAAACGCTTAAAGTGTTTGCTGTTTCGAAAGGCTTTTCCTTTTTCACTTCTTTTCTTTACAATTTTTTTTTTCATGGAGTGCAAAAGGAGAGAGAGGAAAATCTGGTGGAAAATCACAAACGCCCGAACCCACACAGTAAGAATATAATGAGCAAACTACACAGCTCTTAGACGTTTTGTGTTGAAAACAATGGTCTTTGGATGGTTGGGTGTTGCATGTGACCCTTATAGGCAATCATTCGGAATGAAATGAAGCTACTCAGACAAGATTTCTGTTTGGCTTTGGGGCAGTTCAGAGCTCAAACACATGTACGCCCACATAGCTCAAACATGAAATGTGATAGAGAGAAAATGAACTCATATTTATTTTACGAGCAGACATGTTTTTTTCGTAGCTTACAAAAGGCAATAATATTGGCTGTACAGGGCGAAATAAAAAAACTGCAACTGCAAGTCAAACGCCATAATTTTTACATTTTTTTTTTAATTTTATTAAATGAAGCAAAAAATGAAGGAAATATCATTAAATTTGAGAAAAAGCTTCGATTTGTTCGAATTGGTCAGCTTTGGCACGAATTATGGCCTTCAAACGGCCAAATGAAACCGTCACACGCTGCCCGAATGTTGCTCTGCGGTATTTCGGCCCATTCCCAGAGAAGCGCTTGTTTGAGGTGATCGACTCTTGGCAATTTTAAGTGCCAACCTGGCTTTCAAAAATACACCAGAGACAATAGTCCAGCAGATTGGTATCCGGAGATTTCGGTGGCCATTGTAGGCTGAAAATGAAGTGTGGAACCTCATACTGTAATCATTCTTGGGTGGCGCGTGCTGAATGCTGACTCCTATTGGAATTTCCAAGGTCTACGGCCAAAAGGTTTGCGTGCCCAAGGCTTTAATACACCCTCCAGAATATTTTCCCGATAATATTTGGCATTTATTCTGATGCCACGGTGGATTAATACGAGCGGAGAGCGACCATCGGCTGTTATGGCGGCCCACACCATCACCATGGCCGGCGCTTGAGTTCTGGTGGCCAACCGAAGGTGCACATTTTCAGCTGACCTCTTTGACAGGTAAACACGATCATTTTGTTTGTTTACAAACTGCGGGACAACGAAAGTTTTCTCATCGGAGAGGGAGTAAACCAAATTCGGCAGTTCACCATTTTCGGCCAAGCGAAGCAACTCTTTAGCTCTTTTGTTGCGGTGTAAGTTCTTGCAGTTTTTTCGGAATTTCAGTGGCTTTACCCCGAGCTCATTTTTCAATATTTGCCGAATGGAATATTGCGATATGTTAAGCTCATGAGCCATTTATCGGCCACTGCGACGCTGGTTTCGATCAACTCACTTCCTTACGTTTCGAACCATTTCTGCTGATGTTGCCGTTTTCTTCCATCCACTTCCTTGACAATGGACTACGCCACCGATGGTACGAGGCACAAAAAATTTATTCACATTTAAATGCTGGAGTGCTCTAACGATAGCCGCTCGAGGTTTTCCAGCCAAATATAAAGAAATCAGGCTTGAATTCCGTAAAAAACTTTTTTTTCTGGAAAATTCTCACCAAAATGCTTTCGGACGCTTGTAAACAATATAATGAGCTGTCACTGGAAAAATTCTTACAGCTGTCGGACGAGTGGCTTAGAAATGACAGCAGTCTGAAGTTGGTTGCAGTTTTTTTTATCTCACCCTTTATACATTTTCTATTTTTATTGTGGAGCGTTAAGTTTTTTTCTTGTCGTAAAAAAGTAACAAATTATTGTCTAAATTCCCAAAATCTATAGTTCCCTTGTAATTCACTCAATTTCCAATAGTTTTCAGTTATCAACCTTTAAATTTTATTTCCCAAAACCTCTGGGACGTATGATTATCATTAAGTCTAAATGCTATTGGGTACTCTGGTGCGTATACATAATAATAATAGTTGTTATTAACAACTTGTTTCCAGATTTCTTAATGTTTGTCCCACTAAAAATCTATTAGCTAATTATGCATCCATTAGCAAGTAAGAGCCATTTCCTTTTTCCAAAAAACTTCCTTTAAATGGCGCCCAATTGCAAGAAGGAAAAAAAGGCATCCGCAATAATGTTTGCCTTCATCACTGTGTGCTCTCCCCCCCTGTGTCCCTATGTCTACTTGCCCCGTTCATTGTTTAATTTCTTGTTAACAAAGTTCTTCGAATAGTTACAAGAAATCGTAAAATATTTACTCAACTAAAAAGTGGTTCATTAAAAGTTTGTGTTTTTTGCCTTTGCCTTTTTTTGGAGGAGGAGGAGGCATGGAATTTTCGTTGCCATGAATGGAGGCAAGTGTTTGCTGTAGCCAAACATAAAGCTAACCAGGCAGGGATTTGTACGGAGGCAAAGATTGATTATTAATATATGCAAATTAGGTGGAGGAACTGGGGTTTTTAAGGAGTGAATGGATAAAAAGGGAAGTAAAAACATGGAAAAACCTAAAAAAAAATTTTTTTGATAAATTTGGAGAGCAAACGAAAAAGAGTTTGGAAAATTCCTTCCTTCCTGAACATGACAAATGGTTTATATATTTTTCCAATTGATCATACGACCTTAATCACTAAAGAGAAAAAATCATATCAATCATACGCAGCATATGTTTTTCCTCCTTTTTGGTTTCGGTTTATATAAATTATACCCCCATTAATTTTTGTCAAAAAATTGAGGCATTAAACATACGCCTCACTGCTCCAGACAAATAAATTAATATCAATCATTCGCAGTATCCAACACATATCGTAAAAAAATTTGAGAGCACATTGAATGAATCAATGATAATCATACGCCTTAATCCAGTCACTGGAATTAATGTCAATCATACGCAGCATATACCGGGTGAGATGAAAAAGCAGGAAACAACTTCAGACTGCTGTCATTTCTAAGCCACTCGTCCGGCAGCTGTTAAATTTTTTCCAGTGACATCTCATTATATTGTTTACAAGCGTGCAAAAGTATTATGTTGAGAATGTTCCACAAAAAAAGTTATTCGTGATGGATTTCAAGCGGGATAGTGTGATTTCTTTATATTTGGCCGGAAAACCACAAGTGGCTATCGTTAGAGCACTCCAGAATTTAAATGTGAATAAATCTTTTATGTCTCGTACCATCGGCCGTCACCGTGATACTGGGTAGCCGGGTAGCCCGACGTCAAGGAAGTGGACGGAAGGGAACAGCAACATCAGAAGAAATGGTTCGAAAAGTAAAGAAGGGACTTGATCGAAACCAGCCTCGCAGTTGCCGAAAAAAATGGCTCGTGAGCTGAATATATTGATTTCTTTACATTTGGCTGGAAAACCACAAGAGGCTATCGTTGGAGTACTCCGGCATTTAAATGTGAAAAAATCTTTTGTGTCTCGCTCATTACCGTGATACTGGGTAGCCGGGTAGCCCGACGTCGAAGAAGTGGACGGAAGAAAACAGCAACAGCAAGAAGCGACTTGATCGAAGCCCGCTTCGCAGTGGCCTAAAAATGACTCGTGAGCGGAACATATCGCCATATTCCATTCAGGAAATATTGAAAAATGAGCTCGGGGTAAAGCCATTGCAAATCCAAAAAGTGCATGAAATTATATCGCAACAGAAGGAAAATAGACTCAAAAGAGTTAATGAGTTGCTTCGCTTGGCCGAAAGTGGTGAACTTCCGTTCTCCGATAAGAAGACATTCGTTGTTCAGCAGTTTGTAAACAAAGGAAATAATCATGTTTACTTGCCAAAGAAGTCAGCTGAAAATGTGCGCCTTCGGATCTCAAGCGGCCATGGTGATGGTGAGGATCGCCATAACAGCAGATGGTCGCTCTCCGCTCGCATTAAACGTCCGTGGCATCAGAATAAATACCAAATATTATTGCGAAAATATTCTGGAGTGTGTATTAAAGCCTTGAGCACGCAGAACTTGGACATTCCAACAGGACTCAGCACGCGTCACCCAAGAAGGTTACAAAATGAGTTTCCTTCCTTCATTTCCAGCGCACAATGGCCACCAAAATCTTCGGATACCAATCCGTTGGACTATTGTGTCTGGAGTATTTTGGAAAGCAAGGTTGGCACTAAAAAATACCAAAGTGTCGATCACCTCAAGCAAGCGCTTCGCCGGGAATGGACCAAAATACCACAGAGCAACATTTGGGCAGCATGTGGCGGTTTCATTGGCCTTGGACATTCCAACAGGGCTCAGCACCATCGCACTCAGCATGCGCCACCAAGAATGGTAACAATATGAGAAAATCTCCGGATACCAATCCGTTGGAGTATTGTGTCTGGAGTATTTTGGAAAGCAAGGTTGGCACTAAAAAATCCCAAAGTGTCGATCACCTCAAGCAAGCGCTTCGCCAGGAATGGACCAAAATGCCGCAGAGCAACATTCGGGCAGCCTGTGAAAGGTTTGATTGGTCGTTTGAAGACCATAATTCGTGCCAAAGGTGACCATATCGAAAAAATCTGAATTTATTCTAAAATTTGAAGCTATTTCCGATATTTTTTGCTTTTATTCAATAAATTAAAAAAAATGTAAAAATTATGGCGTTTGACTTTGTTGTAGTTTTTTTTATCACATCACAATATTTCCTGCTCTATCGGATTACTGTACGTATGACAAATATTACTTTATTTCCTGTTAATCATAAGCCCAAAATCACGTCATTGAAATGTATGAGGATAGTATATTTACATTATAGCCTCTTGTCAGGAAAACCTCATTAAGGAGAATTTATCTGACTTTTATGCAAAGGAATTGACAATTAAAATTCACTGGTTCCACCGGTCTCCGGTAAACAATTTATAATTCCTACCACCCGGTATCATAATTTTTAAGAAAAATATTTGCTCATTTTGGTTTCTCAATCACTTTTTATTTTTGTAATTTTCGACCATTTATAATCAGTCATTTTCTGATTTTCGTATTTACGGAATACTAGGCGTATTTGAAATGTTATTCCATTGCATGTCAATCATACGCCCAAAAGTTTCCTCATGGAAAAATTAAAATAAATCATACGCTCTGATGTCAAAATATTTTATTTTAATTATTTTCGTAGTATTTATTTTCTGACAAAACGGAATCAAATTTAATTGAAAAACTTGTAAATTGAATTTTTCAAAAATTGTTCCCTTTTTATACCCTACAACACTATGTGTTGGGGGTATTATAAGTTTGATTGGGGCAGAATTTATGTAACACCTCGAAATATTGGTTTCCCATATAGGAAAGTATATATGGATCTTCCTAGCTCGCCGAGCTGAGTCGATCTAGCTATGTATGTCCGTCCGTCCGTCTGTCCGTCTGTCCGTCTGTCCGTCTGTCCATGTTAATTTGTAATCACTCTACAGGTCGCAATTATGGTCCGATCTTCACGAAATTTAAAATGTAGGTGGGGTTAATGTCAGAATAGAACCCTATTTCTTTTGGAGATGATCGCATAATATTTAGGGGTTGAAATGGACCAAATACTGAAAAAATGTCGAATTTTGCAGTAGCTATACAGGTCGCAATTATAGACCAATCGACGCGGAATTTCGCATGTAGCTAGAGTTTAGGGCGGGGAAGAAGCCTACCAATTTGGGTGGTCATCGGATAATATGTAGCGGATAAAATAGACAATATCTTTTGTGTTGAAAAAATTCAAAATTTTTCATTAAACCGCGAATATTTCAAAATCCCGGCGAAATCAAAAGCCATGACAAGGTTACTTCCGATCTTTACATTCAGGTTAACATCCATCAAATCGGATATATAGCAAAATATGTGCGATATATATGTCTATCAAAGAAGATAAGCTTGAAAGATATCTTATATGTCGAGAACGGCTCAATCGATTTCGACAGTTCTCATTAATTCAAAATGGCCTCTTGACAGGAAAGAAAATACGTCTAAAAAATTGCATAAAAATATCTCTCTAAAGATGAAAATATTGATTTTGTTATATTTTCTCATATTTTTTCAATTTTGTCATATTTTTGGCATATTTTCATTTTGAAGTAAACATTTGGTAATATTTCTACAGCTAACAAAACTAAGTAGTTAGGATATCAGAATGTCATATACAGATCGCATTTATGGCCCGATCCTTATGAAATTTTGCATGGGGATAAGATGAGGGTCAGAATAGAAGCCTACTCTTTTTGGAGATAATCGCCATATATTTAGGGGTTGGAATGGACAAAAAAAACTGCAAAATTGTCAGCAAGTCGTAATTATCGCCCGATCCTCACGCACATTTGAATGGAGGTTACCGCACATTGCAAAAGCCAAGCAGTTTTGGATGGCCATCCAAAAATATTCAATGTGTGAAATAGTTTGCCAACTTTTGTAGATAAAATACGAAAATGTCCATTACAGTGACTTCTTGGAGAATTCACAAATACAGGAAAAACGCACTTCTGACTATGGTCTTCTTTTCTGATGGTTTTCTTTTATTATTTGTCACAATATCTTGTGGAATTCTTTCGAGTATCTCGCCTATATAAACTGTATCGTTTATTGTAGTGTTGTAGGGTATTCAACGGTCGGCCCCGCTCGACTGTAGCCTTTGCTTACTTGTTTATTATTATATTTCTACCATTTTATCGCGCTCTCTCTCGCTATTTGCCAAATACGAGTATTTGTTTATTTAATAGGTGAGTGGAATTTATTTTGTCACTAGGGTTTATTTGTTTAGCTCCACTAGTTTTGTTGCTGTTTTCTAGTGTAGTTATTTTTTAAGCTGTCAAACTGTCATGGACTGTGATTTAAGTTGGTGTAGTTGCTGTTTTTTTTATGCCACCATGTCGAGTTGTGATTTGTTGTGTTATGTTTAAATGTCATATTTTTTTCACTCTCTCTCTGCATCTAAATCCAGTAGTGGGTGCCAGAATGATAAAACGTCAGTCATAAGCCCCGACAAGTACGGCAGCGGCAGCAGCTTGGCAATCATTGTGAGCTTTTCATATGATGTGGCTGTGGCATGCAACCAAATGCAAATTGCAAGTATCTGGAATCCAGAGACGGCAAGTGTGCAAGTGGGTGAGGATGGAGGTGAGGGGAAAGGGGAAGGCACATGTTTACTTGTGATAAATAAAGTGATGTTTTGTTTTTGCTGTTGCTTTTTACCAACAACCCAACCAACGCTTGGCAGCAGCAAGCAGTACACCCCCATTGACAACGACCATAGAGAAGCTTTAGTCTAAAATAAATATTGTTCAAAGCTTGTTTGTAGACGTGTTTTTTGTTTGTTGTTGTTGTTTTTTTACGTTGTCAGACAAACAAGCAAATAGCTGTTGTGTTCCTCTGTTTGCTTAAATGTTAAACAAATAGTGGGAATAAAATTATTGTTTGTTAGAGAATATAAAATAATAAAAAAACAAGTGAAATATTAAAAACAAAATTTCTCTTTTGAAATTAATTTTGCCAAAACAAATAAAGTTTTTTTTTTTTTTTTTAAAAAAATAAGCTATTCAATTCCCAAGAAGAATTGAGATTTTCTTGGCTTTTTGATTTTTTCAAATTAAAAAGAAAAAAAAAATAATAATAAATAAACAAATAAAAAATAAATAAAAAATAACTAAATAAATAAAATTAATAAATAAAAAAATAAAATAAAATAATAAAATAAAATAAATTTAAAATTGGTAATTTTTTAACGAATTCTAAATTGATGTCAAATTTGGCGAATTAACAAAAAATTAATTTAAAAATATTTTTTCCATATACTCCGGGCCGTATGATTATTAGTATTGATCATACGCTCCACCGGTGTCCATAAAATATATTTCGATATAGTTTTTGTACAGAAAACTCCCTATACTTTCCCACTTATTCATGGATTAATCACTTTCCTGTCACTCATACGTCCAAAATCACCTAGTTTAAATAGGTTAATGTAAATCATACGACCCGGTATCCACATAACGGTTTTAAACCCTGGGTCTCTTTGGACCAAATCCGTTTTGGGACATTTGAAATCGATCCAAACTTGGTGCATCATAATTTTATTGTCAAATTTAGAACGAGTTCGGAGATGGGCAATATCGATACACTACTTCGGATACCTCGCCCCAAAAAATGTCAACATTTTCAAAGAAAATCATTTACGGCACACAATGAGAAAGGATTATTCGATTTTGCTCCAACTTTGCAAATCCTAATATTTGCATCAGTCCTAGGTCAGGTGCGAAAATTAAGTACCTCTCCCGCAAAGGGTCAAATTTTCGAATAATTAAAACTCTTATAAAATGTGATGTTAGTTTTAGATTGTCTTCAGATCACACACAAGATAATATTTTTATAAGGTAATATTTTTATAAGGAGATGGTCGATGATCGATCCACTCCTTCTAGTATCTCCCCCATAAAGGGTCAACATTTTGAGTACCCATGAGTTCAATTAAACGCGAAAATAACGTCCGATCCCATTCAGACTTGGTACATCTCAATGTTTCCATCTACACAAGATCTGTTATAAAGATGATAGAGATCGCACAATTTCTTCTGGTACCTCCCCCACACAGAGTTCAAGATTTTGAAAAACAAAACGCTCAAAGAAAGTGAAATAAGCATCCAAGTGTCTTCAAATTTCACATATCCGAATATTTTTGCTAACGCAAGATCTGCCAACCCCTTATTGTACCTCACCCTCAAAGGGTCACAATTTTCAATATTTTAACTGTCATAACTTGCGAAACAAATCAGCGATACTTTACAACTTGTATTAACTAAATATTTCTCTTAGCCAGAAATCTGATGTGAATGTTTAATTTATTGGGATTTATGTTTTCGCAGAAAATTGGATATAAATGTTCGATTTCCTTCAAATTTTGCATTTTCGGTCCGCTATATCTGCTACCTCACACATATTTTTTACATTTTCCAAAAATTTGCATATATCTCATATAAAGTAAAGAAAGTAGTTGGTATAGTCCAAATCTGATACGTTGTAATATTTATATCAGTCTTAAGTCAGATACGAATAGATCAATATTGGCCAACTTCGGAACCTCCGCCACAAAGGGTCAACAGTTTGAATAATCATAACAGAAGTCAAACTGTATTTAAATAATCGAATATTGCTAGAGGGTATACATCTGTCGACAAAACCTACTATTAAAGAAAATGTTAACGGCACTCCGGAAGTGTCTAAAGAGGTGTCCTAACTTGAGGGGTTTTTCAGATTTTTTTTCTAACCTATGTAGAAATCTGTAGTCAAATTTACCAGATACATGAAGGACTACAATGCTTCCGGGTTTTGGATTATTTACTTGTTGTTTATGTTTGTTGCGTATACTTAACATTTCAAACGTATATATCATACGCCATGAGGATAAACCAATTAAAATAAATCATACGACGCATATTTTTGAATTTCAAAATGTAAATTTTTTCGGAACACAGGTTTGAAAAAAATTTGGTATTTTTCGGATCTCCGATCACAATTTCTCCTCTTTAATAATATAAAAATTAACCATTTTCTTAGACATTTTTCTTCTAAGTTGTGAGCATTTACTGCGTATAATTAATGTTGCATATTTCATATTAATGTCTCATACGCCACTATTAACGAACTATTAAAATAAATCATACGTTACACATTTATAATATCCCAAAATATAAAAAAATTTGAAATTATGGACATTTTTTTAACTTGGCGTATACTTAATATTTCATATCATACCGAACTACCAATTAAAATAAATTATACGTCTCACATTTATGATATCTTGAAATTTTTAATTTTTTGAAATTGAAGGAATTTTTTTACCTTGGCGTATACTTAATATTTAAGACTTAAATCCCATACGCCATGATGTCCTACCAATTAAAATAAATTACGATTCTTTTTCGAATTTTAAGGCCTTTTTGTTAACTTGGCGTATACTTAATATTTCATACCTAAACCTCATACGCATCTTTTCCATATATTTCAATTTTTTTAAATTATAATTTTGACTTGAGCTTTCTTGAACTTGGAGCAGCTTCTTCCATTCTATCCTTCTCAAAAACTGTTATATTTCAAAGATTTTGCAAAGACCTCACATTCAGATTAGGTCATTCTCATGCCATGTGAGTGAGTCTTTGCTGAATTTTAAGTTTGCACATCTTTTGTTATATTTCCCGATTATTGTTCAGACCATTGTTTGTTCTTGTCGGGCTTTTTTTTGGACTCTATTATCTTTGGTTGGGACAATTCTGTGTTTTATTGTGTGTGAAAGACATAAGGGTTATATGAGCTAACGATGAACTTTAACCAGCTATAAAGTGGGTAAGCCGATGGTGGCTGGGCAAAAATTATTGCTTTCCATTTTATTTTAAACAATATTTTGGAAATTTCGTGAGGTTTTTGGTTCAGACACACACACATACACACACACACACACACACAATTGATTTACTCTTTATTGTGTAATAACAATAGATTTTGAATTACAATGGAATAGTGTGTGGCACGAGCCAGTGATTGTAGTTCCAAGACAATGCAAAGAGAGAGACCTGATGTGAAACTCAGTCACGTATTGCTCCTCATAATCATCGTCATCATCATCCTCGGTGTAATCAACTATGTCAAGTATTGAGAAAATTCTGAAAAATGTCTTAGCATACAAATTGGTATTGAGAGGGTCACACAAAATATGCAAAGATGTTTATCTTTTTAATTGGAAATTGGAGGTAGAAAGGAAATTGGAATCTACTTTTCATTTGTGTATGGGGGAAAACCTTCGAATCTGTTTCTCATTGGAGAAACCCTATCAGTTTTCACATGACAATTTCCCTACTTGGTTTGTGACAAATTAAAGTTTTATCTCCTCTCCATGCAGCTGTTCCTGGAGGGGGCAATGTTTCAAATTAATTAAGAAATGTTCTTGTTTTTTTTGGGATGGTTCCAACAGCATCTACATCCTCCTCAACGCTGGCATCGCAACCACCATCTGTTAAACAATGACATTTTCCATTTTCCATTATTGTTATTATGATTATCATCAACGAGCTTATTATTTAGGAAAAGTTTTTCCCACACAGACACTCACCCGACATACCCACACATTGAGGATGCTTATAAATAATCCTCTGTTAACCTCACGTAATTTATCACATCTTCCGTGCTTTCCCTCACCTCTCCCTCTCTCTATCCTTCTCTTTGGCAACATGATTCTGCTGCTGCTGCTTGTTTGATATTTAATACCATGTCATCGAAACTTTTTTCCACAACAATTATCGTGGTTTTGGTTATGGAAAGTTGTTGTCGATACGCCACACCACACGACGTATGCTGAAATGTGGGTGTGTGTCTATATGTCTTTTCCTTGTTAAGTGATCCACTTGTATCTGTCAATGGTATCCTAAACAAGAATCGCGCCACCATCTGCTCTAAGGAGATAATTGAAACGAGAATCGCATTATTTAGTTGGCTTGATCTACCCTGAGATAATTTGCAAAAATAATAAATAATCTGCCATGATGGGTTAATTTGTGACAGAGATTTAATTTGTGGATAAGAAATGTAGGAATATTAATGATACGCTCCATGGCACGATACGGTTTAATAAAATAATATCCATCATACGACCAATGGCGCCCAATTTCGAATTACTGATTTTTAAAAGGCTAAGAGCCGTTTTTAGCCTTTAACAAGGATTTATTATTAAATTTTGTCAAGAATTGTATTTTTTTCCCATAATTTATAAAATGTGATCTATTCAATTTTATTTGAGTCATGCATGAACCCGGGAAGCTTATCAAAAGATGCTTTTTAAAGCTTTTTTTTTGGAGAACTACATATGTCTTTCTAGAATATATTATAGATGACTCTAGGAGAGAGAACGGAGTCCTTTAGTCCGCACTGTTAGCAATACTTTTCAAAATCTAAGTACATCTCCCAAAAGACCTTATAGTCCACATGTTGAATTTTTTGTTTAAGATTCTTCGAGGCTATACGACAAAGTTTCCGAAAAAGTTTTCAAGATAATCGACTTTTAAACTATGGCGTATAACATACATTTTTTGTACATTATTCATACGCTCCGAAGTACACCGGATTAAGATAAATCATGCGTCAAATACTTCAGAGATTTTTAAATGTATTTTCTTGACTTATAGATTTGTTAGAAATAAAAATGAGAAAGAGAAAATTTTCAACGATTTTCTTTGAGACTTATCATTTGAAATATATTTTCTAAAAGACTCTATAGTCAAAACTCCTAGTTTTTCGAATTAGGGGAGTTAAAAATCATTTTCTGGAATTTTGAGAAATTTTTCTATACAGCTATCAAACTTTTACAAGCATTGGTTGCGTATAATTAATATTTCATGCATACTACTCATACGTCCTGCATCACAATACATCAAAATAAATCATACGTCTATAGTATCAAAAAATTTTTTCAAAGAAGAGACTTATCATATGAAAAATATCTCCTAAAAGACTGTATAGTCTCAACTCCTAGTTTTTCGAATTAGGGGAGTTAAAAATCATTTGCGGGAATTTTGAGAAAAATTTTCTATACAGCTATCAAACTTTTACAAGCATTGGTTGCGTATAACTAATATTTCATGCATACTACTCATACGCCCTGCAGCACAACACATCAAAATAAATCATACACCCTATATTTCATATTTTCCGGAACACATTTTTAGGCCTACAAATGTGCCCTTCGCTCAGAGAATATAACCCAAATTAAAATAAATCATACGCCACATATTTCAGATTTTTCGAAATACATTTTTCGATTCAAAAAAATTCCCCCTTCGCTCAGCGAAAATACCATCTTTTTAAAGGGAAAAAATTCTTTAAATTGAAAATGTGTCAAACTGGCGGGTCATACCAGGAACTGGTACATAGAAGGTCTGTATTTGATCCGCTATCTGTAGGTAAACTGAATAAGGCAGATAACAGATTTTCTAACTATAAAATGCCGAAAATGGCCCTCAATCCGTAAAAAACCTGAAAGGGAGCATCCGTCCAATCAAAAGTATGCATTGAAAGGAAAATTTTTGACTATCCTACTGTGAAAAATCCACTGAAGCTTGCTTGAATTTTTAGAATTTGAATTCTTGCTTGAAGAAGCTTGAATTCAAAATTGTAGCTAAGAAGAGATTTAATAGAATGTAATTTGTAAACAGCACAACAATAAAGTATGCAGTATAAAAATTAGAGGCTACTATCCTATAATTTGACTCAATTTTTTGGCAGCCCTGTCAAAATATGTTAATTTTCGGATCGTATAAATATTTTTTTTATAGTTTTATTAAAATATGGGGATTTTGGCCGGTAAAATTGAGTTTTGAGTCGCTATGGGAGGTATGACAGTTCCCGAGATATAACAGTTCCAGGGATATAAGCCTCATATTAAAAAAATACAATTTTTTTTTTTTTTTGATTTTATATTCTCCCGTTTTTAGGTTCTACCCACTGACTACATTTTTTGTCAGCACTGGTTAAAAAATGTTCATTTTTCGAATCTAAAAATATTTTTTTTGTGAGCATTTTGGTCAGTAAAATTTAGTTCTGGGTCGCTATGAGACGTGTGCTATACATGTAGTATCCATACGCTCTGGTGTCCATGTATTTTGAAAACATGGACACATATTTTTCCTATGGTTTTTTTTAAAATGTATAAATTTATTTAAAATTATTTTCTTTATACAAATTCTGTGATAAATTGGCAAATATTCTTCAGACATAAGGCGTATACTTTACTTAAGCAAGTATATACCTCTGTGTTGTTTTCTGCCAACATTAATTTTTATGTCATCCCTCCTCCCACTTTAGCATTGTGTTCATGACATTCAATGCATTTTCATTAGAAACACTCAGACACACACAAGTCACTCAGACACACACAAGTCATGCCAGTCATTTTGCAATCATGTTTTGCCATTAAAACCTTTTAATTAACTCTCTTAACTAATCGAAGAGAGAAAGGAATGGACTATAAAATGCAATTCCATGACATGTGTTCGCCTCTCTCTCTCCCTCCCATCCAGACAGTCTTTGAGACTATTTTTATAAGCAGCATTGGTATCAGGATTGCAATTGAGTTAATAGGTTTTGCAATTGCATGAATTAAGTGAGAGAGGGTGAGGGGGTGGAGGTAGTTGTAAAGGCATCAATTTTGCAATGCTGATTTATTGATGGAACAATTAACCCCTTGAGGTGGCTAAAAATGCTGAGCGAGGGCAGTAATGATGTTAACCTTTAACTGACGAGGTGGTTAATTCCGACTCCCTTAATTAAAAAAAAAAAAAATAAAAAAATAAATAAAAATAAATAAATAAATAAAAATAAATAAATTAAAAAAAATAAAAATAAAATAAAATAAAAAAATAAAAATAAAATAAAATTAAAAATAAAAATAATTTAAAAATATTTTTTAATATTTATTTATTTTTGAGAATTTTATTTTTCTTTTTTTGGAGAGAGGTGTAAAGGGATCAAGTTTGATGTTAACCTTTAACTGACGAGGTGGTTAATTCTGACTCTCTTAATTTAACAAAAAAAAAAAAAAAAAAAAAAATAAATAAATAAAAATAAAATAAAAAATAAAATTAAAAATAAAAATAATTTAAAAATATTTTTTTAATATTTATTTATTTTTGAGAATTTTATTTTTCATTTAAAAAAGCTGATACTTGAGCGAGGACATGAATGATGTTAACCTTTAACTATCGAGGTGCAATGGTGGGACGTATTTTATGACGTGGTAGTTCATTCTGACTCTCTTAATTTAAAAAAAAAAAGAAAAAAAAAAGAGAAAATAAATAAATAAATAAATAAAAATAAAATAAAATCAAAAAATAAAAAATAAAAATAATTTAAAAATATTTTTTTAATATTTATTTATTTTTGAGAATTGTATTTTTCATTTAAAAAAGCTGATATTTTTATTCATCGCACTAGAAGAAATATTTTCAACAGAATGTGAAAAGAGGTTAAAAGTTAAGTTAAATAAGGGGAAAATATTTCTGGAAATATAGCCCCAAAAACATAAATTAAAAATTTCAGTTCAAATATAGTTAAATATCCCTCATTTTTAGGAGTTAAAATGGAGGTTTGTTTCTTAGATTTATATCTCCCAATAAAAAATTATTGAACCTCTTTCCAAATTCCTTACCGTAGCCTGATATCCAAAACACTTAAAATGAGACCCACTTTCCCTTAATAGTTTTCTGCTAAAGATCATGGCTAGATTTTATTTTATTCACCTCAAGTCCTGCTTCAAATTGTCCATAGCTCCCTGACCACGTGTGTATTATTTTTATTTATATAACCGCTATTGTGGTTTATTACTTTGGCCCAGGTATCGCCATTAAGTAATAGAAATTTCCCATGGAAATTGAATTAAAAACATTGACAAAGGCAAGCCACAATGAAAACATGTTTCTATGCCGCAGAAGAAAGCAACCACTCATTTTCGTAGAACAATGGCAGTCTCTCTTTCTCAGTTCAGTTCTAAATAAAACACAATAATAGGCCAGAACAATAATTTATAAACGCTTCTAATGTTCTTTTATGAGCTATGAGTCCAGTTGTGGCTGTCATTTGTGGTTTATGGGAACAGCACACACACACGCACACACATCAACAAAAAAGGGGAGGGGAAAGGACATTGGCCAACCAGGCCAGAAATAAAATATTTGTATAACAGTTTCCTTTGGCTGTGTCTTTTTTTCAAGTTTATAACCATAAATGATCATAAACAACAATATACAGACATTTATGTGTGGATATATAACAACAGAGACAACAACACTAACACCACCAACGACAACAATATGCAAATGTAAAATGAAACTGAAAATGTTTGGGTCAGATAAATGGAACTCGTGTGGTCTTAAAACTGTAAAACAACAAAGACAGCAGTGACTGTTACACCACGGACAGCAGTGGAGAGCCCATAAAAAATATCTTGTATGTATGTTAAATTATGTAAATTTATTTTTATTTATTTTTTTTTTTTTTCATTTTTTTGTGTTATACCAAGAGATAGCAAATTAGGAAAAAAATCCCTTTTCCAAAAAAGGGGTATTTTGTTGAATTATTATGCAGCAAAAAAAAAGTTATGTTCCTGGGGGTATATGAATATAAATTAGAGGGGTGGAGGAGGTGGGGAAAAAGACACTGCAGATATCGAAATTTATCTTATGAGACATAAAAATGCAAAATGTCAAACAATGATGTATTGAAAATTACATTTTGGGAAATGTAAAGGTATGCTGGGGGACGTATACTTATTATTTATGCGAATGAAATAAAATAAATGTTACTCATACGCACCGGAGGAAAAGGGGGATATTAACACCATACCGTGGAGAGTATATTATGTTTGTTATTCCATTTGTAAATCATCGAAGTAATAATTTTAGATCCGCCAAAGTATACATATACTTTCATGATCAGCCTAATATTCTAAGCCGATTTAGACATATCCGTCCCTCTGTTTCTGTCTCTGGCCGTTCGTCTGCTAGAATCCTACTATCTTCTGAACGAATTGAGATAGAGTGCTGAAATTTGTTACACATGCATTTTTGGTCTGAACTTATATCAAGTTCGAAGATGGGCTATATCGGCGAATTTTTTCGTGTAGCCCCCAATAAGGCACCTCCTCATTTTAAGCATTTCCACGATTTTCGGCACATATTTCAACGAAATTGTCTGGAAATTGTTATTTAAAGGTTGTTGAGGGTTCATAATCCCCCTTGCGAAAAACATTTAACATAACTCCACATTGTGATATAGTCTCCACATAACGATGCATCCTCATTTAAGCATATCCACGATTTTCGGTACATTTTTCAACCAAATTATCTGGAATTTGGTGTTGGAAGGTTGTTGAGGGTTCCTAACCCCCTTGAAAAAAAAAAAAAAACATTTACCATAAGTCCACATTGTGGTATGGCCCCCATATAACCGTGCATCCTCATTTTAAGTCTTTCGACGATATGCGCGGGATTTTTCAACAAAATTATATGGACTTAGTATTGGAAGGTTGTTGAGGATTCCTAACACCAAAAACATTTGCCTTAAGTCCACATTGTGTTATAGCCCCCATATAACGGTATCCCCTCATTTTAAGCATCTTGACGATTTTTGAGACATATTTTTAACGGAAATGTACGGAATTTAGTATTTAAAGGTTGTTACGGTACCTTGAAAAACATTTACATAGGTCCACATTATGGTATAGGCCCCATAAAACGGCACCTCCTCATTTTAAGCATTCTGATGACTTTTGGAACATTTTTTAACGAAATTTTGTGGAATTTGGTATTTGAAGGTAGTTACAGGTTCTTAATCTCCTTGCACAAAACAGTTAATATAAGTCCACATTGTAGTATGGCTCCTAAGATTTCGGGACCTTTTTTCATCAAAATTGTGTGGAATTTAGTATTTGAAGGTTGTCAAGGGAAGGTTGCTAACGGTACAATCCAATATTCGATATCCTGATGGATTTTCTCAACTTTTTCAAAGGAATTGTCTGGAATTTTGTTGGTTGAAATTTCTAAAGTGTACGCCCAAATGCCAAAAAATTGATATTTGCACTCATTTGGACCTTCTATATATCATGATGGAGGGTATCAAAAGATCATGAAGAGCCAGATTTTAGATATGGAAAAATTGAACCAAATATTACAATCATTTTATATAGGTCCACATTGAAGTATTTTTAAACGGAATTGTCTAAAATCATTCTAATGGGTGTCTAACGGCCTTACAAATTTTTTTAGGTCCTCATGGTGTAGGTTATCAGAAATTCGGGCCATCTGACCTTACTTCTTTTGACATTTTTTAGTTTCCGGGGTCGTGGATTCTAAAAATATCAGATTTTAGTTTTTTGGAAAAATGTGTCTCAGTATCCTGAATTTCTTAAAACTAAACAAAATTTTACAAAAGAGGAGGTCTATGACCAGAAAACAGTTAATATAGGTCCACATTGTGGTATATACTCCATATACAGGTACCACCCTATTTTCGCGTATTCTGAAGGCTTTTCACAATTTTTTTAGCGGAATTTTCTAAAATTTTGTCTTTGAATTTCAATGGGTGTCAAAATGCCTTACAAAAAATTGTTGATGTAGGCCCTCATGGTGGAAGGTATCAGAAGATCGGCCCCAGAGTTGTGTTTTTAAAAATCAGTTTCATAAAGAATCAGATTTTAGGTTTTTTGGAAAAATATGTCTCAATGTCCGAAATTGACTGAAATTGAAGAAAATATTTCAAATTGGAGGTTTAGTATCAGAATATACCTCACAAAAAATGATTGATATACGTCCTTATGGTAAAGTAACGAACTTACTACTTTTTACTTTTTTTTTTAGTTTACAGAGTCGTGGATTTAAAAAATCAGTTCCATGAAGAGTCAGATTTTATGTTTTTGAAAAAAATCTGCCCAATATCCGAAACTGCCTGAGATTGAACAAAATATTCCAAAATTGGAAATTCAGGATCAGATGTAAAGGGACTACATAGTTCCTTCGCGTGAAAAGTTCCTCTGATTTGTTTTTTTTATTCCAGGCCTTTATTGTTCCGATTAGGTTCTCCTGTGATATACAACTATCTAGGGTTTGAACCTTCTAAGGATATATCCTGCTACCATATTTCCTAAAGGATATTTTTAAAATGTCTGATTATATAATCCTGTTTATTAGTATTGATTGAATAATTTTAACAGCTTGTGGGAGGAGGTTGTTTTTTTGTTTTTTAAATTACAGGTCTCTATTTGTCCAATTAACTAAAACCTCCACTGATATCCTGCTGTCACGTTTCCTAAAGGATCTCTCTCCAATTTTTGATTATATAACTCTGCTTATTAGCATGGCTTCAATTCGACCAATGAATATCCCTTTGCCAAACTTTTTATGTCTACTTCCACTTTAAAATTGTGGAAAGCTTCCTCTGTATTACATCCGATGGGAGGAGGGTGTTTATTTTTCTTTAAATTCCAGGCCACTATAGGTCCAATTTGATAATATCACTGTGATATACAGCTATCCAGGATTTGAGCCAGCTCAGGGTCTATCCTGCAACCAAGTTTCCCAAAGGATCTCTTTCCAATATTTGAGTTAATATTCCTGCTTATTCCTGCATTGCTTGAATGCGAAAATCCGAAAAATCCCTGTGTTGTAAAGAGCTATTTATATCTACTCCCACTTTAAAAATTGTTAACAGCTTCCTCTGCATCCGTGACCACAAAAGACATGTGATTCTCAAAAATATTTCATTTTTCAAGTGCTTTCAACCGCATGTGGTCTCAAGTATTGCATCATAATCTTTCGCCCCACTCCACAGCATCGTCATCATCATATTTCAACACACTTGACCACCATCATCATCATGAGTTCCAAATAAACAGCATGGAAATCCAATGAAAAATTATAAAATTTATTGGATTGGATGATGATGGTAATGGATGATGATGATGATGGACAAGATGTGCTGACGACGACGATGATGCTGATGAAGCTGATGATAAATCACAAAAGGTTAGGCAAATGATGATGACAATGCGAATGGTGATTTGTCAGCAGTTTAGGAGATATGGATAGAATCTAAGACCTGCATTCAAAAGGGAGGTTGAATGATAATTGTCATAACTCAATGCGGAGAGAGCTAGACATGATTAAATTATGGTCGTTTGCAGGATTTAAATTTTAATTCCAACATTTTTTTTTCTTTTCTGAATTCCGAAAATAATGAACTTCTTGTTCATTATTTACATGAACTCGCTCAAAACCAAAATCCCTTGACTCATTTATATTTTTTAATGAAGCATTACAGAATAGTTTTTTTTTCGTTCTTGTTGTTGCTTGTTTTCCACTTTTTCCATGGATTAATGAAAAAATCCCTTGATTTACTCGTTTTTAGTTTTTGTTCGCTTGGAAGAGGCAATCAACCAGCCAGTCAACCTCATTACTTTAGTTTTCCATTTTCATACCTCATTGGCGTGTTCGCCGAATAGCAGCTGCTGCTGCTGCTCCGCCTGCTGTTGTTGGCAGCAGTGGCAACACAAGTCAAGTCAGGCAGTTTAAATTAAATGCAGAAAACTAAAAATATTGCACACACCAGTAGCAACAACGACAACAAAAAACAGCCACGAAAAGAAAAGAAATTTCCATAAAAACTCCATTGAATGGCATAAACTTGTAGACAGCAGGCTGGCAGGCTCTACCATAGCCCTGGCTGGTGCAACGGAAATGCTTGGTACGCCGCCTGCAATGGCACAATGTCTGGCATTTACATGTGCATCTGACACTTTTCCACTTTCCACGCACACACACAGACAGACACACACACAATGACAATGATGACATGGCAAATGAAGCATGAAGAGCAACAACTAACTGCGGAAGCCAAGGCAAACGTTTCAAATTTTCAAAGCGTCTTTGCCTGAAATCTGCCTGACTGTCATGGCCTTTGCTTGGTCTTCACTGCAATGCCAGAAGAGGCAGGGAATGGAAAACAGGGTGAAATGTCGTAAAAATTGCAATTTTTGTTGGCATTCATTCAAAAAGGATTTTTTTCAGTTTTTTTCATTTGTTTCTAGAAATAGAAGGAGTTGTGATTGACATTAGACAACTGCAGTTGATGTTTGTGTCAAAGAATATTTTAATTTTTTTTTTTAAGAGAGATATAGAGGTAGAGATAGAGAGAGGAGGGGTGGGAGGTTAAGGAATCTTAATGAAAAAGTTCATAAAAAATAATAATAATATTAAAAAAATAAATAAAAAATAGTAAATAAATACTAAAAATAATATTATCAAAGAAAACAAAAAACAATAAAAAATAAAAAAAAAAAAATTAAAAAAAAGGTTTTTATTTAGAGTCTAGACCAGTTGGTGCCTTCAAAATGAGAGGCAGACCAAAAATTTCTTAATGAAAAATTTGAGAGATTCTCAATTCAAATAAGTAAAAAAGCTGAAATTCGAAAGACTTTGAAACTTCTCAAAAAAAAAAAAAAAATAAATAAATAAATAAAAGAAAATAATAAATAAATAAATAACAAGATAAAAAGCAGTAAGTTCGGCCGGGCCGAACTTTGAATACCCCCTACCTTTTGGAACGAATTTAAAAATTTTCAAAAAATAAAATTCTTAAAAAATTCTGTTAAAATTTTAAAAATACCAAATATAGCCGTCTATTGGGGTCTATACGACGTGGACCTACATAGGCATTGTTTGTCATAGGCCATTACCATATTCAAACTCGAAACTTGAAATAAACATTGAATAATGTAGCTAAAATCGTCAAAATATCGCATCCTCTCTATATGCGATATTTTGACGATTTTAGCTTATATCGGAGCTGTGCGAACCCCAAACCTAATTGTTTCCAAGTACTAAATAGTACTAAATTTGGTAAAATTTCGTATTGGGTAAACGGATAGTGCTTGAAATCTGATATTTAATATTCGGGTCGCTGTTCATGTGTAGTCTAGGTATATGGAGGTGGTTTCGGAAATGTGTACTTTAATTGCAGAAAAAGTACAGAGTAGTACTAAATTTGTTATTGGGTGAAGGGATAGAGATGAAGTCCTAAAATTTGTTAAAGATGTCACTGGTGTAGTAGTGTGTGTCATTTTCTTCTTAGAACACGAACCCAGCCTCTTCCCTCTTTGTAATATTTCTTTACAAAAAAAAAAAAAAACCTTTGTTTTGGATGGTTGTTTAGAAAGTTAGCTGCTCCCTAAAAGTGGGACAACAACAACATAACCTATTAAAGTAAAGAGAAATCTTTAATTTGCCCAAGAACTGCAGCACACTTTTTGCATATGATTTCCCTCAACATCTCTTCAACAATGACTATTACATTTTTACAATATGTAAAATTTAGCTATCCCTTTTCCCTCCTCTTCCTCCCACCCCCCACACACACAACCATCTGCCAAGATGGCCAGGACCAATATTGCGAAACAAGACAAACATATGGCAGTCGTCAATATTGAGAATGTCTTTGTCTTGACGACAGGGAGAGAGAGAGAGAGAAAGGGAGAGTTTCAGAGACTTGAGGACAACAAAATTTATATGTACATAATAATAATGCCAGAAAACTCAATAAAAATAAAAATAATAATAACAATAGAAGTAAAGAGAAGAGAGGAGAGGGGAAAAAAACTATTTTGCAATAAACTGCAGCAGATAGTTGTAATGGCCTCTGACAGTACTTCTGCTGCAAGAACAGTTCTAAGGACATGAACTTCTCTTGGAATTGATTTATGTAAATTTTCCAAACAATGGCAGATGGTGCTGGAGGGCTGTATTTGAAAATTAAAAAACAATTAAATAAATATTCGAAAAGAAAAAGAAAGTCTTTAAATTTAATATCAAATGTGGGATTTGAAAACACCATGGGTTATGGGGTCGTATACTTAATATTTGTCTTCATTTGTTACTCATACGCACGATATGAGTGAAAGCAGAAACTTAAGGGTTTAACAAAGGATGTTCAAAGAAACGAAGATTATTTGCAAGAAAGGAAAATTTGAATGAGAAAAATTTTATTTTCTTCTCCCCCTCTCTTATCAGGAATTCTGACTTTCTTTCGTAAAGTTTTGAGGGTGTAAAATGCGAGTAAAAACACAAGAGGCTCTTGTTTTAATATTCCTACAAAAAAAGGAAATATTTTTCGATAAATAAAATTTGTATTTGAACGAATTTTTCAGGAATTGCCAATGTGGATGACACCGTTTAAATATTAATGACAATGCCGATGATCGCTTAGCAAATCATGTAGATTTTTTTTACAGATTTACCTTGCCAAAATATTTTAAAAATGAGACACATTTTTTTTTCCGATTTTAGTTTGGGCCATTCTTGAAAGCAGCCTGTCTTGAAGGAGCTAGGATAATAGCTCTCTATACACTGTCAAAATATGTACACATATTAGGACCTTGAAGCTCTCTGCCATAGGTCGGGTAGTCTTAGTGAAATCCTTCACTGGCTTAAATAGCCCGTTTTGAAGGAGCTAAAATAATCAGGCAGCCACCGTCAAAATGTGCACGTATTAGGACTAAGACAGCCCTTGAAGCTCTCTGCTATAGGTCGGGTAGTCTTAATGGAATCTTTTACTGGCTTAAGTATTCCATCTAGAAAAAGCTAGGATAATCGGACATCAAAATGTGAACGTATTAGAACTGAGACAGCCTTTGAAAAACTCTGCTATAGGTCGGGCAGTCTTAGTGAGATCCTGTACTGGCTTAAGTATCCAATCTAGGACAATCGGACGTCAAAATGTGTACGTGTTAGCCTTAGACATCCCTTGAAACTCTCTGCTATAGGTCGGGCAGCCTTAATGGAATCCCTTACTTTGCTTTGGATAATCACAAAGAATACCCAGGAACTTAGATACACGAACATAGGTTTACAGCTATCTCGCGGAGCTTGCCACCTTCTTCCATGCGAAAAATGAGAAAATATCCGCCACTAAATTAATTTGATAGCATGTTCAAGTCTTTTGCGCCAGCCACAGCTATCTGCGATAAACTGAAAAGTAGGAACAAGGCCCTAGCCCGCAGAACTTGGGGTGCGGGTAAGGAAACCTTGTTGACCTCTTATAAAGCAATAGGTCGATCTGTGGTTAGCTATATGGCTCAGGTGTGGTCTGCCACTACAAGTGCAACGCAGTGGAGAAGTATTCTGACCTGCCAGAATGCCGCCCTTGAAACTGCAACAGGGTGCCTCCTCATGACCCCTGTGGGCCATTTACATGAGGAGACGAAGGTTCTGCCCATACGTCAGCATAATCATATGCTTTCGTGTTATCGTGGGAGTCATCTTAACTATTATATGGTGGAAGAACGTCGGTAGCCTAGGCAAACAATGGTAGTTTTGGCTCACCTACCTTCAGGATAGTTCAGCCGTCTCAATTCATATTGGGCACGAATTGATGAAGATGTGCGGAACGCCGGCCCAGCGTGTGATACAGGCCCGTACAATACGCTGTGTCTATTTAATTGTCGAGCCAAGACTACCCATCTCCGTCCAGAGGATCTTTGGCTACAGCCCGTAAAGGTAGCAGAATTCTTAAACCTGGACATCGAGGAAGAACACACTTTGTTATTTGTCAGAACTTCGAAAATCAAAAATTTTCCCTCTGATAATTTTCAAAATTCCAGAAAAAAATCCTCTCTTTAAAATTTATATCAACTTTCTCCAAAGAATATCCCATGTTCGACTTTTATTTTTTTTCTGCTGTTTTTTCGTTATTTTCTCCCACGAATGAGACCTCCAAGTAAATGAAAATAATTATTTTTTTCTTCTCTCCATGTCGTTTCTTTGGTGTTAAACCAGTTCTCCTCAAATTAATCGTTTCAATTTAAAAAGAACGGCAGCTTATCTTCGTCTCTCCTTTGTCATTTAAAAAATGAGGACAGACCATCAATCACTTGTCGCCGTATTCTGTTTTTTTTTTTTTTTTTTTTTGTAAGGATAATACGGTATTGGCATCACAGGATATTGTGAATATCTTAAAAAACTGGCAAGCCAAAATATTGGAATTACTTAAAGCATTCTGACACACACACACATACAATAATGAAGGACTAATTGAATTTCACAGCAATTTTAATAAATTGAAAACATGGCACCTAGACAAATGAGTGGAAAAATGTAGCGGGGGAGGGAGGTGGAGGAGGAGGAAAATATAAGAGTTGTGAGTGTGTTTTTTATAAAACCAATTTGGAATACTTTTATTTGCTGGAACCTGGCACGTTAACAGCAAAATTTACATGAAAGAAATTAAATCACTGTCAGAATAGTGGGACAGCCCAAGAGAGGGTAGGAGAGAGATAGTCACCCAAGGGGGAAAGGAGAGCGAAAACGAGAATCACTTGTCACTTTTATCTATGGCACAGGCAGTGTTGTAAAACTCATCCACCAGGCAGCCACGTCTCGGCCGAATGTAATGGAAGCTGTGATGAAATTCATCATATCCTTTGCAAAGTGACATTTCACAAGGATATATATATGTATGTGTCGTTGTGACAATCCTCAAGACCATGTATGTAGAAGTTATGTGGGAACCTAAGTTACATATGTAAAAGAGGAAGGAAATTCAATTACATGTGATGGGACAAGAGTTAGGGGGGGGGGGAGTTGGGCAAGGGGAAATGAAATAAATTTCATGTGAAAAATATTCTCACCCGAAAAGAAATTACTTTAAAATCAATTTAGCTAATCTCCAATAATGAGGTGTAAAATTATGGCCACCAAACCGTATGGAAATCCATGCGAGAGCTTAAATTTCACCAACAGCATAAAAATGGACTATCGTAAAATAAACCTCTATCCCGGCAATAAATATTTGTTTAACTAAAAGCCTTGTCAGAGCCTTGAAGAGCCCCAAAGAAGGACATAATATTAAATCTCGTAGCTTAAAATGGCCACCAGGGCAAAAGATCGGCAAAATGGGCAAATCGTTTTCTTTTAGCAGTTGTGGGAATAAGAAAAAAGGGTATCCTCATCATCATCATTGTGTGAGTGCGTGTGGATGTGCTTTTATTTATTTTGCTATAAAATCCCCTAAATGTATGCTATAATTCTTGAGTGGGTGATGACACAAGTTTTCACCAAAAAAACACCAGCCAAACACAATTTGAAATAAAATTTTCCAACTAATGGAAAAAATCACTGATGTGGCAAATAATCGGTAAACCGCACACAAAACCATGATAATTTGTCGGTGGTGTGGAGGGGCCTCAAATACCGACCATATATTCAACATAAAATTGGACCTTTTGCAAGTGTTTGGTTAATTTTTATGGATGATTATTTTGTTGGGCGCCATTTTATGGGTCGGGGAATGGAAAAGGACATGAGAGAGGTGGGGATAATAAAAAGGTTGATTTTTTGGGTTTGAATTTGAAGGGATATTACATGATTTTAATTTCAGATTTTATTTTTGGAGTTATGTTTTTTTGGTTTGAAATTTAAAAATATTGCATGATTTTAGGCGAATAAAAAATGTTTTAATTAATTAATTTCTTTTGTTGGTTCGGGAATGTAGAGAATACATAGAGATATTTGAATTTAAGGAAAATTTTGCTAATTTTAAATTTTTAGATTTTTTTTTTGGAATTTATAGAAAATGGACAAATTTTTGATCAATAGAAACATTTTTATTTTTCTGAAATTCTTACGATTTATTAAAAAAATATTCGATATTAGAATGTTCGAGGATGAGGGGATAATAAAGAGGCATTTTTTGGGTTCGAAAGTTAAGGGAAATTTGGTCATTTTACTTTGAGATTTGAAATTGAAAAAATATTGCATAATTTTGGGCGAACAAAAAAAATCTAGAAATCTTTCTATTGGCTCCGGAAAAAAAGTGATGTAGGGGATTATAAAAAGGTTATTTTACTTTGAATTTTTTGTTCGATGAATCTTTTTTTCTTAATTAAAAACAAAATGCATAATTTTAGGCGAATAAAAAAAATTAGAAATAATTTTATTGGCTCCGGAAAATAGGGATGTAGAGGATTATAAAAAGGTTATTTTATTTTGAATTTAAGGTGAGTTTGGATAACTTTATACTTTGAAATTTTATTTTTGGAAAGGTTTCGAGCGAAAATTTAAAGAAAATGACAAAATTTCTGTTAAGAGAAATATTATTTTAATTTTTAGAATTAAAAGGGGGTATATCCTCCTTTTCCTATAATAACCATTCTAGAAAGGAGCCTGTCTTGAAGGAGCTAGGATAATAAGTCTCGATAAACTGTCAAAACATGTACGCATACGCTCTCTGCTGTAGGTCGGGTAGTCTTAGTGAAATCCTTTACTGGCTTAAGTAGCCCGTCTTGAAGGAGCTAGAATAATCAGACAGCCACCGTCAGGACTAAGTCAGCCCTTCTCTCTGCTATAGGACGGGTAGTCTTAATGAAATCTATTACTTTGCTTGGATAATCACAAAGAAAAGGTTTCTTGAGAAAATTTTTGGAAAGATTTCTTGTGAAAACTGAAAAAAATGCTTTAATTTCAGTTCAATAGAAATATTATTTTAATTTTTAGAATTAGAAGGGAAGGATATCCTTCTTTTGCTACAATAAAGGATGCTTTTAAGCTTGAAATTTGCATGATTTTTTGGTTTAAAATTTGAAAAAAGGTGCATGATTTTAGGCAAAACGATTTTTTTATTTATTTTTTGTTTTTTTTTTTTTTTTTTTTTAATTTTATTATCTTTTCAGGTATGAAATGGACATGTAGAGCTATTTTTTAGTTAAAATTTTAAAGTGAAATTTAATTGTTTTTAAAGTCTTTTCGTTTTTGAGCCTTTATTTAAAAACAATGACATAATTTTAAGCCAATCAAAAAAAAATATTTTATTTTTTAGTAATTCTTGTTTTCGATCGATCAAGCCATTTTCATGTTTTCTGTTTAAAATGGAAATTTAATAGTTTTTTTTAAAGATTTTTTTGAAGGCCTAAGAAAAAAATATATTTTAATTTTTAGTCATTTTTGTATTTCATTAATCAATAATTTTACAATTTATCTGGTTTAAAGCGAAATTTAATATTTTTTTATGATTAATTCGAAGTTTTTTTTTTTTCGTGTTGGAGCTTAAATTATGACTAATGATAATGACTATAGAAAAAAGGAATGCCAATCGAAAAAAGTATTTCGATTTTTAGTTATTCATTATTCATTAATCAAGTCATTTGAAAGATGTCTGCGGAACATTTTCTCCCCTTTTTCTTTTTGTTATTTCTATCAAAAAATTTCCATTCAATTATTGGCAAAAATCCACCTTTCTCACATGCCCATCATTGACATAACCCATTTTCAGCCTAGAAGTAGGCACCAGATTTCATTTCACCAACAATGTGCCAACAAATATATTTTCTTTTCCCGGAATTGAACAGCTCATTCACGACTGTCTCAATGATATGCAATATTCGACATGAATTACATATTTTTGTTGTTCTTCTTATCAATTCTTGTTCTTCTTCGACTTTGCAATCCTTTTTCCATTCTTCGACATAAATTCCGGGCGCCTGAATCTATGTTAATTTACATAAATTCACAGGGGTATAGTAGCATTTCATGTGAAACCATTCATATATAATATTTGTTAACTGAGAAAGAGTTTCGATGAAACGCCTAAAAGTATGCCATGATATTTTGCATTTTGATTTAGGTGGGAATATTCAATTTGTTTGTCATGGGTGACAATTGCTTTAACAAATTTTCGTATTACAATTGACAGGTGGAATTTATGGGAGGGTGTTAAGGAGAGGAGGAGGGTTGACTTTGGCTAGGTTTGGAATATTTTTTCGGGGAAATTTGAAAATTTGTTTGACAATATTAAAATTGTAGCAATAAATAAATAATAATGTGGACTTTATTGATGATGTTCGGTAAGGTGAATTAATATCCTCAGACAGTCCTTTGCACTAAATCACAACTAATACGACTTAAAAGAGTTGCCAATTTGGTAGAAAAAAATTTATATTCCTAAACATCTCAAATACAAAACATGAGAATAAGCCTCTAGCAAAGCTCATCACATCCTAGAACCGTCACCTGGCTTTGGTATATGTTCAGATTGGATATTTTTGATTTCATAAATCTTGAACGGGTTGGATTTCATCATGGCCAACTTTCCTTGCATCCTGCCATACAAAAAGTTCCTTTATTTTGAGTTGCCCTTTATTTTTTTATTATTAATCCGGTGTGGGCGTGTGATAAATAACCTTCACTTTTAACACCCTCTTTAGGAACAGTTCATCAATTCATTTACATATGTGTGTGTGTGCTTGTGACGTTTAAGACCGTTTACATATCAAGGTATAAATCTATCCATCCGTTCACAGCCATGTTGAGGCTGTCAAAAGATAACACCAGTTTTGGCCATGCCCAGAGTTCAGGGATAAAAAGAACAAAAAAATTCGGAAAAAAAAAACTGAAATAAAATAAAAAATAATATTTATTTACATGCCTACAGCTAGGCAACAGCAACAACAACAAAAAACCTGAGCTGAACTGAACGGAACGGAACCCTTACAATTTATGGGCTTTTCGCATAAATGTGTTATGAAAAGCCAAGTCCAAGCGTTACGGAGAGTGTGGGTGCGTATATGTAATAAATTTTTGCATCAGGTATCTATGAATGCCAAAATTCTATAAAGCCTACCTTTAGGAGGGACAGCGAAACAAAAAAAAATATGACAAGAGAACAGATAATAAAATCGAAAAACTAAAAAAAAAATTGAAATTAAATGAAAAATGTTTTGTTATTTTAAAGAAAGGGGAAATGAAACAAAATAGGCCAGGGAAAATAAGAACGGGAGGTTATGGTAAAAATTGAAATTTTTAATATTTTGAATATTTTTTATTTGAAAAAAAAAAAAGAAATACGTTTATAATTTTCATTTTAAATTTACTTTGGATTTTGAAATGCCAAAAAAGAATGAAAGTTTCCAAATGAAAAAAAAATCCCCAAAAGTATGCTTCACAATTTGTTTAATACAATTTTTAAAATGTTATTGCAATTCTTGATATGAGAAAAGTTTCGAAAGTAAGCCCGACAATACCCTTGGGAATATTATGTTCATAATCAATTTAAAATTTATGAATACAAGCCTAAGGATAGGCAACAATTCCTGCCATTTACAGGGTGAGATTAAAAAACTGCAACCAACTTCAGACTGTTGTCATTTCTAAGCCACTCCTTCGACAACTGTTAAAATTATTCCAGTGACAGCTCATTAAATTGTTTACAAGCGTACAGAAGCTTTTTGGTGAGAATTTTCCAGAAAAAAAATTATTCGCTACGGAATTTAAGGGTGTGATAGTGTGATTTCTTTATATTTGGCTGGAAAACCACAAGTGGCTATCATCGAAGCACTCCAGCATTTAAATGTGAAAAAATCGTTTGTTTCTCGTAACATCGCTCGTTACCGTGATACTGCGAGCATAGCGTAGAAAGGAAGAAAGGACGGAAGAAAACAGCAACATCAGTAGAAATGGTTCGAAAAGTAAAGTAGGGACTTGATCGAAACCCACGTCGCAGTGGCCGAAAAATGGCCCGTGAGCTGAACATATCGCAATATTCCATTCGGCAAATATTGAAAATGAGCTCGGGGTAAAGCCAAAGCCATTGAAATTCCAAAAAGTTCAAGATCTTACACCGCAACAGAAAGAAAATAGACTTGAAAGAGCTAAAGAGTTGCCTCGCTTGACCGAAAGTGGTGAACTGTCGCATTTGGTTTTCTCCAATCTCCGATGAGAAAACATTCGTTGTCCAGCAGTTTGTAAACAAACAAAATGATCGGGTTTTACTTGCCAAAGAGGTCAGCTGGAAATGTGAACCTTCGGTTGGCCACAAGGACTCAAGAGCCGACCATGGTGATGGCGTAGGCCGCCATATTAGCCGATGGTCGCTCTCCGCTCGTATTAATCGACCGTGGCATCAGATTAAATGCCGAAAATTATCTCGAAAATATTCTGGAGGGTGTATTAAAGCACCCAATTGGGGCACGCAAACATTTTGGCCGCAAATCGTGGACATTCCCACAGGATTCAGCATCATCGCACTCACTACGCGCCACCCAAGAATGGTTACAACATGAGGTTCATCACTTCATTTCCAGCGCACAATGGCCACCAAAATCTCCGGATACCAATCCGTTGGACTATTGTGTCAAGGTTGACACTAAAAATTACCAAAGTGTCGATCACCTCAAGCCAGTGCATCGCCGGGAATGGGCCAAAATACCACAGAGCAACATTCGGGCAGCGTGTGACGGTATTATTGGCCATTTGAAGGCCATAATTCGTGCCAAAGGTGACCAATTCGATCAAATCTAAACATATTCTAAAATTTGATGCTATTTCCGACATTTGTTGCTTTCATTTAATAAAATTCACAAAAATATGTAAAAATGATGGCCTTTGGTTTTCTTGCAATTTTTTTATATTATCCTGTATATATTCGAAATGAACTTAAGGCGTCATTTTGGGGTCATATGTAATGTGCCTTATCTTCTGCATTTTTCTGTCATACTTTTAGAGGCTCTTCAAAAATTTTAAACTAAAAACTTGTTTCTCATTGACACAAGGCAACTCAATTTCTTTTTCAGATTCATTTTTCATGGCTTTGACATGAGGCAATATCTTTTATGAAATTTCCATTTCCATTGCATACCCTTAGGCTTTCGGTGGCAATCTTGTTAAACATTCATAGCCATAATTAAACAATTCAATTATATTTTATTTACTGTTAAATAAAACTCTGAGCATTCTTCTCGACTTAATTAAAGCATACTTTAAGGATTGCTTTATCTAATATTTATTTTCTTTGCAAGGCACAAAAAAAGGAAATATCAAACAATTGACAACAATAATTCTTGGAATGTTTGTGTGAGTATATTCTACTGGGTAATCTTAAAATATAATATTTCCAATCAATTTTACACATGATTGCAAAATATTTTCCAGACAAACAAATAAAGGAAATGCCATTTTAACAGCCATGTGAACAGCAAAACCAAACATTTATTGCTCCTTAGATGTTGGTCAATGATTTCAAAAATATAAAATAAAACCTAAAATGTTTACGGGAGTAGGGGAGGAATTCCTGAAATCCAATGATGTTCAATGAAGTATTGGAATTTTAAATATCAAATTCTTTTTGGATTATAATTTTCTGGTTTTCATTGAGAGGCCATATCAAAACTATTTTTTCAATAACAATTTTTTCCCCTTTCAAATATTATGTCATTTTTTATGAATTACATTCCTTTAACCTGAAAAACACATCAAAAGGATTAGGTTTTTGTTGCCTTTCACTTTTATCATTTTTTGTTGTGGCTCGCAGCTTTCTCTTTTTTTCTGTCATAAATTTTGTGTAAGCCTTCCCCACCTCCTGCGCCCTCTCCCCAGAGGTAGGAAAATTGTTTTAACCAAATGACACTTGATTGCAAACAAATGCATATTTATAGGTGTACCATAAAAAGAACACAAAATATATGGCATACTTAAAAGGCGCTGACAAACACTTTGCTGCGGTTTCAAATGTAAAAAAATCTTAAAATAAATTTTTTGCAGCTTTTCGAGGATGGTTGTGTGTGTGGGTCTGTCTATGGTAATATTTTACAGATTTATGTTTCATATTTTCACTTTTTCTCGCTTTTAGCTATTTCAGGGATTTTTTCAGTTTATCATGTTTACTAGAGACGTTGTTATTTTCTCTCTTTCTCTTACTGACATAAATTTTCCACACAAATATATTATATATTTCGAAGAAAAACTAAATTGCCATGCTAAAGTAGGAAATGAAAATTTGTACATAGTATTTTCCCTTGGCATGTCATGGCAACATGTCGGGTTGCTTGGCACCTCAAGTACAGCAAAACTACTACAAGGACTTGGCTTATATGACCGCAATCTTTTGCTTCTTCATCATCATCATCGTTGTCTTCTTCTTGTTCTTTCCGCATTGATTCTCTTGTTTCGTGTGGCTTACAGAAAAGAAACATATCAATAGCTCAAGTATTCGAACGTGTTTTAGTAGCCATAAATTTATTGAACCCCACTCAGATAGATCGAGAAGATGTTTGAAAGAAATCAAACGCCTCCTCAGTGTCCTTCTTGAACTGTGATGACAAACAGGCTACCGAAGAAGAAGAAGAACAAACTACAACTACTTGAAATGATAAAAATCAGTTGCAATAGAATTAAGTATTGCAGTATTTGCAATGGCAACATATTTGTTTATAGTATACTTCTAGGAGTCCAAGAAATGGAAGACTTAATAAAATGCTAGTCCAGCTAAATATAGGAAGGAAACATTTTTGTTATTACATTTATTCATGAATTTATAATTTTTGCAGATAAACTTGTAAAATTCAATGCATATTTTTAGGGGCGAAAAAAAAGAAAAAAATTGCAGAACCCGAGTCTTCTTATTGTAAAAATGAGAAGAGAGCCTCTATTAAATAAGTCAGTGTTTGCAAATATTTTTAAAGCATAATTTTAGGAGCCCAGACTGCAAAAAAATTCCCAAATCATTTTGCTCTGCCCCATGTAAGCGAACTTTGTTCCGAAATTTTTTTCTGATATAATTGTTTGTTTTTTTATTTTCAAGAAATAAAAAAGCTAGAGCAGCTAAATATGGGAAGGAGACCCTTTTTGTTACATTTTACCATGAATTTATAATTTTTGCAGATAAATTTGTAAAATTTAATGCATATTTCTAGGGGCGAAAAAAGAAAGAAATTTCCAAGAAGCCGGGAATTGGTATTTGTAAAAATGGGAGCGACCCTCTATTAAATCAGTCAGTGTTTTGCAAAAGCAAATAATTTTGCAGCATAATTTTAGGAGCCCAGTATATTTTGGCACACTATTAGGCGCTTGTAAAAATTTTCCCAATAATTTTTCTCTGTTCCTCATTTAAGCGGAAATGTTTTTCTGATCTATTTTTTTTTTTATTTTTTGCAGTTGATTTTTGCTACTGAAGCTTAATATAGGAAGGAGAAAATTTTTATAAATTTTCCAAGAATGTAGAATTTTTACAGGTAAATTTGTACAAATTATTGCATATTTCTAAGGGAGAAAAACAATTCCAAGAACCCGAGACTTGTTATTGCAAAAAAAAAGAGAAAAACGCAATATTGAAGATGAAAGAGCGAACACTTTTACTACATATTTCAGGGGTTAAGTATATTTTGGCATACTTTTAGGCGCTCGCATAAAATTTCCCAAAAATTTCTCCGCTTCCGATTTAATCGAAACACTTTGTTTTAAAAACATTTTTCGGAAATATATATTTTTGTATTTTTTCGAAAATGTAGCCTGTTTTTAGGTACTGATACACAATTTATCTCCAAATATTTATCAGCTGAATCGAATCGCAATGTTCTGATATTTTCTTATCTGAATATTTTTTTTCTTTTTCTGGATAATAAAAAATAACGTTGCATACTTTTAGGTGTCAATATAAAAACTTATTCAAATATTTCTCTACTAGCAACTTTATCGAATTCCATTCTTCTGAAATTTTCTTTAATAAATAATTTTTTGTATTTTTTTTGGAGAAAACACAAAAATGTTGCATGCTGTTAGGCGCCAACATACAAAATTTTCTTCAGATATTTCTCTGCTACCCAGTAAATCGAATTCTATTCATCTGAAATTGTCTTTTTAAAATAATTTTTTTTAATTTTTGTGGATCATTTAAACACTTAGCATACTTTTAGGTGCTAACCTACAAATTTTCCATTTAATCGAATACCACATTTTTAATGACTTTTATGTGCACGAAGATTTCAGACAATTTAATTTATTCAATATTAATGATTATTATGTCATATTTCTAGCCAACCTGCCACTGTCCCCCAATACTGCTACCCCAGGTGCCTGGTGTATTGGTATTAATACTAATCTCCGTGGCTTTTCGGCTGACATTAACATATAAATTACTTTAAAGCCATTATTGAGGGAGGCAAAAACCAAAAACATTTTCAAAATGTATTTTTGGACAACAAAAAAAAATTATAAATGACCACCACATTATCGCCACAAAACAATATTAATTGCATGTTTCCCATTTTTCCTAAGGCATTTTTTGGCACTTTTTTTGGTTAGCGGCCGGCCAAATGAGAGAGGCAGGCGAGCTCTCGAAAAAATACCCCAACTGATGGGTAAATATTTCAGTGGCTGGAATGAATGAATGAACGAATGAGGAAAAGAAATGAGTGCCAAACAAATTGCCTGGTGACCGTAAATGGGAAAAAATGGAAAACTTTTATAAATTAGTTGTAGACTGACTACAGTTATTCCCAATAACAATGCCCTGGTTCTCATTGTTATTTGTTTTTGTGTTTTTTTGGACTGGGCCAAGTTTGAAATGTAAATTTCAGTTTGTATTTGGCAAGAGAATCTGCGAACCGAAAAAAATGGCTGGCAGTTTTTTTTTTTAATTTTCCATTTTGTTTCCATGGAGGTTTTCTGGTCTGGTGTTTGCTTTATTGTTTGCTGCCTTTAAATGATGGCAGAGAATTGGGAAACAAAAAAAAAAAAAAAATGATGGATGAACTGGATTAAAATTTATTTTCAAATACCGCAAGAGCAATATTAATAATCAATGTCTTAAAATAGGCAACGATTTTGAAAATTATTAAATCCTAAAAGTATGCAAAAATATTTGAATATCGATTTAAAATAAAACAATATATATTTAAAAAATATTGATTTGGAATAAAAATATTGAAATTCTCACAAATATGCAATAACTCTCCTAAAAGTATGCAATTAATTGTAACAAATAAAAAATCCATAAACATTGTATTCAAATTTATATTTATTTAAAACTACTTGTGGAATTTATTTAGAACAACTGAGTTATGAAAATAAAAAAATTGATAAGAAGTACCTAAAAGTAGGCACAAGTTTTATAATATTATTGAAATCCTAAAAGTATGTTAAAAAATAAGAGCATTTTTTAAATAATTATATAATAAATAGTAAATTTAATACTAAGGATTGTAAAACCCATTAAATAACATAAGTACGCATTAATTGTCCTAAAAGTATGCAATTATTTTTAATAAATATAATTCAATTTACACAAATTTCTACATTGTCATGAATTTTTGTAAGGATAAATTGAAGTCTAACTGCTCTGCAACTTAAAATTTAGTTATATTAAATTAAAATCAATTTATATAAGCACCCTTAAGGTATGCAACACTAAAAAGTAAACAATTTCCTTTTATTCTATAGATACTCTTTCCTATTTTCAGCTCTCTACACAAAAAAAAAATCATATTCAAGTAACAAAAAAATTATTTATAATACCAAATGTTGCATACTTTTAGGTTGCTCATTTTCTTCCAAGATTTCATTTTAATATTCTCCGCGTTGAACATAATTAGCCATTGTTGTTGACATAATCTCTTTAATTTTTGTGTCATAAATTATCTCCGCCATCTTCACTTTGGCGAAAACTTTGTCTGCGAAAGCTGGGTTGTTTGGAAAACCTGAAACAATTGTTCATTAGACGAATTTGGCCCAGTGGAACAACCCTTAAAACTTTTTGGGCAATTTAGAAATTATGCACCTTAAAGAGGCTTAATTGTGTGACTGGGTCTGTGGACATTTAATAGTGGGGTATTAAGCATTCATTATTTTTGCTAACAAACAAACTTCAGCCTAAAAATAGGCAATGGTTTTTAATAAACTTTTGTTTACATTGTGGTTATTCTGGTAGGTGTGGTGACTTGTTATGAGAACAGTCTCCTGTAATCCTTTTGAAATTTATTTACTTCTCTCACATTTCCGTTGTCGTGAGCGGCGAAATGAAGGACAAGAAAATCCCGTTTTAATTATTTTCAGTTTCCCAAAAGGGCTTTATTTTTTTTGGCCTCTTCTTGTCTAAAAAATTATCTGGATTAACTTTTCAAACTAAAAAAAAGTAAATATTCAATGGAACCTTAAAACTTTAAACATCTCATGGAAACTTCTTAAAGCATGCCTCGAGATGAATGAATGCTGCTGTGCAAATAATCCTCTTAGTATCTAATAAGCATTTCTGCCACGTACATTGTTCGGGCAATTTGTTTATCTTTACACACGCACGCACGCTTACATTTGTCCTTAATTTCTCCATTTGCAAGAAGAGGGAGCAGCAGCCTTGCAGCCACATTCTCCGGACATTATTGAGCCGGTTAACATTTATCGATGATGACGATGTCGTGATGAAAAAGAGAGAGAGCGTAGAAGAGGTAGGCGAAAATGGAACATTGAATTTCAATTTGAGTTTATTTTGTTCGCTCGCATATCTTCATTAGCCCCAGCAGGAAATCATTTAATTACTCGGCAATGTTTGTCTTAGTCAGCACAGTGTGCACACACACACACACAAGACAGGACACCAACCAGCCATGGTATGCCATAGCTAGAACTAAATTAATATTTAATTGCAGTTTGTAACTAATCTAATTGAATTTAAATAATTCACTGCATGTGTTTATCTATAAAATTACAGGCCAATGTTGTGGAAAAAAAGTTAAATCAAATAAAAATTTGTAAAGAACGCCTAAAAGTATGCAATTATATTTGCAATTAATTGTAAATACCCCAAAGGTAGGTAGCACACTATTGTGGTAATTTGAATTTTTGAATTAAAGGATGGACATTTTTGCCACAAAAGCAATATTTTTTAGAAGCTGATCCCTAAAGTATGCAATAAAATATTTTATATGATTTGAAAGGTAAAAAATTTGAAATATATGTAACTCTAACTAAAATATATTAATTGTTATTGGTTTTGCATTTAGATAGTATAAATTCTTCGTTATCATTAGAACCTTCGCCGAAACGATCATAGCTGGCAGATGAGACGAAGTTGCAGTTTTCGGCTTTAACAAAAAAAGTTCCAGAGTTTCTGACCTACATACTAGGCCAAGAACTGTCACCCATGCTCTTTTTGGCTTCAAGCTTTTAGCAGTTCCCACATTTTGCTACTGATTGAAAGCAAATATACAATCCCCATAAATTTGCTCAGAATTCTCAGGGGTTATTTTTCCGTAATGGTACATTTTAATCATTGCTTTTAGGCAGTTTTTTTAATTGTTAAGAACTTTTATGCAAAAATACCTCTTGATATTATTATTTTTGACAGTTTTAACAATTTCAAATGGGATGTGTTGTGTAAATATAACCCAAAGCCTCTAAAAGTATGCTTTGTTTATGATAATTTTTTTTCTTAACGCGATAAGGTTTAATATATCCATTCTAATATAAGATTTTAACTTTCTTTCCGAATTTAAAGTGCACCTAATTTGCAAGTGTTACTTCAAACTTAAAAAAAATCCCCAAAAGTATGCTCTGCATTTCCTGGGAATTATTTTCGCTATTGACATTGGCTAACTATTATTTTAGACACTTTTATAAATTTTTTAAAACTATTTTTGGTAAATGCTACACAAAGTCCCTAAAAGTATGCTTTACTTATATTAATATTTTCCTTAACGCGGTATAATATTAAATTGATTTTCCGAAAAATATCCTTGAACGTATATGTCTACTTTTAAAATGTTCAGTCTGTTGTGAATTTAAAATGCCCCTAATTTATGGCAGTTTCTAAGTTTTACAACGTCTTCAAAACATATATACACCCTCAAAACTATGCTCTGAATTTCGAGGGGTTTATTTTCCGTATTGATATTGGATAACTATTATTTTAGAAAATGTTATAAATTTTTAAAAACACTGTTATGGATAAATGCTACATAAAACTCCTAAATGTATGCTTAACCTCTATTAATTTTTTTCTAAACTCAATGAGTTCCAATACATATTTTCCAAAAAGGTACTTTAATCTGCATGTTTTCTTTTAACATTTTCAGTCTGTTATGAAATAAATATGCGCCTAATTTATATCAGTTTTCAAGATTTCCTATGGCTTGAAAACAAATACAAAACCCCAAAAGTATGCTCTGCAGCTCCAGGGATTTATTTTCCATATTGTTATTCGTTCTTTATTATTTGCAAGCAGTTCTAAAATTTTGTTAAAGATACGATATGGTAAATAAATCACATAACCCCTAAAAGTATACTTTTCTTATTGTAATTTTCTTCTATATCGTGAAACAATATAGTTCTTGTCGTATAATATCTTTCATATAATTTGCATCTTTTCTTTTAATTTTTTTTTAATCCGGTTATAAACTGTCCCTTAATTCATGTAAGGCTCCTAAAAATATGCTTTGCTTGAGTAATTTGTCATCTTTTTCACGGTAAATTACTCGATACATATTTCCATAAAATTTCCATTAGTTATTGTGTTTTATTTTCAAATTTTTACTTGGTTCCAAAATAAAAATGCCCCTAAAAGTATGCAAAGCGCCTAAAAATATACCTTGCTTATGTTAATTTTCTTTTTTCGCGGTAAGTTACAATATATATTTTTCCCTATACGTTTATGTTTTCGTTTAAAATTCTTATTACCTTTTTCAAAATGCCCCTTAAAGTATGCCCTACATATGTAATTTTTCTTAATTTTAGCCATTTTTAGTGTTCATTATACCGAGTTTCGTCATGTTTACTTGAGTTTTAGTAATTTCCCAAATTATGCAACACCTGGAATGTGACCCCCCAAAGTATGCTTACAATATTTTAAAGTTTTTTTTTTTTTAATTTCTTTCCAACATAACATTTTATCCATTTTCGGCTCCTAATTCGTGTCTTAATTTGTAACAGTTAATTGAATATGTTCTCTTGTGGCAAACTTTTAGGTCTTCTTCCCTAAAAAAAAAACTTTTATTTTCAACAAAGAACAAGAATTTTCAAAAAAACCCATGTCTACCCTTATCAAACACCAAACCATAAAAAATAAAAAAAAATCCCCAAAACGTGTCACCTATTTCCCTGTTTGGCATTTTCGAGGCGGCTTCCATTTGATGTCCGCCATGGCAAACTAATTACCTTGATGGTTGTTGTTCTCGTTTTTGTTGTTGTTGCTGCTCCTCCCATTCAACGATGTGTCATCTAATTTCCTCTTTAAAAACAGTTAATTACAATTTATGTTACATGGCTGGATAAATTTGCAAAAGGGAAATGGAACGAAAAAAAAGAAAAACGAAATAAACACCTGGGTATTTTATTGGAGACCCCCCTATTTGATTGTGTGTTTGAGTATCATCATCATCATCCACGTACATCCAATGGGCCCAAAATGGCCCAGTAAGTCAGTTAGCCGGACGGCATGCCAGTCAACCCGTCTGGCCGGTCCATTTTTATTTGATACAAAATGGCAAATTGGATTATTTGTTTATTAGATTTTAATGCGATTTTCCAATTTGTTTGTTTACTCATTCTCCACACTCTTTCGTTGTTTTTTTTTTTTTGGCCAATATTCTTTGCCATTTCCTGAGCTGCCTGTCTGTTGAACATGCAGGCTCACAAGTTTTTTTTTTGTTTTTGGGTCATTTTATTTCTTCGTCCATTTGGGCCGATAAAATAAAAACAAAATTTATTGATTGGATTTTAGGTTTTATTGTCGGACAATCGTTAAGTTGTTGTTGCTGTCCATTTTTTTTGTTGGGCCATAAAATTTGTAATAAATTTTACAAACTTATTTTGTGGTGAAGCAGTCTGGGAGCAGTAATGGGTAAACACTATTGAAATAATATATTGAATTCTATCGGTTGCCATGGATGATGATGAAAGTGTAGAGAAATCAATTATATTAGAGTTTTTTTATTTACACAAATTGAAAATATCTAAAGTAAATAACAAATTAAATTGGAAACCTAAAAGTAGGCTTTAAAATTTTTATTGAAAAAAGTTGGAATTGGAAATTCGCACTATTAGATTGAAATAACATTTTAACAATGCCTCTTTAAAGAGTTGTGTAGAAGATTTTAAATTTTCCATTACCTCCCAACATTATGCAACACTTTTTGGAAATCGGAAAAGATAGAAGAATTTTCGGCTTGGACAAATCAAAAAAAAAAAAACAGAATATTCATGATCTGAGCCGTAGAAGAGAGAAGATGCGAAGAAAGGATGAAAGTTACTGTATAATATTCTCTCTCTCTCTCTACATTTAAATATTTTCCATTAGCTCCCGAAATTATGCAACATTTTTTGAAAATAAGAAAAAAGAGGAGAATTTTTCGGCTTGGAAAAATAAAAAACAAAAATTTTCAAAATTTTGGGAATATTCATGAACTGAGATAAGAAAAGAAATATGTTACTGTATAATATTCTCTCTCCCTGTCAGTTTAAAAATTTTCCATTTTCTCCCAAAATTGTGCAACACTTTTTGAAAATGAGTAAAGATTGGTGAATTTTGGCTTGGACAAATCAAAAACTAAAATTATAAAAATTTTCGAAATTTTTGTGATCTGAGACGTAAAATAGAGAAGATGAGATCGTTACTGTATAATATTCTCTCTTTGTCACTCGTTTAAAAATTTTCCATCAGCTCCCGAAATTATGCAGCACTTTTTGAAAATGAGAAGAGATATGTGAATTTTCGGCTTGGACAAATCAAAAACAAAAATTATCAAAATTTTGGGAATATTCGTGATATTTAATATTCTCCCTCTCTCTTTTCTCTCAAAGGAGCACTACGAGTCTTTTTAAGGCTTTAAGCTCTCGGGAGTTGTAACCATATAATAAAATTTGAAAAAGATCTTATTCTTTCCGTAGAATGTAACACTAACATGTTCACATAATCTTTTTAAGTTTTTCTTCAGCTTCTCAATGACGATAAATAATTGTAATAACTTCATTAAAATAAATCAAAAATTTGAAGACGATGTTCGGAATGGTATTTTTCGCTCGTATATATTTTCGCATCGTCATAAGGAAACAGGTCCTAAGCCTGTGTCCTTTTTTGGCTTCTATGGTTTAGAAGTTCCCCATTTTCACTGAACATTGAAAACAAAGTCCTATGTATTTTCAAGTATTTCAATAGCTTTTACATTTTTTTACAGACAGACTCGAAGACTAAGACAGACTAAACTCGAAGCCCCTAAAATTATACTCTTCTCATATTAATTGTCTTATTTAATGTTGTAAAGAAATTTCCTTTAATTTGTAGTTTTTTCCCATGTTTAGTTACTTCGAAAATTTGAATATCCCCAAAAGTATGCTTTATTTATGTTAAATAAACATTGTTTTTATTTTATTGATTGATTTTTTATATTATTTTTCCTAAGTGTTTCTTATTTTTCCAATCATTCAGAAATTTTCCTAATTATGCAAATCCATTAAAAAATTCCCCCAAAAGTATGCTTACATTATTATCACCTGTACGATAATAGTTATTAGCTTTAATACAGTATTAGAAGATCCTCGCTTACCTGCAAATATAGAAAAAAAGAAACGATTATTATAAAAATATTATTTTAAAAATAAATATAATTTATTAGACATTTTATAGTTAATTTTTTAAATATTATTTTAATTGAACAGTGTTGACGTTTATTGGGAATACTGTATTTATATTAAAATTTCAAACTGGTGAGGACTTTCTGTATTTTTCTATTTATGTCATTTTTTTATTTTTGGAGAAAATAAGAATTTTTTAATACTTTTACATTGTTTTAAATAAAATTAATTTTTTTAAATAAAATTAAAGAAATAATAAAACTAAAAGGAAATAATAACAATAATATTAAAAAGTTCATATAAATAAAAAATATTTCAATATTTTCATTATAGTTTTATATATTTGGTACTGAAACATGACAATAATTGCATTTATGTTGCATACTTCCCGGAAAATATTGAATTAATTGCCATATCAACCAGAAATTTCTGGCAAATTATCTCTCCCCCCATCTCTATCTTCAAAAAGTCCTGCCTTAAAATTTGCCTGCCATAAATTTTTAGCTGGTCCTTGCCATCCTTAGCAAAATGGCAATTTATACCTAAAAGTATGCCACATTGTGTTGGCATGTCAATTATCATATTTTCGTTTGTTTGTTTATTTGTCTTTGTCTTCTTTGCCGTTGTTCGAATGCAAAACGGAAAAAGGAAATAAACTTGGTTCGGTACGGTTCGTTTGGGTTTTGCAACCACAAAATACTACGGCAGCCGATGCAGTTGATGGCAATTTATTTGGCCACTGGGGCCATTTTGCAAATGTTAACTACACCACGGCTGCAAATGTTTACCTACATATATTTGCATGTCTATAGACAGTTGCATATTTTCCTTGAAGATGATAAAGAATCAAGTTTATAGCCTCTGCAGTGGCTCATTAGCTCCATTCTGTTTTTTTTTTTTTGAATGGGCGTGTTTTTGTTGCCAAGAGAGAAAAATGTCTGTTGTCGTTCTTTTTCCTACTTTTCAGAAATTACAACATTTGGCTGAGACAATAAACATGCTAATACATGTCACGTCATGTGTGGCAGACTTTACAATTACAACAACAATAACAAGAAACAAAAAAACTAACAGATACAATAAACATAATACTTTTTAACAATTGAGGAAAGTTTTTGTCTTGTTTTTTTTTTCCTTCTTTTTGAACGGAAGAACTTGCCAAGGAAATGTCGGAATGCCTGACTAGCATTAGGTCAAAGTTCAACGTTTGTAAAACATTTCTAAATACGCAAAATGAAGGCAAAAAATAATCATGTCGAACAGCAATTAAATGCCATTATGCATAAACCACATGGCAAGAGACAAAAAGGGGATGAAGAAAAAACAACAGAACTGAACTGAATAAGAGAAACTGTTTTCCACGGAGAAAAAAAATGAACGATTTTTCCAATGGAGGTCATCATAAAACTATGGAATATTTTAAAATTTAAAATATTTAAAAACAAAAAAATAATTTGGAAATTTAATTCAAGGAAGTTTTATTGCTTGTGAGTAATATTGACAAAAATATAAAGCATACTTTAAGGGATTGTGCTTTATTGTTTTGTAGAGCAAAATTTTAGGTTGATGCTAATAGAAATTCTATAATCATCTGCTATTTTTAGAGATAATATAGACATAAAATAATTTGAACTTAATTTTGGGAATTACAGAGTTTGAAAAAACCTTATCCACTTTGGTACCTTTATCAGAAAAACAAGCAAATATTGACTGAGCTCTTCAAATAATATTATGATGGAAAAATTTCAGAATTTCAAATCGAAGGCTAAATCGAAGTAGCAAATATTGACTGAACTCTTAAAAGTATATTCTGATGGGTAAATTTTCAGAATTTCAAGTTAGTTCAAGTTATTTTGAAAGTTTTGAACTTGAATTTTAAACTAGAAAAAGTGAATCCCCAGTGGCCACCCTCGAACTTGGACTAAGTCTAATAAAACTTTGTACTAAATTCCAAGTTTGGTCCAAACCACATACTATCTTCGACAGTTATCGTGTACACCCATTAGAAAGAGAGATAGAGAGATAGAGAGAAAGAGAGAGAGAGAAGAGAGATACTATCTTCGACAGTTATCATGTACTCCCGATAGAAAATGATATAGAGAGAAAGAGCGAGAGAGATAGGGTGAGAGAGCGAGTCACAAACGGTCGACTTTATTATTTCGATGAGTCAAACTTTGGCCAGTATTACGTGCCATGTACTCTATATACCAGCATCGGGCAGAAAGGCTCAATTTTTAGTTCTCTCATTTTTGTTGCTCTCAAATTTCATGCGTTTTCAAAGCTTCTGAATGTTGGGTGTGATGAGAATTTCGTTTGCTTAAAGCACGAGTATCTGCTTTTGCCCGACAAACCGTGAGGCTGAGATTATAAAAATGGTGTATACTTTTAGGGGTTATTTTTTCATTGTTGCAAAACATCATCAGATATTTAATTTTATGATTGCGGCCAGTCAACACAACATTTTAGCATCACATATAGAATTATTTCAGTATTTCTAAAGCATACATTTAGGCGCTGCCTACAATTTTTTTTAAAGAAACAGAAAAAAAAACTTAAAAACTATTATTCTATAGAATAATATATATATTTTTGAGAATAATTACGTAAATCATAAAGCGTTTCTTTTTTAGTTTAAAAAATCCGGGGAGAGCTTAAAAGTATGCTATAAAATTGTTTAAAATAGATGTGATATAGGCCATTTAAATTATAATTCTACTATGACGTATTATCAGTCCTTATAGCAATGAAAATGCTAAGTTGTGGAGCATACTTTTAGGGATATATATTTATATTTGTGTGACCCCCTTTCCTGAGCTGCCATGGAAAAGTTGGAATTTAACAATGATGACTTTTATTCTTAAACTACTATTATATATTAAAGAATATTCTTTTTAGTTTTAAAATTTCGGTTATCTTCTAAAAGTATGCTACAAAAATTATTAAAAAATTGACCAACTTTGATTTTATCATTATTTTTTGTTTAAATATGAAAAAAGAAAATGCAAACCAGTGATGCATACCTTTAGGAATTAATTTTTGGAGGAAACAAGTTGGGTCAGTATGTACCCAAGAGATCCGACACCAATACAAATGAAATAGGACCCATTTTTGGCAATGGCTCCATTAACGGAAAATCCAAATTCGTGTCACATTTTCCAATAAAATTCCCTTGGAATTTGGTATTTGAAGTTTAAGGTGGGCCAAAAACCACTCTCGACATTTTTTTTTGCCCTTATCGGAACAAACTTTATTCTCCCATAAAGTTGTCAATTTGGGTGTACCTCTATTTTAAATAAGTTTTTTTCCCCAAATCGCATAGATTAAAAATCCTTTTAAATTGATTGCCTTGCAGTAGGACTTTTCCTCTTGTCATCCCTCCCCCTTCTCTTCCCCCACCCTTTCACCTACTCATTTTTCACAAAACCACAAGATTTTCCACTCAGCTTTCCCTTTATTATCCACTGAAAACCACCACTTAATGCCACAATATCCAATCCACTTTTTAACAAGGGATTGTTCCACCCTTTCCCCCTACCTTTCTGGCTGCTGTCCTCCTCAGCCTTAGTTTCGCTTTTAACTTTAGCCGCTGTTTATTGCGTTGGTCTTCACAGGGCCTTATGACACACCACAATAAATGTAAAAAGGGGCTTATTACACAATTGTTTAGTTTATGCTTACCCCCCTTCATTGCCCTCGCCTCGTCTTATTTGTTGTGTTGGCAAACACAATTTGTTATTTGCAACACACCAAAACGCCAAAGAACAAAGCCTGCCGACGGCGCCATCGTGCTCCAGCACCAACTACTTTTGCGTTCCTCTTTTGAATTTCTTGAAAGACATTGTTATACCTCCCCCTCCCCCCCAAAAGTATGCCATCATTTTTGTTATTATTATCGATTGTATTTCCAAACCTCTGTTTTTGAAGCTACAACAAATTGTTAAGCGTGAAGTCAAAATATCTGGGCGGATGATGATGAATTACACACCTTTGTGACTTTAGCAAAAGAAAAGGACTTTTTTCTTCGCCTGAATGGGAGAATTAATGCTCACTGTTCAATATTTTGTGTTAAGGCAATTAATTGCTTTGACAGCTAAATAAAAAATTCACCCAATTCTTTTCCTTGTGAGGGGGGGTTGGGCCAAAGTTAAGCCGTGGCAAACAGCTTGTCTATTTTTAGTTTCTAACAAAACAAAATGAGAAGCTTTAGACAAAACGAAAATGAACAGCCGAGAAGGTTATGAGGCACCTACGTTGCTTTCATTCATCTTTTTTTCAACTTTTCTTTTTGTTACTTATTTCTTTTGTTATGCCATTCTTTTCCAACGAATTTTGTCTACCAGCTAAAACACCAGCAAGAAAAAGAAGAAGAAACAGCAAAAAAAAAAAGAAGGTGTTGTCTATAACAGCAGGTGTGCTGTCTCTTTGCCGTTTCAGACACACAATAGTTGTCACAGTTAACAACAACAACAACAACAACAACGAGAACAACAACAGTAACAATAATGCCATTTTAAATGTCAGAGACCAAATACATTTCAGCTACCACCTTCAATACCATTATATCAGCAGGCAACATTTCACATCATCAGCCGGAAAATATGCCATGGAAAATGTATGAGATATAATGTGTGTGAATGAGTGTGTGTGTGTGTATTTCAACACATCACCATTAAAGGCTGGTTGGATGGTTGGTCCATGAAGCAAAAAAATAATAATATATTTAATGAATTACAAGGTGAACATTAACAAGGTCATAACGTTGATGTTTTACTACCACCAGCCAGACAACCAACCAGGCTAAGGATCCTACCTTAGCTCTGATATGCTGCGAGAGGCAAAGAGATACATTTTTACAATTTACTTTGGGCTTAAGTTAGTTAGAGGCATGCAGAGAAAAATGATTATTATTCGAATTATTTTTAATGGCATATTTTGGGGGGGTTTGTGTGTGTGTGGAAATTATGCCTATATAAGATTATAGGGAAAATTATGAATTTATGGGAATTTATAGGAAAATTGGGTTGAGGAAATTTTTCCAAATATTTATATTCTTTAATCGCATATTTATTTACTTTTTTTATTTATATTATTATATAATTGCTAAACCCTAAAAATATAAGTTTCAGTTTTTGAAGTAATAAATTCCTTTAAATATTCACCGATATTCTTAACACTGGACCCCTTCAATTCAATTCAAATTTATTGTATCTTTGTTTTTTTTTAACACGAAAATTTACGTAGAGGTTAACGTAGACGTAGAGGCCCCTTTCACACCCTAGGTCTATTTCTACAATCTATTATTGTCACATAAACATCTCAGACTCAGGAGGTTTAGTAGGCAATAAATGTTGGTAAATATGGCATTGAAAGACCCAAACATAATCTGCTGGTGATTTTTTTTTGTTTAAATTAAACCATGAATTTTTTTCACCCCCAAAAATATGCAATGACTTTAATTTAATTAATTTTATGGATAATATTATGTTTTTATTTATTTTTTTGCAAATTTTATAAGGACTACTATATCATTTGTTTTATCCCTCAAAATATGCAATTATTTTAATAATATTAATTTCTAGTGGATCATCCTATTTTTTTAATTTTTATCCTCCACCTCCACCTTGGAAAGGGGGGTATATTAATATTGTCATTCCGTTTGTAACATCCCTTAATATTCGTCGTAGACCCCATAAAGTATATATATTAATAATCAACATAAAATTCGAAGTCGATTTAACGATGTCCGTCTGAAATGAAAATGAGATATATTGGTCCACGTTCTGGTATAGTCCCCATATATACCTCCCGATATTCGGTATTTTGATTTGATTTACGCCACATTTTTTCACGGATTTGTCTGAAAATCGGTATTTGTAGGTCATAATGGGTCCTAGTTCGTTCATTGTAATTATAGGTCCACGTTTTGGTATAGCCCCCATACAACGGTACGTCCCGATATTCGGCATTTTAATGGTTTTTGCCACATTTCTTCTAATGTTTCCTTTACCATAAGGTGGAGGGTATTAAAAGTTTGGCCCGGCCGAACTTAATATTTTTTTACTTGTCTCAAATATTTTTTTTCATCTTTCCAAAAAAATGATTTCAATTAAATTAGTTTCATGTTTTTATTTAATCTTTTCATTTTTTACAAATTTGGCTAAATTTTTTTTAATAATAAGTACTCACATATCATTAATTTTATCCCTCAAAATATGCAATGATTTTAAAATTATTTACTTCTGGTGGATCACCCTATTTTTTTAATTTTAATATATTTTTCCTAATTTCACAATTATCATGGCGTTCTGTGACATTATTTTTATAATAATTTGTATCCCTAAAAATACGCAGTAATTTAAGTTGAATCAATTTCCAGGAAATAGTAATGGATTTATTATTTGCTATTTAAACATACTGTGATATCCTAAATGTATGAGCAACAGTAACTTAATTTATAAAAATAAAATCATTAAATTTTATTACTCCCCAAAAATATGCAATGATTTCAATTAAATTAATTTTATGGATAATATTATGTTTTTATTTTACCTTTAAATTTTTACAAATTTTGTTAACATTCATTAACGCATATCATTTATTTTATCCCTCAAAATATGCAATGCAATTGTAACATTATTAATTTCTGATGAATCACACTATTTTTTTAATTTTAATGTACTTTTCCAATTATCATGGCATTATGTGACATTATTTTCATAATAATTTTTATCCCTATTTATCCCTAAAAATATTCAATAATTCTAGTTTAATCAATTTCAAGGAAAAATTCATGGTTTTATAATTTTTTTATTGAAATATCCTGAAAGCATAAGCAACGATAATTTCGGATGCACATAGAACCATAAACATAAAATCATTATTTTTTTCCATCCCCCCAAAATATGCAATGATTTTCATTTTTATGCATTTCTAGTGAACTTTACTAATTTTTTCGCCATTTTTATGTTTTATACCCCTAAAATATGCACCACCAAAAAATGTTGATTTAAGATATTTTCTCGCTATTCATGATTTTGAAAAGGAAAAACCCACATCAGGAAACACTGGTTATAAAAATGAATAGCTGCTTACAAAGCAGTCAAGAAAGAAGACAAACAAGATTTTATGGCATACTTTTGGGGTACTGCAAAAAAAAACGAAAATAAAGGTAAGCCGTGGTTATCAAATATGGAGAAAAAATGAACAACCAAGAGGGCGGAAGAATTTTGCATTATATTTCTTTTTCTGAAAAGCCTGTTGTAACTTATATGTTGTTGCTGTTTTTTTTTTTTCGGGGCAAAACAAACAAACTTTCTAAAAATTCCACAAAAAATTTTCCTTTCTCTTCTCTTTTTTGTCGATTTTCTTTGGTTGACAACAAAACGGTGTTATAACACAATTTTGTGGATTCTTCTCTCTTTTTTTTTTTTTTTTTTTGTTACTGGTTTTTATTATTTATGGCTTCAAAACATTTGGATGTTATGGCATTTCAATAACCATTATTAAAGCATACATATAGGCTGATAACAAAATACGTTTTGCCCAAAGCAACAAAAAAAAGGAATACAGTTATAAATATATGTGTTGTTGCTGTTGTTCTCTCTCTCTCTTTTTTATTGATAATCAGATAAATGGATATATATTACATAGAGACATACATACATGTAATCCAATATATATGACTGATGATGGGTACAACAATGTTATCTAGCAAACAGCAGGACGGGGTCTCCTAAAGAGAGGCCAAAGAGGGGATATGTGCAAAATTCTTTTCTGCTTTTTAATGCCATTTAAGCAAGAAATATTACACAAGAAAAAAAGATGGGGGAGTGACTGGTGGTGGGCAGGACCCCAGCAGTTTGAAATCAATATTGTGGGGTGTGGAATCTGGCAGGGGAAGGTGGGGTTGACAACAGAAATTGATTCACTGAACAGAAAATTAATTTATTGCTTATTTTGTTGTATTTTTTCATCGCCAGACTTCATAGGGCCCTTCTTGAGTATGTGTTTTTTTTTGTTTTTCAACATAAGGGAGCCCTCAAGGGAGTCCTCGAGTGAAGTGAACTCCCACCATACATAGCTGGTGTGAAAAGTTACCCAAGCATACAAATGAGAAAGTCAAATGTTATGAATGTTGATATCTGCCTTTTTTGCCAGCATCTTATCGAGAAACTGAACACTGTCATTAAGTACCACCTCCCAGCCATCTACATGCCACGGCGATTTCATCAATGTCGCCGTTTCACAATGTATCAGCAAATTTTGCACACAAGGGCCCTCTAATCTTTGGAGAATACATGAAAATGTATCAGCAATGTATTGCCGGTGCAATGGTTGGGTGTTAAAGGCCGATGTTTTAATGTCGCCGAACATTAGCTACAGCGATATTGAGTTTCTATTTTTATCATTTTACTTACCATGAAGTGTTTTGATATTGCTTTCAATTTTTTTTTGTTATCAGCCCATTATTTATGCAATTGAATTCATGAGGAAAGCAAAGTCAGCCAATATTAGCTGTAATCTCTTCAATAAAATTCAATTGCATAGAATATATTAGGTGCTATTTAAGCTATGCAAAAATCTTCTTTTTATTAATTTTGTGCCTATATGTATGCTAATGTTTTTTGTTTTAATTTTCATGTAAAACAAAATTGTAAATATCGGCATACATTTCAAAGAAGCCAAAAACTTAATACCGGGGACTAAGAGTAAAATGTATTTTTCATCCTAAAGATATGCAATATTTTTTTTTAAATAATATCATACTAAAAATAGACAGGTATTTTATTTACTATTTTCCTAGTATCGAAATGTATTTGTAAAAAAAAAATTAAATTTTATTTTTTGTTTGTCCGTCCTAAAAGTATGCCATAAATTGGGAGTTATATTATTCAAGCTTTGCATTTTTAATATATTTGGAAAATTTTTACAATTGGAAAAACTGGAAAATTATGGAACTGGATTAAAAAAAAAATTGATAGAACAAAAAACTGAGAAAAATATCTACGAAACCTAAAAAAAATATGCATCAATAATTAATGGTTTGAAAATTGTCAATTGGGACTTTGGGCAAAAATTTCCCTTATTTCCCCTGGGATGCGATTGAAAATAATTTTTAATTTTCAAAGAAACTCCCAATTTTGAAAGTGTTATGGCAATCCTTAATGTAAGATAAGTTCCAAAAGAAAGCCCCGCAATGCTCTTGGAAATATTTTTGTGATGATCAATTTTAAAAATATGAATACAAGCCTAAGGATAGGCAATCATTTTTTTATTGTTATAATATTATTGTGGTAGTTCATCCTAAAATTCGTTAAATATTTACGAATTCCCGGCATTTGTATCACAATTAGACTTATGAGGAGTTCTAACCATATTTTGAAAAAAGGACAAAGAATAACATTTTTTACAAAAACACAAAATTAGAAAATGTAAAAAAGTAGCTAAGTTCGACCGGGATTTTTGAAACCCTCCAACATTTGGAAGGAACTTGAAAATTTTTTAAAAAAAATCCGAAAACTTCCACATAAATGAAAACCGTATTATGGGGGCTATACGAAGAGGTGGACCTGCTTACGATTTTTTTTGCCATAGACTGTAGTACCCATTACGAACCTTAAATGCTAAATTTGTTACAATTCCGGTTAATAATGTCGCAAAAATCTTGAAAAATACCGAGAATCGGAAGGTATCGCCATGTGGGGGCTATACGAAGACATGGACCTGCATACGACATCTTTTTCCATAGGTTGTAGTACCCATTAAGATCTTAAAATACGAAATTTGAAAAGATTGCGGTGATCGGGAGGTACCTTTATATGAGGGCTATACGAAGACCTGCATACAAAAATGTTTCTGAAAGGCTGCAGTACCCATTACAAACTTTAAATACGAAATTTGTTACAATTCCAGTTAATAACGTCGCAAAAATCTTGAAAATACGGAGTATCGAAAGGTATTGTCATATGGAAGGATATACGAAGACGTGGATCTGCATACGACATATTTTGCCATAGCTTGTAGTACCCATTAATATTTTAAAATACGAAATTTGAAACAATTCCGGTGATCGGGAGGTACCGTTATGTGGGGGCTATATGAGAACTGCATACAAAAATTTTTGTCATTGGCTGCAGTACCCTTTACGAACATTGAATATTAAATTTGAAATAATTACGGTAAATAATATCGGTAAAATCATCAAAAATACCGAATATCGGGAGGTTCCGTTATATGGGGGCTATACGAAAACGTTAACCGACATGGCCCAATTACGAACTTAACCTGTCTACTGGTGAACTATGCATGTATGCAAAATTTTAGCCTTCTGTATCATTTCGTTCGAAAGATAGCATGATTACAACTGACAGATATAAGGAGATCGTCTTAGAATTTTACGCTGATCCGGAAAATATATACTTTGCAGGGTCTATTATGAATATTTCGGGGATTTACAAACGGAATGATAAAGCTAATATACCTTCTATAGAATAACATTTTACAACTGTTGAATTTTTTTAACAAACGTTTTCTTTATTTCCTCATTTAAATTATATTAAAAAAATAATTGCCTACTTTAAGGAGTTAAGAAAATATAATATAAAAATTGACTGTTCACAAAATATTCTCAGCTGTGAATTTTAAAATCTTAAAAATATCAAAACATTTTTCCCGACAAAAAAAATTAGCAAAATTTGAAACACCCATAAATTTACAAAAATTGCCACATAACTTATGAAGACTTCAAAAAAAAAAGCTCCCAAAGACAACAAAACGCATTAAACCTGACAACAATGTGGCCAAGGCATGCCAAACCAATGGTTCGGTGCACGCATGCTACGCGAACGTGACTCAAATACGTTTAGCTGGTTATTGTAAAAATTGCATGCCACAAAGCCATTTCCAGAGCACACACACACACATCCTTACACAAGACCAGGGTATGTGTGTGTGTGTGTGTAATTTGTTGTTTATTACCAACATAAGCTTAGCTTATGTAATGAAACTAATATGTTTGAGTTTTCCACCTTCATCGCCACCTCCGTGGCTTAATCCAATCTACATCCCGGCAATAATTGTTCGTTGGGGTTAAGGGATAAGGGAAAAACGACTAACCGCAATTTCAGTCTTTTTAAAAAAAAGACCAGCTAACAAATGTCAAAATATAACAAAAAGGTAGGAAGGGAAGGAAAAGAAAACTACAATAAAGGAAAAAAGGGAAACCTGCGAAAACAGACCATAAAACCGTTGTAATATAATTACTCAGCAATGGCTGGTAGCCCAACTAATATGCGGGACTCCAAAGCCACTCATGGGCCAGCAAACACCCACCGGCTTCAGCTTTTGTGTTTTCGAAGCACCAACCACCACCTTTGCCAGACAGTTTGTCGCTATGGACTTTTTGTCTTCCTTTTTTCTGGTGACTTTCTCTCTCTTTCCCTCTCTCTTTGTCTCCCTGGGCCAGTTTGAGTTGTGTTACCTGATATCCCCTTGCAACTTAACTGCGGTCAACCTGTGTGGAGGTTGATTTTTTTATATTTTTGTTTGGCTGTGTAAGAAGACACCCTGTTAAAACATTGTTGTTGTTGTTGTTGCTGTCATCGTTGTTGTATTTAAGTATAAATTATGTTTATTTCATGTTTTTGTTAATTAACTGTAATTTTATATGTTTTTTTGTGTTTGCTCTGTCATTGCGGTTTAAAATTTCAATTCGCAGAACAAAATAGAGCCAGGGAAGTGGGAGATATGGTAATATTTTTGGGAAATGTGGTTTAAGGTGGAGGTGGATGTGGTTTTCTCTGTCATTTCCTTAATACATTCAAACACCTATTACTAAATTAATTGGAATTAGCATAATTCGCCTGAAAGTATGCTTCATTTTTTGTTACCTATTTTCATTATTTTTTTTAATGGCAATTTATTAAAATAAATTCCATTTTTTCAGAGGGTGGATCAAGTCAACAATGATGGTGGCAATATTTCAGTGCTCTTAATCTTCTACTTAAATAAGCTTCCTGTAGAGGGCACGCCCCGGGACCGTACAAAAACAGTTTCAATATCCTCATGAAATAGCCCCAATAATCAATTTATATTTATTGAGTCTTGGTTTTTTAACACGAAAATTTACAATAATCTTTTATTTAAGTTATGCTGCCCCTCACCGAGCTGAGAGGTCTTAGAACAGTTTTTTTCTTAATTTGAAAATATTAGCCCAAATGTAGGCAACAGTTTTTTATAATTTAAGGCTTGGCTGGCTATACTTCAATGAGAAACCCTTGCCCTCATCAAACTGGGATAATTTGACAAATAATATTTTTAAGCTACATTTGTAATTTGTATCGAACAAAGCTGGGAATATTAGCCCAAAACTAGGCATCACTTTTTACAATTTAAGATTTGGCTAGCAAGATTTGATATGAGAACAAATATACCTCTTCTTACTCTGGTCTCTTCTTGGAACAATTTTTGAAATTAATTCAGCACAGCCTAAATGTAGGCAGTTATATTCTCAATATATATATATTTTTTTTTTTGAATAGTGAATTTAGGTATTGATTTGAATAAGTGGCCCTCATGAAACTGAAATAATTTTATTGTTATGATACTGTTGAAATGTGTTTCGAACACAGTTGTGAACATCAGCCTAAAAGTAGGCACCATTTTTTATAATTTAAGATTTGGCTAGCAAGATTTGATATGAGAACAAATATTCCTCTTCTTACTCTGGTCTCTCTTCTTACTCTCTGGTCTTTTTAGAACTATTGTTGAAATTGAGTCAGCACAGCCTAAATGTAGGCAGTTATATTCATAAACTATTTTTTTTCAAGTAGTGAATTTAGGTATTGATTTGAGTAATTTGCGAATTGGTTGGGTGAAATTGACTCTCATATTTTAATAATTATTTCTATGCACTTCTATTGAAGTTTCTATAAAACAGCCTAAATGTATGCAATTTTTTTGTAGTTAAGAAATTTACTAAGACTCTTTGATAAAAGAAAAGTTTACAAAGATGGCATTGAAATGTCCTTGATTCCTTATTTTATTTTTTTTCATTGGATTCACCTAATTTTATGTAACATTTTTTTATTTAATTTTCCATTTTTTTTTTTTTCATTGGGTTCACCTAATTGTATGCACCATTTTTATTCAATTTTTAAATTTTTTTTTTGAATATTGATACCGATTTCATACGAATGACTTGGATGTTTCTGCTTTAGAAAAAATGTCCTATACCCGAACTCTTAGAAATATGTTATTTATATTATTGTTTATTTCTATGAATATCCCCCAAAAGTATGCACTAATTTTTATATTTTTATTTTAAACATAGCTTTGCATTCTATATTAAGTATACCTAACAAGTTATTATGTATTTCAATAATAATCGACCCAAAATCCTCTAGTTTTATTTACAACCCTAAAAGTATGCACTGTAACTTTGTTGATTTAATAGAAACTACTGTGAATATTCCATTATATATTGCCCTCATTCAATATATGACATTATCTTATTGTTTTCAATCAAAAATTATAATTTCATTATTCCAGCGCCCAAAAGTAGACAACAGCGTTTACGCATTTAATCAATGTGTAATTTGAGGAATCAAACTGTAATTCATTTATAATTTATTATTCCGATTACAATAGCATAAAATTGAATGCCATCGTAATTAATTGTCAATAAGAGCCTTTCATAACGACTGTGCTCCTAAAATCATGCTTCATATCAACGCTTATGTTTTATTCAAAAATTGCTGCGTTCAATAACCTCGATTATTAATTAAATGCATTACGATATCTCCACACCCATTATCAGCTGATTACATTTTCAATTCAATGATTGGCTATTTCACTCGCCAGTCGTGTGGTTGGTCAGCCATGGCGCCCAACACCATGTTACTGTTCGTGATGTTGGTGTTGCTGTTGTTGTTTTTGTGGGTCATATGATTTTTAATTAAAATTCGCAATTAATCAGCCAAGAGATTGAATGAAAGCTCCGCTGATCAGCCATGTCGTGTCAAAACATAACATTTAATTGTATTTAAAAGAAAAAAAAAATACCAAAAAAAAACAGAGTTGAAATTTCGTGTTTGTAATTTCCATTGCAGCTGCCTACAAGTATGCAGCAATCTGACTGACAATTTAATTGATTTACGCGCAAACAAACGTGCCGAAATAACCAATCATGTTAAACTTAAGGTAAATATTTGCATTTGCCAGCGGAAGGGGGTGCAAAACCCACCGGGCTGTTGTGTGTGAGGCCTGCCTACATGTTTCGATGTTACGCTTCTGAGAGGAAATGCCATACAAGCATAGTTTTAGGGGACATGTATGGGAACAATTTGTATGGTGTATTCTACATCACTGATAGGTGGTAACAAGTTACATTATCTGGGGTAATTATGAGTATTTGTGACATGCAATGCCGTTGGGAAGGTTATAAAATGATCGTTAATAATGTATACTTTTAGGGGGGACTTGCAACAGAAAAATTAGTTTTTAATGTTTTTTTTTTTAAATAATTTAAAATACAAAATATATACGAAACAAACATGTATTTCTATGGCTAATATAAAGCATACTTTTAGGAGGAAAACTTCAAAATTGTTTACAAGCGTACAAAAGAATTTAGGTTGGAATTTTCCAAAAAAATTATTCGTGATGGATTCAAGCGTGATAGTGTGATTTCTTTACATTTATCTGAAAAACCACATCGCTCGTTACCGTGATACTGGGTAGCCGGGTAGCCCGACGTCAAGAAAGTGGACGGAAGAAAACAGCAACATCAGCAGAAATGGTTCGAAATGTCAAGAAGAGATTTGATCGAAACCAGCGTCGCAGTGGCCGAAAAATGGCTCGTGAGCTGAACATATCGCAATATTTCATTCGGCAAATATTGAAAAATGAGCTCGGGCGGGGTGAAGCCATTGAAATTCCGAAAATTGCAAGAACTTAAGCCGCAAAAGAAAGAAAATAGACTCAAAAGAGCTAAAGAGTTGCTTCGCTTGGCCAAAAGTGGTGAACTGCCGAATTTGGTTTTCTCCGATGAGAAAACATTCGTTGTCCAGCAGTTTGTAAACAAACAAAATGATCGTCATTACTTGCCAAAGAGGTCAGCTAAATATGTGCCCCTTCGGTTGGCCATCAGCACTCAAGCGCCGGCCATGGTGATGATGTGGGCCGCCATAACAGCCGTTGGTCGCTCTCCGCTCGTATTAATCGACCGTGGCATCAGAATAAATTCCGACTATTATCGCACGCAAACATTTTGGCCGCAGACCTTGGACATTCCAACAGGACTCAGCACCATCGCACTCAGCACTCGCCACCCAAGAATGGCCACCAAAATCTCCGGATACCCATCCGTTGAACCATTGTGTCTGGAGTATAATAATACCAAAGTGTCGATCACCTCAAGCAAGCGCTTCGCCTGGAATGGGCCAAAATATCGCAGAGCAACATTCGGGCAGGGTGTGACGGTTTGACTGGCCGTCTGAAGGCCATAATTCGTGCCAAAGGCGACCAATTAGAACAAATCTAAACTTATTTTAAAATTTGAAGCTATCCCGACATATTTTGCTTTCAATCAAAAAAAAAAAGTAAAAATTATGGCGTTTGACTTTGTTGCAGATTTTTTTAAAGTTTTTTTTTTAAGTTAATTTATATTTTATTGAGTCTTTTTTATCAATAAGATTGCAATTAAAAACAATATAAAGGAATCCTTAAGACTATAATGTAATCTCACCCTATATATCTCACCCAATACACAAATATGTATTTCTATGTCTAATATAAAGCCTACTTTAAGGTGAAAATCTTCAAAATGATGTACAATCCGAGAGGATTAGGAAAATGTCAAACATTTCTAAATTGTCCATTTCTTACAAAACTAATAGAAAAAAAAATCTAAATAGTTTTGTATATAAAGCATACTTTTAGGTGGCAATCTTTCCCACAAGACACATCCTAAGATGACTAGGAAATTTTCAAATATATTTTTTTAATTTCTTACGAAAAAAGGACAAATAATTTCAATATTTTCCCTTATAGCAATATAAAGCATACTTTTAGGTAAATCATATATATTTTATTATCTCATGTTTTCACAAAATTAATATATTTTTAATTTAATGCGATTAACATCATGATTCTAAAACTGCTTGCATTTTCAAATAAAAGTTACAAAATTAATCATTGCTTATCCTTAATAATAGTTTGTTAAGCCCTAAGTTATGCCATTTAATTTGCCATCTGGGGCCACTTTAAATTGATATTGTGTGAAAGTTGCTTTTTTAAATGAATTCTGTATATTACACAGAAATATGTAGGTATATACGAGCATGTTAGTGTTTATTTTTAGGAAGCAAACACATATGTGACAACGTATTTTCTCTCTTTTTTGGAAAAGGTCAAGCATACTCTGGGGGTTTATCAACGACATATGGCATTGTGTTTTGCGGAAAAAACGTTAACAGCTAGACAAGGTCATTTGTGAAATAAATTTTCCCAAGAAAATTTAACCAATGAAAATTAAATTTAAAAAAATTTTCTTAATGGGAAATAACTAAAAATCGCAGAGCCTATTTTAAGGCATACTTCAGGGAGTTTCTTTTATTTATACCATAAATTCATTGCTAATATATTAATATTAAATATTAAAAATTAAAATTCCTTGATGACAGTGAAAATAAAAATAAATTAATAAATTAAAAATCATAGCCTGCTTTTAGGCAAGTTTTAATTATTGGTCATAAGAATGTTAGCTATAATTTTAATTAGCTTTAATTCCTAATAAAAAACGTTTAATAATTTATGCAAACACGTTGCCGAGCATACCTTTAGGAGGTACAACTTAGAAATCATAATTTTTATTGTTTTTAATTTTTTTTTTTTTTATTATTATTTAAAAAAAAATAATCAACTTTCCTTGGGTTATCTCCTTCCTTTAACATTTGTGACCTGTTAAACCCCATCAAATCTTCTCTTTTTTAAAAAAAGAAACTTAAAGCATACATTATGTTGCTACTTAAAATAACATCAACAAATCCTGTCATAAATATCTTTCTAAGGGAGGGCAACACACACACCCTGACACATCTTTATGTGACACATGTCAGAAGAGTTCAAATTTCAAGTTGACACAAATGTTGCCTGACATAACATCTCAACGAGCACAACAAAAGGCATGAGAAGTACACAAAAGAAAGCATATTTTTAGGGAGTGGTTGATTGCTTTTGTCTCTTTTTTTCTGAGTTGGAAAAAATCAAAGATGCTTCTAAGAGCATGTGGCATGTAACAAAAAAATTCCATAATAACATTTTATGTAACAACTTGTTATTGCATACTTTAAGGGGTTTAAATTACAACATAAATGGAGTTTATTTTTAGGCGATTTTTTAGCATTTAAATACGGTTTCTCAGGGAAAATTAACAAAACGTATACTAATTTTAGTAGGACCCAGAGCATTATGTAAGTTGAAAAAATTCAAAAATTTATTTGAAATTTCTCCGACCCCTCCCATATTTTATTTAGGGTGGCCTAATAAGTCTCAGACTATCACTTAATTTTTTGTCAGTATCCCAAATCACACACATCCTAAAGGCATTGTAAATTTTATCCACCACCAAACAATGGTTTCGTAAAACTTTGTGGTAATTTTCAAAGAAATGTTGCCTACTTCTAGGTGCTCATAAATTTCCAACAAAAGCTTTCATATCTTCCATTCATTCATTCATGCACCTAGAATCAACACAAGAACATACTTTCCATTTGTTCATCAAACATTTACCACTTTGAAAACATAAAGCCTAACAATAGGCACTTCCTTTTCGCTGAAAAGATAAAATTTCATCAAAGAATGCCTTGCGATAGGCTTCTTCTTCCCGCACTTCTTTGAATATACAATGTACACATTCTTTGGTTTTTGGAGAGCAAACACTTGGAATTATGTAAATTTCATGGCTTGCCAATATAAACAGTAATTTCTGAATGAGCAAATTAAAGCATACATTTAGGAGATGCATGTACTGTCGGGGGTTTGTCGGGGAAGAAGTGTAATAATAAAATTGATTAGGCAAGAGTTGCAAATGATTACATCCTAGGAATAATTCCCAAGAAATATTTAAGTTAAGAGAGTGTCCTTCAGCATATCCTTGAAAAGGACATCTGGTTGTAGCATGAATTCCTGTGGTTCTTGAATTAATATTCACAATGGACTCCAGCTTCGTTCTTGTTTCAAATATTTCAAAGTTTCACAAACATTTACATCTTCCATTTGACTTTCAAAAAACTTTTGCTGTTAATCAAAGTCTACTTTTGGGCTCAAACACAAATAATAATTGCAAATAGTCCAGCAAACACACCAGCAAGTTTAGCTAGCAAGTTAATTGAATACTAATTAATATTTGTTAGCAGCTATTTTGTAATTTGAAATTCAAGAAAAAATAAAGCATACTTCTAGGCGACCATTGCAATGTTACTATATTCAGTTACCTAACAATGTAATTTGCTCAAAACAGAAAAATTCAAACATTTGTGAGTAAGGAAATATCAACTCGACTCGAACAATAGCAGGACACTGCAAAAATTCAAATATGCATTGTTTGGAAAGTAGAAAAAAATCGACACTAAACAAACAGCAGCAGTTTCATGCTGTTGTTGTTTTGTTAAGGATCACGTACTGGTCAACAACTAAAGTCGAGCGGCCCTATCATGCTACGAGGTCGTTAAAATTCTGCAGAGTTTTTTTTGTTGCCTGGGCCCAGCAAAGTTGAGTGTTTGCCGACAGATGGCACGAATACCTGGTCCCAGGAGGCGACAGTTGGAATACCCAACAAATGTGTGCATTAAATTAAGCCAGGACAAAGAGTCTCACATGCTCAATATTTGTAGCATTGTAATATGCCAAGCAAAAAAATCTTTCAGTTTTTCATTTAAATATTTAAACAACCGAAATGCATGCCAGAAAATGTTTCAGTTAATTTCAGGTAACACGTTTTTCATTTTCCCTGATTTGTTTCTCTCGTTTTTTGTTTTTGGCAGTAGAAAATTTTTCAAATTACATTTGCATGTTTCCAAGATATTTTGTTTGGCTTTACAGGCTAATCAAAATCTTATCAACATGAATTATCAAAAAGCTAAAAAGTAAAAGTTTTTGCCGCTGCCTTCATTCCCCAAAGCAAAAGTGGCAAATTTGCATAAATGAAAACGCCCAAAATTGAAAAATGTTTGTTTGGTTTAGTTTAAAGAAAAATAAAAAAATAAGAAACAAAAAAAAAAACAGAAAAGTTGTTAGGCCGAATTGAGAACTTTTTTAGGAGGGTGGAGAGAGGGGGAGAGGGAGAGGAACAGAGCGAGAGAGAGTCCATTTGCGAGTTAGATAAATCAAATAAAATAAACTAAAACTTTTCAAATAATTGAAGTATACTTTTAGGATATTGGAAAGGCATATTTAAAATGGAACATATCAACTTTTAATTAAAAAAAAAATTGAAATTGAATTTAGACAAAATTTTTTTTCAATTCATCTTTTCATAAGACCGTTGTCAAGGGAGAAAAATATAATGCATAGATTTTAAAAATACTTTTTTTCATTAATTTTCAAATTGTGCTAAAATTTCAACACCGCTTGGTACTACAAGGTATGTGTCAATGGAAGAACAATTCTACATTGAATTTCAATTTGAGTCACCAAACAAAAAATTCCTCTAAATACGATATATAACCACGAAATTTCCCTTACAATTTGTATATGTTTCGAAAAAGTTATAAAATACTTTTTTAATTTCATAAGTTTCTAATTTTGGACCAAAAACTCCAAAAATACCACATTCTGGACAAAGAGTGTCAATGAAGAAGAAGATCTACACCAGATTTCCTTGTAAAAAATAACATATATTTCCATTAATTTGGGAGATATATCCCAAATATCCCAAACAACTCTGATATGTAAAAGGGGAAAATATTGAATTTTTGGTCATTTTTTATTTTGTAAACTTACAATTTCGGGTCAGAATCCCCAATAAAACTGTATTTTACATGAGATTTGTTAATGGAAAAATTATTCAGCATCAAATTTCACAACATGTCTCAATACACAATTCATTGGTAGCTGTGATATATATCGAGAAATATAACCTCTAAGTTCGATATTTAAACACAAAAAGATACTCATTAATTTTTAAAGGGTAGTTTTCTTCTTCTTTTAATAAGACACCCATAACTCCACTAATACCTCATGTTAGGTACATGGTCCCAATGGAGAAAATATTCCTTACCGAATTTCAGTATAAGTCTCCAAGTAAGATATATTTGTCAATGTGATATATATCTGCGGAATATCACTTCTAACTAGGGGCATTTAAGAGACAGTTTTTTTTTAATTTTTAATAAGTCCAGGAATACCTCATTTTAGGCACATGGTCCAAATGGAGAAAATATTCCTTATCAAATTTCAGTATAAGTCTCCAAGTAATATATATTTGTAAATCTGATATATATCTGCGAAATATCACTTCTAACTTCGGCGTTTAAACCAAAACGTTGTTATTATTTTTTAAGAAATATGTTCACTCTTTCTCAAATGGGAACTTATAACTCAAAAAATACTTCATTTTAGCGAGTTTTTTTTTTCAAAGGAGAAAATATTCTCTATCAAATTTCAGCATAAGTCTCCAAAGAAGAAAAGTCGATAAATATGAAATAGATCATACAAATTGGACTTTCAGAATTGTTTGCTTTTTTGGCGATTATTTTTAAACGTTTCTTGAAATATATACCCAAAAGTCCTGAAACGGTTTATTTAGCAAAACAAGTTGCAAAGAATAAATTATTCTACATTGAATTTCACTCCAAGTCTCCAAATAGGAGAACCCAATAGATACGATATATATCCACGAAACTATCTATCAATATGAGTACTAATTGTCTTCAAAAAGGCAATTCTATATATTTTCGAATGAATACCCAAAAGTCCTGTTAAAATTAATTTTAGCGGTTTAGCATCAATGAAAACATTGTTCTACATTGAATTTTACCAGAAGTCACCAAAGAACCAAAGCTTATAGATATTATAAATAGCTACGAAAATTGACTATACATTTTGGTACTCATTTTAATTAGGATGAATTCTTTTTTACACCAAAAAGTCCAAGTATTTTCAATTTTAGATACATGATCTTAATGGGAAAAATATTCTACACTAAATTTCATCATAAGTCTCCAAATAAAGAAAATCTCTATATTTAAGCTATATTTTTGAAAATTGACTAACAAATTGGAATTTGAAAAAAAAATATTTTAAAGCATTTTGCAAATGGTACTAAAAAATCCTCTAATAATTCATTTTAGCGATTTAGCATCAATGGAGAAAATATTCCACATGGAATTTCACAATAAGTCTCCAAAGAACAGAACTCGATAGAAGTTATTTCTATCCACGAAATTTGGCCACTAACTTATATACTTAACATTAAAATTGGCGATTATTACATATTTTTATGTTCGGTGCCGAATAGTCCAGTTGTTCCACATTTTAGCTGTTTAGTCTCAAAGGGGAAAATATTCTGCATCGAATTTCACCACATGTCTTCAAACAAGAGAACTTGATAGGTCTTATTTATAACCCCGAACTTGGGCCATTAACTTGCCTAATTAATTTTAAAGGCATAATTTTTTATATTATTGAAAAGGTTACCTAAAAGTCCCATAATAATTCATTTTAGCGATTTAGCATCAGTGGAGAAAATATTCCACATGGAGTTTCACAATAAGTCTCCAAGCAATGAAACTCGATAGAAGTTATTAATAACCACGAAATTTGGCCATTAACTTGCATACTTTACATTAAAAGGGCGATTTTTTCATTTATTTATATTCGGTGCCGATACGTCCAGTTATTCCAAATTTTAGCAGTTTAGTCTCAAAGGGGAAAATATTCTACATCAAATTTCACTATAAGTCTCCAAACAACAGAACTCGCTAGGTCTTATTTATAACCACGAAATTGGATAACTAACTTGCTAGCTAATATTAAAGCTATGATTTTTTACATTTTTGAAGATGTTAGCGAAAAGTCCCTTTATTCTACATTTTAGAAGTTTAGTATCAATGGAGAAAATATTCTACATTAAATTTTACTATGAGTCTCCAAACAAGAGAACTTGCCAGGTCTTATTTAAAACAGTGAAATCGGACAATCAATTTGCATAATTACTGCTAAAGCTGTAATTAACATTAATTATTTTAACATTATTGAAGAGGTTGCCGAAAAGTCCCGTTAAAATTCATTATATCGGTTATGTGTTTGTGGAGAAAATATTCTACATTGAATTTTATCATGAGTCTCCAAACAAAAAATTGCTATATATGAGATATTATAACGAAAAATATCCATAAATTGACATTATTAATGTTAAAGGAGCAATTTTTGTACACTTTAAAAATCCGTGCTGAAAAGTCCCTCTTAACATCATTTTAGCGTCTTACTACCAATGGAGGAAATCTTCTACATCGAATTTTACTATAAGTCTCCAAACAACAGAAACCGCTAGATATAGCCTATGTCCAAGAAATATTTTTGTCAATTTGGCTATTTACTGCCTCACAAAATGTATAATTTTCAAAAAAAAATTCAAGTAGACACCAAAAATCCGAGGAAAAATCAATTTTTTTGGCATGCTCCCAATGGAGAATATGTTCTACACAAAATTTTAGCATGGGTCACCAAAGCCATGAAATTGATAAAAATCAATATACACTCCCCCTTTCCCCATTTTATAATCTAATATTCATAAATTTCCGATGAGAAGTACCCCTATTATTAAACGATTAACAGCATTTATGCATTTCTTAGTTTTCAGTCGTGCATATAATCCATTTTTTTCCATCAGCATTTCCCATTCTCTCCTGACCCATATAAGATTTTATTCTTCTTTTTTTCTCAATAAAAACTCAGAATTGCATTCCATCAAATGGTAATCAAGAAAAACAAAATCACAACTCTTCAAATTGGAATGCCACAAAAACCAAAGTAAAACTATTTTTGATTTAACGCCTAAATGCCCAATAAACTCATACGCTTAGCAAAGAAGAGGCAGCGCAAAAAAACAAACGCTTAACGCTTGAATAATTAACGTCGCGTGTCGGCTACACTGTGTGGTGGTTTGTATTGTTGTGTGCTTCATTTTTTTGCGTTCTTCTTTTGTTTTTTGACTTTTCATATTCAAACTAAATTTGAAATTGAAAAAATAAAAACCAATCTAAAGCCAACACTCTTCAAATAATGAACAACAGTTAACAACAAAACAGCTGCCAGCCAGACAGCCCGACAGCTCGACCATCCACCAACAATTGCCCGGTGTCTGTCTCTGTTTGGAAAACGCTTCTAGCTGGCGGCCAAGAATTGTGGTCATAATCAGCTCAAACTAGCCACAAAATGCCGGCAACAAAAAAAATGTGGAATTATTGTTAGAAAAAGAAACAATTAGAGGAGCTGTTTGCTGTTCCATGGAGACTAGAAAATTAGTTTGAAAACAAAGCAGGAAAAAAAAACCTACCGTCAATATTATATGGCATTATAATGGTTTTGACGGCTGGCAAAGTTTTATGCACTTGTGTGTGTCTGTCCGTCCGTCCGTCCGTCTGTTTGTTTGTTTGTTGATGTGGAAGGGCAATGGCTAGGTGATGTAATTTGAAAATAATTGACCAATTGTAGGAAAAAAGAGTGTTTTAACGCTTTATGCATTTGGCAAATGGGGAATGCCTTTGGCTGAATTGGAATAACAGCCTAGTAACAGACATTGAATGTAGGACTCATAAAATTAATTTATTTTCGAAATGTTTAATATCTACTGATATTTAGAAAATTTTAAAATGGGAGTTGAGTTCTTCAATGTTTCTTCCCCTTTCGATTTAAAAATAAAATTCAAAAATTTAACAATTTCCTGAAAGAAAATGCCCCAAGGTATGCAATATAAAACATATTATTGGTCAGAATGAAATAATAAAAAAAAATTGATTTTACAGCTGTATTGCTCTTTCACATTTTGGAACTACATTTCCACACTTTGGCTGTTTCCAACAAATGTGGCCCAAAAGTATGCAATATAAAATATCTTTAGAATTTTATATAATAATAAAAAAAATATAGAGCTAAGGGCTGCATTGTTTCGATTTAAAATTAAAATAAAACATTTTGAAAGTTTCCTACAAAATTTGCCTAAAAGTATGCAATACAAAAAAAATATTTACTGATCACAATACACAATATGTAAAAATAAAAAGTAATTATTGGGTTTAAAGTTGCAATGCATTTTCACATTTCGAATTAGAACGAAAATCCCACACTTTGAGAGCTTCCTATGAGTTTGGCCAAAAGTATGCAATATAAAATATATTTATTGATAATATTTATCTATCATAAAAAAGCTATTAGATTTTTTTTATTGTATTGTCCATTCACCTTTCGATCTTAAACAAAAAGTCAACAATTTTGAAGTCTTTCACAAATTTTGCCCAAAAGTATGCAATATAAAATATTTTTATTGATCATATTTATCTATCATAAACTAACTAATAATAAAAAACGGTTAAGTATTTTACTGTATTATCCATTTACATTTCGATTTAAAACCGTAATTCAACAGTTTTAAAGTCTTCTGAAAATTTTGCCCAAAAGTATGCAACGAAAAACATATTTATTGATTATATTTATCCATCATAATATAGCTAATAATAAAAAAAACTGTTCAGTTTTTTACTGTAAATGAGAATAGATTTTAAATTCAACGATTTTTCAGCTTTTTACGAGTTTTGCCCAAAAGTATGCAATATAAAAAAATTAATTATAACAATCAGTAATTAATAATAATTCAATTCGAATTAATCCAGCTGTATTGTCCTTTCATTTTTAAACTTAAACCCAATTCAATTTGAAAGTTGGCTAACAATTTTTGCCCAAAAGTATGCAACATAAAATTTTTCGGTTGTTCTTAAAAAACAAAAGTTAATTAAAAAGATTATGTTTTCGAGCTGTATTATCGTTTTTAAACTAAAATCCAATTTGATTAGAAATTTTTCTAAAAGTGTTTGCCCAAAAGTATGCAACATAAAATATATTTTTTTTATCCTAACAAGCAACAATAAATAATAAAAAAAAATTATTGGGTGTATAACTGTATTATTCCTTCTTTTTTAAATTAAAATCCAATCCGAAAGTTGTCCAAAAGTATGCACTACAATATGTTTATTGATCATAAAGGGAAAATAGATTAGAAAACATATCTGTTTATTTTTTTTAATTCGAATCCATTATTTTATTTCATTTCAATTATGATAATGTCTCATTTTTCTCAATACGCCTTTGATTGGCATTTTTTTTTTTTTTTTTTTTTTTTGTAATTTGCAATTTGTCTGTCTGTCTGTGTGCTTATGTGTCTGTCTGCCTTTGGTTTCTTTATGGCAATGCTTCTGTGCAATTTCAAATACAAGTTGGCTGTGCATTTTGCCGGCATTAAAACCAGTAACAACAAAAAACAAAACGATGTGCGATAGTAATCTAATTGTATGTTTGCTTGAATGTTTTTTTTGTTTGTTTGTAGGTATGCGTCTCGTGCTATCTTTGATGGAAAATTTATAATTAAAGTTTGGTTTGTGTTTTTAAATTTTTCATCATCACAATCGTTATTATCTTGCTCATCAAATATCTGCTGATGCTGCAGCAGCCATTTGTTTGTCATTATTTTTTTTTTTTTCGGTTATTTAAACATGGCTAATTAAATAATTCGTAAATGCATTTTTAACAGGATTTGTTATTATGTTTTCCATTTTGTATCATTTTAATTGACTTTCTTTATAGGCGGATTAAATTTGTAATGTTTAAACGTATAGATGGACAAAAGGTTAAGAGGTCATTTGAAATGGAATATTCAATTCATTGAAATTTATTTACAGGCAAAAGAAATATCCTAAAAGTAGGCAACACAAATGGATTTATTTTATAAATTTTAAAATTAAGGGTGTATTACATTTGTCATTCCGTTTGCAATATCTCAACGCATTTCTCGGAGACTCCATAAATTATGTATATTTATTATCGAAATTTAACAAAGGCCGAGCTAATATTCGTAGAATATTACAAATCGCTCCATTTTTAGGTATGGCTCCATATAACGCTAGCTCCTGATTTTCCTTATTTTGGAGGTACCTACACCAATTTCCAGTCATATAAGCCGTCATTCGCATTCCAGTGGCTGGGAAAAAATATTCCCCATAAATCCACTTTTTCATAAAGCCCCCATATCCAGAATTTTAACGAAAAATAATTTCCACTTCTGCTAGTCATATACCTAGTCATTTGCTTTTACCCCTTTTTCTTCTTTTGGGAAAAATAAAAATTTGTTCCTCTAATAAGAAAACAAAATTTGGCCTTCTTTTGAAAAATAAATATAACCCTTTATGAAAAAAGGGGTAATTTATCAAGAGATTCCCGGGTGGTTATGAAAAAATATATTCTTCCCATTTGTAGAAGAAAGTAACTTTATTTTCCTCTAGAAAAGATCTTATGCCTTTCTAAAAAAATATAGCAATAATATCCTTTGCTCTCTGAAAAAAAATGTTGTGAGAGGCTATGGAAAAAAATCTTAAGATTCCATCAAAAGCCACCCATGCTTCCATAGTCCATCCATTATTCCTATGAGAAAAATACTATCTTCTATACTATCTATATATCTCTCACTCTCTCTCTCTCTATCCCTCTCTCTCTCTCTCTCCCTCTCTCTCCGAAAAATATAGTTTTTCCTTTTTTTTTGTTTTTGAAGTTTCCTATGAATGACTATCAAACATTTGGTGCGGAAGGGAGACCATATTCTTTTAGAATTTAGAATATTCGACTTCCCCATCTAAGCCTATTACCCTATAGGAAGAAATAAGTCGCGATATTTAATCAAAAGCACCCCCCCCCCCCTTTTCTTCTTTCAATTTTTTGTATTTTTTTTAAGCTTTCTATGAATGACCACAAAAATTTGGTTTGAAAGGGAGTCCATATTCTTTTAGAATGGAGAATATTCGAATTCTCGACTACCCCATAACTCTCGATATTTAATAAAAAGTCAAACCCCCTCCATTCATTCTTCTATTTTTCTGTGAGAAAAAGAAACTACTTTCTCTCTCTGAGAAATACCCTTTTCCCTTTTTTAAGAAGTTTTCAATGATTGATCCCTAACAATTTGATGTGTGATGAAGTCCATATACTTTTTGAAGTCCTTATCCTTTTAGAAATCCATATTTTTTTGAATACTGAGATATATCTTAGCCTAATACCCCATAAGAAAATATAAATCACGATATTCCATTAAAAACCTCCGCTTCTTCCACAAAGAAAACTTCTTCAATTTTTCTCGTTTTTCGCCCCCTCTCTCTCTCACTCTCTGAAAAAATTATCTTTTATTTGAGAACGTTTTTGTGGTTTCAGGAGAAAAGGAGATATTTCCCTTTCCCTCACTCTCACTTCTCTATGTGACCTGTTAGCCTTAAGATGGACCTTATTCTTATAGAACTAAGCCTTTTATTGTAGATTTCCTTGCAATTTTGATATATTTTGGATCCTTGGAAAATAACTTCTGGAAAATAAAATATTTCTATTGGGGAGAAATAACTTCTGCTCTTTTCTAAGAATAATATCCATTGCTGTCTCTGAAGTCAAGAAAAATCCTAGCCTCTCACTTTGAAATGGATCGTTTTTCTTTATTTAAAGGAAGGATTTGTTTCGGGTTGAATAGGAGACTGTTCTTCTCTCTCTTTTTCTCTCTCTCTCTCTCCCTTACTTGTTTTTGTCTACAAAAGGTAGACCAGCAAGAGAGTTATTATCCTTAAGCATTTAAGTGATTTCCTAAGATTTAGCCGATTATGCTACAATTTTTGCACATCTAGATTCCTTGGTATATCAAATGTCTCTTCGAAAACGTGCTTCTTCATTCCTGTTTCCAAAGGGCGTATTTCTTCACAATATTTTTTTGACTAATTTTTTTTTTAATTAAGAGATTTACAATTTTAGAGGATATGGAAAATGTTGTATTAATATTCCTTCTGGATTCGTATTTTCTGCAATGTTTTCTAATTGAATTAGTCTTCAGAATCTTTTCTCTGTTTCAAGAATAATTTCCTAATTTTTGGCGGAGATTTTTTTAATATTTAAATTAATTTTCTTAGTCCCATTTTTTGGATTTATTTGTAGATTCTAGGGCTAACTCCTGTAGGAGCGACGAGCAATTTTTTTCTTTAAAAAATATTTATGAAATTTAAAACTCTTCTCCGAATCCCATTATTATTTAATTTGTTGTTATTTAAGATTTTTTAATTTTCCCTATCACACAAGGCCATTTATTGCCTTTTCCTTCACAAAAAAATAAACATCAGTTTTATAAACACAAAAATATAGACGTTACTTTTGTCAATTTTAAAACAACCAAAATGCCAACACAGTTTCATTTTTGACATTTTTTTTTTTAATTTTTTTTTTCAATCAACATTTTCCCTTGACTTACCCTTTAGCAAATGCTGCAAGATATTATCCTTATGCTCCTCCGAATGCGGCTCACCCAAAATGATCAATAAATAACAACCGGTTAAAGGACTTGGTGGACCAACCATGCCACCCATGCTCGAAGGACCGCCACCTTCAGAGCCCACCGTATCCAGGGGTGGACGACCACCAGCTTCCGAGGGTGGTATAGAGCTGGCCCCGGCATCGGTGCCAGCATCGTCACCAGCCATCGAAGCGGCATCTCCGCCTGCAGCAGCAGCAGCCACACCTCCTCCAACACCACTACCACCAGCAGTACCGGCTCCACTTAAATCCAAACTCTGCGGCTGTTGGGCCACACCACCATTGCCATTGGCCACATCGACACTGCCATTGGCCGCAGAGTCCACAGTAGTTTCCTGAGGATTGCCATTATGAGGGTCAATGGCGGCGGCAGCGGCGGCCGAGTCACCACCTCCATTGCCATTCATTTTCACCTGATCGCTCATCACAGATCGTTCTTAACGAAGTTTTAAGTTGTTCTTAGCAAAAAAACCGCTTGCACTTGCTCACAAAGCTATTGAGGAACGTTGAATTGTCTTTTATGGCTTGGTTTTCTGTTTTTCTTTTTTGGATTTCCAAAATCACAATCTCACAATTCCGTTTGACTTGAAAACATCAACCGTTAGGAGATTTGCTCACTGAGATACAGAGAGAGGGAGAGTGGGGTTCCCTCCTTTGCTTTGCTTAACACAATATTTCAACAATTTATTTCCCTTGGGAAAGTAATTTCAAACCATCAGTCTTTGTTCAGTTCTTTTTTTAAAAAAACGTTTCTTTCAAAATACTTTTGTTTTTGTACACTCAAGAAAATTGAATTTTCTTTGCTCTTTTTTTTTACAAATTTTGTGAAATTTACAATTTCACATGGATTTATTTTAAATTAAATTTGTTTTGTTTTTTTGTTTTTTTTTTTTTTTTGTGGATTAACACTTGGTGTGTCCGCTTTGGTAATACTGAAGAGATTGTTCTTCTTTGGTTTGCTTGCTTTGGGTTGCGATCTGCGGCAATTGTTGGGGCAGACTGCTTGCCAAGTTGCCACAAATTGTTGCAGTATGCCGCACACAAGACACTTGGCTGCTACTCACTGGCGCGCACACACACTCGCTCTGGATTGGGCTCTCTTGCAAAGTTTGGCGTTTGCAGAGGATTTGCTCGCTCTCTTCGACTGGAAAGAGCTTTGCAGGGAGTTTTTCTTTCTCTTTTCGGAAAATTCACTTCACTTTTCTTTAATATGCGATTTATTTTTTTTTTTTTTTGGTTTTCGTTATGAAGCTTAACTTTGCTGTTGCTTTTAGTTTGAAGTGTTAATTTTTTTCTTTCTTTTTTTTTGGGTTTTTTTTGTAAATGGCGTGATTTTGTTTATTAATCTCAAAAAACTGGACTTCTTAGTTTCTAATTAATCTTTTTTAAAATTTTTTTCTGTTTTGTTCAATGGAAATTATTTTTTGGTTTTGGTTTTCTCTGGGAGATTTGCTGATTGGAGATTTTAATTGAAATTGTTTTTCAAAATTTGCATGAATATTTTTTTCGGTTTTTTTTGGTTTTGTTTTTGCTTTTGGTTAAGTACTGCTGCTGTTTTGGTTTAGTTGTTCATTGAATGATGTTGGATTTGTTGGTTTTCTTTATAAAGTATTGGCTGCTAAATATCATTTAAAATTTGTAAATCTGGAAGGAGAAGAAAAGAGATAAACAAATTAATATTGTGTGGGAAAAACAATTGAGGCATATTAAATTTAATCCTAAAAGTATACTATGTTAAACAAATATTAACAATTTTAAACAATTCAATTCAAATTAATTTAGTCCTTTCTTTTCAACACGAACAATACATTATATTTTTGACAATTTTTCCAATTTTTGTTTCGTTAAAATCTAATTATTTTGAAAAAAGGATAAGCCTGAAAGTAGGCAACAGTTTTTGAAATAAATTTGAAATTTTTATTGCTATTTCAAATTTCAGGAATATTATGAATGAGAGACCACAATAATGCGACATGTTTAAAAATAAACTCCTAAATGTATGCACCACATTGTATAATTTTGGTAATAGCTTTAAATAACCGCATTTAGGTTCTAAATAAAGACAATACATATATTAACAAAGTGAAAAGATTTTATATAATTTCTTTCCAAAATTCTAATAATGTGGTGTATACATTTAGGGGCTAACTTTCATAAATTCCCTCGAATCAATGAAATTGGAGGAATTTAAAGAAAACTCTTTGAAATTTATTATAAAATTGTTAACTGAATTAGTATTTGTCATGATCTCCAGAGAGAAGTTAAAATTATGCAACTTTTTTGTTTTAATATTAATTTTTTTCGGGGCTTTGGAAATAATTTTATTTGAAGTGCATTTAAACTCAAAATAAAGACAATGCATATATTTTGGGTTTGAAAACTCTTTATTTTAATTTTTTGTCAAAATTGAAATATTCTGATGCATGCATTTAGGGGCTAACATTCAAAAATTTTGGGAATTTAAAGAAACACTGTGAACTGAATTAAATATGTTGCCATGCTTTCCCGATTGAACCTAAAAGTATGCAACATTTTTGTTTTAAAATTAATTTCGTTCGGGGAATTTTTGAGAATCGGCCCCTTGATACCCACAGTGCAGAATTTTGGAAATCATTTTAAATGAAGTGTATTTAAGCCTAAAATAAAGACAATGGCTTTAAAAATGCTTCTTATATTTTTTTCCAAAAATTGTAATAATTTGGTGCATACATTTAGGGGCTAACTTTCAAAAATTTACTCGAATCATGGAAATTGGTGGGATTTAAAGCAACTCTTTGGAATTTATTACCAAATTGTTAACTCAGTTCCCATTTTTATCTTCTTCTTGTCATAAATTTCAGATGGAACCTAGAATTATGCACATTTTTCTCTCTTCTCTGACTCTAATAAAAGCGATCACTTCTTTAAAAAAAAAGAGATAAAATTTAAGGTCATTTAAAACATCCACAGCAAAAAAAATCCTAGATAATATTTTTTTTAATTTTTGTTAATAGTCGGAAAATTCAAATATAGTGCCTATAAGTATGCAACACTTTAAATTCGTGCTTAAATTATAATATAAATAAAGAACTCAGTAATATCTGAAAATTTGGTTGATGATAAAGTGATCAATGTTGCGATGCTATGTAGCCAGTTTTTGAAATGTTTGCCTAAAAGTATGCAGCACTTTTTCCTGTTTGACTCTACTATCCTTAAACCAAATGAGGATTTATTTAAAATATTAGACTCTATGACATATATGAAAATCATCAGTGGAAAATTTAGTTTTATTAGGTATTGTGTTAAATTATACTCCCAAAAGTATGCACTATTTTTTTCAAAATGACTCAATGACCATATTTTAGAGTAATTAAAGAAAATTCTTTCCGAAGTGAACGCCTTAAAATATGCAGTATTTATTTTAATAGGGCCTCAAGTTTCCTAAGTGAACACCCTAAAATATGCAGGATTAATTTTAATAGGGCCTCAGTAGTCCTTGAAATGGTATCCAAATTGGAAAACATATTAAATGTTACTTGAGAACATGAAAAGTAAATATATTTCTGATATATCTCTGGATTCCTGGCAAACTTGTAATAAATAATTCCTAAAATTATGCAATATTTTTAATTTTTTTAAATAAGTTTCAGAAATCATTGGAAAAGTTGTCTTAAAAATTATATTAAAAATATATCTAAGAATTCCATCATATATGCCTGATTTGTAACAATTCTTCATATTTATATCCTAAAATTAGGCACCACTTTATTTATCTTTAAACTAAAAACTCAAAATCAGTCTTTGTTTTTAAATGTATAAACACATTTTTTTCGTAATCACTGTTTACCCAAACAGGTTTTCATTTAAGCCACAAAATGTGTCTTCCTCTATGGTTTTCAATTATGTGTGCCTGCTTAGAGCATAGCATATTTTAAGGGATATGTCTTCCTCTATGGTTTTCAATTATGTGTGCCTGCTTAGAGCATAGCATATTTTAAGGGATATCATAGAAAGTTTAAGAAATCCCAATAATTTTTAACATATTTGTTAAAAATACTGCTCTCCATTGTCCACACATCATTTACTTTAATTCCCAAAATTTTATTTTTTGTGGCTATTCTTCGAAGGACGTCTTCAATGGAGATGAAAAAGAGGATGATGATGATGTTATTGTTGGCCAAATCCACCGACATGGAATTTTCTTTTTTTGGGCCTGGCACATGCCACACCAAATGTTGTCGTCGTCGTGGTGGCGTCAAACTTTAAGTGCTGTTGTATAACTTTTTTTTTTGTTTTGGACTTTTGTTGTTTTGTGGTGTTTCTTAAAGAGTGGGGTGGGGGTAGGTTGTAGTGGTGTATCATTTTCTGACCTTTTCAAGGAGTCATAAACTAGAAGAAAAAAAAACGATACTAAAAATATAACGATCCCTGAGCTCATGGCTTCTTCTGTTTGATTTGTATTTTTTTTTCTTTTTCTAGGAAAATAGGAATAAGAAAATTGTTGAGTTTTTTGGGGGATTTTTGGTTTGGGAAAACTTGCAGACACTTTAATGGCAAATGGAAACAAGATACTCAAATACCACAAATTTCGAAGAAACATAAAGAGACGTTTATTGAAATGTTTAGCTGTCGCAGTTGGCTTTCGAAGAAAAGACAAGAAAAAAAGTGGTGTGAAAAGAAGAGAAATTTAAGGAGTCGCATAAAGTGCAGGAATTATCATCAGAAAGAAATTATGAGGTCTGGAGAATTTTTGTGGCTTTCATGGAAGTTTTCTGAAACAAAAACTGGAAAATTCGAAAAAAAATCTTGATCGATCTTTTTTAGAATTTGACTTGATTCTTGTGTTTGCACAGCACCGAGATCCAAACCGCCGGAACCACTTAGTTTTCCACCGGCACTTTCTCCCAGAGAAATGCCACCGTTAAGGTCACCATTGGCATTCGCATCGATATTGGAACCAAGTCCTAAGCCCCAGTCTCCAGATCCACTGAGTTTAGCACCGGCACCGAGATCTAAGCCACTGGAACCACTAAAATTACCACCAACACTTGCTTCCAGAGAAAGACCACTGTTGGCATTTGCGTCGATGTTGGAACCAAGATTTTGCCCCGTGGGTACCTTGATATTTTTGCTCAAAATTTTCTATTGCTTTCTATGGAAAAATATTCAAATATTTAATTTTTTTCTAGTATACGAACTAAATCTTAAATAATTTGCGATTTTAGCTTTATTTTATCTGAATCCCCCCAAAAGCCATAACGAATTTTACTTATATCTCTTCTTTTTAGAGAAGTCCAAGGATTTTACCTCCGAAATGAAAAATATGTGAAATTTTTTAATTTTTCCTTATATCCGAAATAAATCTCAAATAAATTTCCATATGAGTTCGATATAACGATTTCTTTTTTAATTTTTCGAAATTCATTTTATTTTTTGGAAGCTTTCGAATTCCAGGATTTCACTTCAGGAGAAATTGATTTTTGAGCCAAAATTTGTCCAATTCCATATTAGATCTATATATCTATTTTTTTTTTTTAATTTTTTTAATTTTTGATTTTTTTTTAAATTTTCAATTTTTTTTAAATTTTTAATTTTTTAGATATCCGAAATAAATCTCAAATAAATTTCCATACAAGTTCAGTATTTAAATTTTATAAACTTTCGATTTTCTTTTTTTTTTTTTGGGCTTTCGAGTTCCAGGAGAAGTTGATATTTCAGTCAAAAATTGTCCAATCCTATATTAGAAATATATATCTATTTTTTTACTTTTTGATTTTTTTATTTCCATTTTTTTTAAATATTCAATTTTTTTAAATTTTCAATTTTTTTAAATTTTCAATTTTTTTTAATTTCAATTTTTTTAAATTTTCAATTTTTTAGACTTTTGAGTTCCAGGATTTCACTTCAGGAAAAGTAGATATTTCTGTCGAAATTTGTCCATTTCCTTCCATGGAATTCCAATCGGAATATATTTCAATATTTCTTGGTATCCAATATGAATCTCAAAAAATTTCAGCTCTCTTTCTTTCCCTCTCCCCTCCCAAAAGCCTTTAAGCAAAAAAAAGGAAAACGAATTGATATTTTTTTTTTCTAAAAATATCCTGGCTGTCAGATAAACAAAGAAGAGCCCTACAACAAAATACCCTGCAAAACAAGAGTAAAAGATGTATTTATATTTTGCTTTGCACAAAAATGACTGAGTGACTAACTGTCGCTCCTCCCCTCTCCCCCTCTCTCTCTCTCCCTGGCCCTCAATGGCTTGCTGCTTTGGGGGAGAAAAAAACACATTTGTTGTATTCCAAATGTCTTGGGACCATAAAAATAGTTCTGATGGTGGCGGTGGAAGTACAAATAACAACAACAACTACAACATCATCATTTCATCCATCAATGTCTTGGTCCATCATAGTCGGTTTCATGTCATCATCATCATCGTCGTCGAAGAGACACACATACACATCCAACCAACCATTTTTTTGCAGGGAAGCAACATCAAGAGTCTCATGTCTACAGAGATTGACTTCAAAAGCAAAAACTCTCGCCCTTGCCCCCTTTTGTCCCCCATCACATTTTTAGCATCAGCCTCCGACCGTAAGGGAAATTCAGGCGAAAGAACTAAAACATTATGGAATATAATCCACATGTCGTCGGAAATCTTTGCTGCTGTTCATTTGGAAGCCATCCAAAATTGTAATAATCGCATAAATGAATTAAAGGCCCTTTTACTTTTTGGCAACAAAAAAAAAAAAAAAACAACAAAACATTGCCATTACAGCCGCTTTCCGCATGCTAATAATAAAACCCGGCAATAGCATTTCCAATTTTTATTTTTCTCCTTCTTTTTGGGATGGAGTGTCGCCGCCATGGTGTGTCTGCACTTTTGAGAAGTGAAGAGCCCTCCAAATAAACACAAAAATCATAAGGCTGGAACTATAAATTCAAAACGAAGGCAAAGAAAAAGACGCACAGCAACTCCCAAATATAAAACGTATGAGTCATATTTTTTGGGCCTTGCCGGGCCATGGACAAACATCCACACATCCATACATCCATAAATGCATGCATGATATGGCAGTGGAGTGGAGTCTAGCTGGCTCTAACGACGTGTGCTGTTTTGCAACACTCCATCCGCTACACCAAGATTTTAATGCTAATGTGCATTTTGTGGTGCGGTTTGAAGTGTCACCCCAAAAAAACTAAGGAGAAGCACACGCACACACACACTCTCACACACATGTATGGGTGGTGTTTTTGACATAAACACATAAAGGGGATCATTAAAAGAAGCGGAAATCAAAAGGATGGGATATGAGTTTGCCTCTTGCACTTTTGACCTCTGAACTGCAGCGGGGAAGGGAGACAGGCAGTTGCATGCCTTGGTGGCCAGTTAAGGATCATTAAGGCCAGCCATTCACACCTGAGTTTTTTTTTTTTTTTTTTTTTTTGTTTCATTATGTTTTAATAATTAATCACAAAAAAGGACATTCACCCCCAGATGGTAGTCACAACAACCAAATCGGCCAAGTCACCCCAAGACATAGAACAACCATAATTTCATGTCTTTCTTTTTAAAGGACAAGTAATCAAGATATAAAAAAGACAGGACGATTTTTAAACAGGAAATCGTTAGGTTCTAGATTGCCAGATGGGAATAGAAAAAAGGAAAATTTCTCTTCTTTTTTTGTTTTATTGGGTGCAAAAATAAAAGTGCGGAATCTCGCTCAGGAGAGAATTAAAGTGAAATATTTTCCTACTACCTTCAAATTTGCAAATTAGCGAGAAAAAGGAAAAAACTTATAGTTTCAAAACTTTTTTTTTATTTAAGAAAATAAATCTGAAATTAATTTATGGTCCAAAACTTTTTGCTAACTCGAAGTGTATGCACCAGTTTTTCAAAAAAAAATAAAAATAAATAAAGAAATAAATCTGAAATTAATTAATGGTCCATACATTTTTGCCAGCCCTAAAAGAATGCTCCAGTTTTTACTAAAAATAAATCCAAAATAAGAGCAAATGCTTAAAATAATCCGATGTGGGAAAATTTTTGCATTCAGAGGCAATTCAGGACTCTTTTGACACCCCAAAAGATTTTTAAAACGAACTTGTTTCAAACATCTTGTTCCAGTCCAAAAAGTATGCACTAGGTTTTTTTTAACCAAATCACAAACGAGCCATGGTAAATAACATAATCCGCTGTGAAATAGCCATGCAGAACCAAATCTGATGTGGGATAAATTTTGCATTCAGAGGCAATTTAGGACTCTTTTGCTTCCCCAAAAGTTTTTTAAAACGAAATGGTTCCAAACATTTTGTTCCAGTCCTAAAAGTAGGCACTAGTTTTTGAAAAACCAAATCATAATCAAAAAAACATAATCCGCTGTGGAATAAATTTTGGATTTAGAGGATTTTTAGGACTTCTGAATTTTGTGGCTAAATAGTTTATTTAATCGTCGTGAATCGTCTATGCCTAAGATTACGAATTCCAGGGCCATTTATATTAGAAATTTACTAAGATTTGTTTGAGAGCCTAAAGGTAGGCACCATTATTTGTGAAATAATTAAAAATAATTTTTTTAGACATAAAGAAATGAATTTATAGAAACCCCTTGTACTCACAGGCTTTGTGTATGGAATCCCACTATTACCTTATTCTCAATTCCTAAGTTCAATCCCTAGCCACAAAATAGTTGTTTTTTAAACGGAAAATGAATCGTGTATGCCACAGATTACGAATTCCAGGGCCATTTATATTAGAAATTTACCTAAATTTTTTGAGTGCCTAACAGTAGGCACCATAATGTTTCAAATAATTAAAAATACACTTTAAAGACATAAAGAAGTGAGGTTATAGAATCCCCTGTTATTCACAGGATTGGTAAACGGAATCTCATTATTACCTTATTTTCACTCCCTAGCCACAAAATCGTTTTTTTTTTATTTAAACAGGTCCATTTATAGTAGAAATTTACCTAGATTTGTTTGAGATCCTAAAAGTATGCACCGTTATTTCTGAATTAAATATAAATCAATTTCTTAAGACATCAAGACGTGAATTTACAGAAACCCCTTTGTATTCACAGGCTTTGGGTATGGAATCTCACTATTACCTTATTTTCAATCCCTAAGTTCGGCACCGGATTTTTAAAAAATGTGAGAAAAAGATCCCAACAGAGACAAACTGCGATGGAAAAACTTTTAAAAACAAAAATAATACAATTTTAGTTGCTTGAAGCACTAACAAATTTGAAATAAATAATTATCTTTTTTTAATTATTCAAATATAATAATAAAATATTATTATTTCCTGAAAGTAGGCACCAGTTTTCGAAATAACATGAAAACTATTTTCTCGTCAGTTAAATGTAATTTTTTGTATTGACATTTAAATGACCAGACTTTTATCAGCTAAAATGTTAAAAATATGGTCTTACTTCCTGAAAGTATGCACCAATTTTTGATAATATTTTGAAAAAAAAAAAGTTAAAACTAATATCTCCTTAAAAAAATTAAAACTAATATCTCAAATAGCTAGACCAAATTTAGTCATAAAAATGAGAAAAATACTATGGGGATTCCTAAAATTATGCAGCATATTTCGTTGTCATTTTAATCTCATTGAACAAATGTTTATTATTTCAGAAAGAAGTAGTAGAAGGGTTTTAGGAAATAAAAAAATAAATTTATTGGATGATAATATTTAATAGTCCTTAAATCCTAAAATTATGCTGCATATTTGGGTCTCATTTTATTGCAGGGTACATCTCACTGAACAAATGTTCAATATTTCAAAGAGAAATAGTAGAACGCTCTTTGAAAATAAAATAAATTTCTTAGATGATAATATTTAATAGTCCTTAAATCCTACAATTATTGGGGTCTCATTTTATTGTAGGGAAGATCTCACTGAACATATGTTCAATATGCCAAAGAGAAGTAATAGAAGACTCTTTGAAAATATAAAAAAAAAAAATTCTTAGAAGAATATTAATCAGATCAAACCATTTTTACACAAATTTGTCTATTTTCCAAAAATTTTTTTTTAATCTGGCTCTGAGTGCAATTTTTTTCAAAACATATATTATTCAAAATCTTTTATATCTTTTCAAATTAATTTTAATTTTTTTATTTTTAATTTCAACTATTTTTAGTCCTTTTTTTAATTTTTGTTTCACTTCTTAATTCCTTTACAAGTCCTTATGGTTTTTTTTTTTCATTTCAGAAGAGTCCTCATATGTTTAAAGGTTGTTTTGAAACTCCCTTACAAATTCTGATTGGATTCCGTTCACTTCTTTTCTTGTTAATTTTTTTTTTTTCAAATTGCACTGAAGAACAATTTTTTCAGTTCCAATAAAACACTAATGAACCGCACGCTGTTCAAACACGACACGCTTATAAGAGAACATTAAAAAAAGGACCGCACCCGTCGGCGTATAAAATTCAACTGACAACTTTATTTCTATGGCTCCCTTTTAACGATTACGCTTCCAACTCACGTAGCCTGACAACAACGGTGGCCAGCGACGAAGGGGCGATGTGGGTGAAATTGGAGTTGTGTTTCAGGCCAGCGCGTATAGGGTGTAAATCCAGCCATATAATATTGCTGCTATTTTATAATACACCAAAGTCGCACACACACACGCCAACTTACTCACTAGTGCAGAGACAGGACGACAATAAAAACAACAAACAATGGGGCAAATGTTTCACACACAAAACAAACAAACAAACGGCACAAGTAAGGATCAATATGGCAAACACCAGCTCTAGTTTTTTTTCGAAAAACAACAACAACAACAATCATTACACAAACACATATTGGCCCAGCAGGATGTCTCAGCAATAAAATGTGAGTTGTTGCGGTGGTAGAACACAACTCCAAAGAGATAGTTGTTGGAATCAAGAAGAAGAAGAAGAAAAAACAACAACTCCACTATCAGCACTACGAGCCAGCTTTTAATCGGCAAAAATGCACTCTCGGCCCCTCGTCATAACACGAACAAGTCATTTGCTCGGCAAAGGGAGTTTGATGGGAATCTTGTTTTTACCTCAAACACACACACACTGAGACATGGACACTGACACTTCTTTGCCTCCGGCATTGCAGAGGAAATTTCTTCAACATTTTAGGTTTTTTTTAATTTTCACAGGCAGCCTAAAACTATGTGACTCCTTTTTAAAACTCCCTTTTTCCGAAATACTAGAGTTGTAGGAAAATTGAGTCATACTTTTAATATCACACCACCAAAGAACAATAACAACAACAACAACTCCATGGTGAGTTGGAGTGAGAGAGAGAAGGTGAGTTGGAAGAGAAGACGAAAAGCAGGCCAAGTTATGAAAAAAAGGAAGTTTTTTTTTCCAAATGGCTATTATGTAAAAACTCCTTTAACTTTTTTTTCAGAGAATTTTTCAAGTTTTAAATTTCATTTGTTATTTAAATTTTAAAAATTCCTTATTTTTTTCACAGTTCCATTTATTTTTCATTTATTTTGTTTTCATTTCCTCTTCGTCCCCCACATTACCGTTATTTCACCGTTTTCAATTCATGAGGTTTATTTTTTTATTTTCAGCTTGGAAAGACAAAAAACGCTCTTGATTTTTATTTTCCAGTTGCAACCGTTGTGAAAGCTCGACGAAGACTGAAATTGCCTAGCATTCAGAGCTCAAAATGTGCTCTTGCCTCGGCTGGTTCGTGATTGCGGTGTTATCCTTTCGGGCCACTGTCTCGTCTTGTCTCGTGTGTGTCTTCCAACAAAGCATGTGCTTTTCCATTTGACACTTTTCCAATTTTCCACTGGAAATAGCCTATAGTTTCTCGCATCGTGTTGGAAGTGTGGTGGGTTTTCTTTCATTCGGAGGACAAAAACAATGCCCATCGCCAATGTTGGCATGTCTGTTTGTGCCGATGTTCGTGCAAAGTGTTATTTTTGGCCAAAAGCCAAAAATATCACACTCATCACGGCAGCGTGGTGGCTCGGCATTGTTTCTTGCAAGTCAAACAACACCAAAACAGCTGCTGCCGTTGTTTCGCCAACAAAATAAGCTTTGCTTGATTTTTGAAATTGTCCTGAAATTTCCCCCTTCCCCCCAAAAGGCTCTCCATTAACCCGGACCAACAACAAGTCCTGCCAACCAAATTTACAACATTACCAGCCATAAAACGAAACAATCAACAACGACAACAACAACAAAGACACAAAAATAGTTTATTTAGCCGCCTAAATGGAGCCGCATTAAACGAAAGGATACAAAGACATGCCATGGCATTTGTCTTGTGTGTCTAAGGCCCACCTAGGAGACAAAAGAGGACATGGTAAAAAAAAATAAAAACATTTTCAGCATTTTTTTCCTTTCTTTGGTTGGTGGGCATATCAATTGTTTCGGAACGGGGAAAGGCACACATAGGGGAAATTTTTCAGAGCAGGAACTTACATTCGTGAAAAGTCAAAAAAAAAAATTACAGAAAATATGAAAATTTAACTTTTTAAAAAACATCTGGATTTGGATCTTCCGAAAACATTGGCTATAGTTTTGAAATTCCGGACATTGTCAGCAATATCCGATTTTATATTTTTTCAAATAGCAATGTCCATGAAGTACAAACTCTCCTTTCAAATTGTAACACCAGGGTGTCCGAAAAAACTATTTACCAAGGGTCAAGGCTAATTTCAGTTATTGTTAGAAATTCTCCGAATTTCGGATTCAATAACTTTTTCACTAACCAATTCAAATATAAAAACCAGCATTGAATGATACGAATTATCTGCACAAACTCCACAAATCCACATCCCCTAACCTAGAGCCATCTAGGGGTTGGTGGAAAGATATTGGAATTATTTATGGTTTGGGTCTTTGCTAAGATTGCCATTTTCACTCTCCAGATGGTCTTTTTCATGTAATTAATTTTAGGAGTCTTCGTGCAAAAGTTGGATAGAGTCCAAAAAACTGTAAAAATGCCTCCAAAGAATTTCTCAAATTTTCCTAAAATATCTCGGAACGATGCCATTGAACAATGCCTGAGAGCCATCTATTATCTACCATATGTTACCAAAAATATTCAACAATTCAAAACAATGGTGTGTGTCTTTGCTAACTTAGATCATTTTCCTCGAAAGAGTTTTAATCCATGGAGTAGATAAAGGTTCAAGTATTTGTGAGAGTAGGAAATATTTCAGCAGAAGCTACATTGTATGAAGTCTCCTAGGCATACTAAGACAGCTTGATAGGTCAAAATATGGTTGCAGCCAAATTTGATAAACAACTTATCTAAACTAGAGCCATCTATTGGCTCTAGGAAACAAAAATTGTACTGATTTGAGTCTTTGCTAGATTTTCAAATTGCACTCTTTAAATGCGATTTTTAAGGCGTTTCTATCTTGAGCATTTGTGATTCAACTGTAGAGCTTTCATCCAAAAATTTCTCTACTTATAATAAAACATGTCTGGAAGATACTTAAAACTACCTCAAAGCCATCTATTGCCACTTAGGGATACCACAATACCCATATATATCGATTCAAAGCAATGACAGCTCCAGTGGTAGAAATCTTTTTTAAAATAATTCATTCTCAGCAAGGAAGTTTTATTTGATGGATGGTAAAGACAATATTTCTTCATAAGTACTCTCCTTAGCAGCCGCAGGCTTTAGCGCCATCTATTATAACATAGTGCCACCCAAAAAAATGGTATAATATGATCTCTGAAACAGCTACGCCATTTAGATTTACATTGGTGCGTGTCTTTGCTAGGTCTATTTACATAACTTTCCACAAGGTATGACTGTTGTCATAATTTTTATCGTTCTGATCTTTGATATCAAAAGCCATCTAAGAAAAAAGTGAGGAATAGGAGCTAGAGGGGTATTTTTGGGTGAAGAGTTTTCTAAGCATTGTACGACATATCAGTAGTTTGTTTACCAGAGGCGAATGCATGGCAGTGTCACCTATTATCACATTCTGCATACATGAAATATTTCACCCTGCACTTTAAAATAGATGCTGGTCTTCGCATACTTCAATAATTTTATTTTGCCCACACGATGGCGCTTTATGATAATTCATTACATATGTGTCCACAATTTTGCGAAGTTGTTATCAGAAGTCGTCGGCTAAAAATCTAAAAGACTGAGAAAGCTGAAGGACATTTTCTTTGTAAAAAGTCGCCTTATGAAACATTTCAGTAGGATACTAGAAACAGATGTACCTCAGTGTCATCTATCATAAGACAGTAACACCAAAACTTTTTTCGATATACACTCGAAAACAACTTTACTCATATCAAGAAATTGGTGCTGGTCTTTGCTGTCATATATTGATAAAATTCTCTTCAACGGAGGGTGCTTCGATATAATTGATTCGTAAAAATTGTTCATGTTCATGATAGAAGTATTTTGCCAAAAATGTAAGGAACCAGGAAGAAGGGAGAAGCTTCTTTGAGAAATATATTGAACTTGGATGTATAGTTAATGAATATTTTAGGAGAATATGTACTTCAGAGATATCTATGATTTTAGAAAACCATAAATTTTGTTCATATCAAAGATTTTGCCACGAAGCGGTTTACGTCTGAGCAATTCTCATTTCATGACCATTAGTACCGCCACCTGATGCGATTAATACCAGAAGTTAATTATTATCACGTAAATACTTGGATAAGAGTTCATATGTTTTTTCAATCAATGTCTTCATCTTTCGAAGATAACTTTAAATGATATCACAGTCATATATACCTGAGAATCATCTATTTACGATACATCTGTTCTTGGAACAGCCATGGCATTTAGTTTGATAGTGGTGTAGCTCTTAGGACATTCATTTTTTAAATCACACAGTAATTATGTTAAATTCTTATTCTATAAATATTCTCCTGTAGCATTCGAAAGCACTTGTCTGAAAATATCTTTGAAGAATCCCCATAACTCTCCTACTATAAAAATGTATTAATGCTTCAGGTAGCATAGTGCCATCTGTTTGTCAGAAACCAGTATTTAGTCAGCTTGTTTTGATTTAATGCAAGTCTTTGCTAATCGAATTTTTTAGTCATATTTTATCCAAAGGATGGCGTTGTATGATAATGCTGTTTTTAATAATCTATGGTGAAGATGTCGATTTCTGTTTTATCTTTTTTGCGTCATTTAAGTAGGGGAGTTATGCGGCAATTTTTCCTTCTTTCAAAATGTTCTTAATCATAATCATATGATTGGGTAGATTAGATTTAAGGATTTGGAATTCTATGACCACAAAACCGAGAAAAAAGAAGGAGCGAAATCCCTCCACTCACTTTCCAAATGAAGGCTTTGGATCCTTGAAGAAGAAATATTTACTTGACTCCTTGAAGAAAGAAGATATTTCTCATATTGCTTGCCTCTATATTACAAAAATCTTGTTCCTTGTAAGGAATGGAATGAATCCACATTTGTCAGTATATTTTTTGTAGAATTCTTGGAATCCTTTTTCAATTCTTGTGACTTCTTCCCCTAAGTAACTGCCTTAATGGATTTTGTGTTTTCATCATCTTATCCTTGTACATATTTGATGGTGAAACACTATTCTTTTGTGGATTTTAAAAATAAAAATAATTTTTGATATCCTGCCAAGTCTTACAGTTAGCAGTAATGGTAATAACTAATGTGGTTGGATTGCGGCAGGGGTTTGGGGGTAACTTGCATTCGTTACTGGCAGTTATGAATATTGGACAATTTTTCATTGCTTCAAAGGAAACCACATTTTCAAAGGAAATCTATTCAAAATGTGCGGAAATGTTGTAAATCTTCATGTGTTGTCCTTTGCATCGGTTTGATAGTGATTGTGGTACGACACAAACGATTTCAGATCAAATGATTCAGAAATTATATGTAAGTGGCGTCTGTTGAATTCTTGCCTATTCTTGGAAGCTCCTTGGGATCAGCTTCAAAGAAGCCATATCATCTGACTCATTCCAGAAAGAAAATCATGGCGGAAAATTATTTTTCAGAAATGTAGAGAGAAAACTTGAACATAGCAGTCAAGAAGAATTTTCAAATAAATTTGAATTTCGACAAACTTTTAAAAATCCTCTGAAAATACAATCATTTGGCACGAAGCCATAATATTTTCCTTAGACAGTTTGATATGCTTCCCTCAACCAAATCCCTGTAATTATTTTTATCAGTTGGATTGTTTGTAGAATTTGTCCCTCATATGTTGATTGACCAGCTGATATAGGAGCCAGCTGTTGTGTTAAAATGATTGTTAGCTGCTAATCTCTCTCTATCTTTTAGAAATTCTCTCCAAAATTTTTAAAGTTCTCTCCACAGCTGACTGTCAGAAGTCAGCTGTTTTATTAAGGTTTTCATTATTGATCTGTAAACAATGTGAGCATTCACTCTCTCTCTTTCTCTCTCCTTTTTATCAGAGGCAATAATTTGGGGAGAATTCATTTAAATATTCTCCGAAACTCTCTTTAAGAGCTCTAGAATATCTCTTGTTATGATTTTGAAACCGCTGAATGAATCAGTTAAAAATTCCCCGAAACTCTTCAGGAGCTCTAGAATACCTCTTGTTATGATTTTGAAATAGCTGATTCACAGATCAGCTGTTTCTTTCAAATGCTCTACGTTATTGTCTAAAAAAAGTTAAATTGAAAAAAAAAATATTTTCAAAATTTTAAAAATATTTTCAAAATTTTAAAAATGTTTTAGAAAATATTAAAAATAATTTTAACAACTTTATTAAAATTTTTGAATATTGTTTTCTTTTAAACATTTCCTTCTGCACTTTTTTCACTTCAATTTCTGTTTGCCGTTGGTAAACATTACCTTTATCTCAACGTAGACCCGTATTCCAATAAAAATTCCGGTTAGACCGAAGTTTTTTTTACAAGGCGCTCTTACGGCTTTTACTCGAAAACCGTTCAAAATTCTCGTTGCAAACTGAGATTTCGATTTTACAATTTTTTAAAACTGAGATTTTTTCTCTTTCTTTTTTTTTTTTTTGTGAGGAATTCAAGAAATTCTCGTTTGATTTGCTTTAGCGGACATGTAGAACTCACGACGGCTTTGGAACAACTGATTTTCTGTTTGCAAAAGGATTTCTTACATCAACATATGACTGAGCACACATACACTAAAAACTATACTAGATATAGATGTGTGCTTGGGACTCTCAATATAACTCTCGCACACATACACTCACACACATATGGATGACTGGTCTCTCACATGGATTTAAATGAGAATAGATTTTTGCCCTGTAAAAAGGATTCAAATTAGAACTTCGTGCTAAGATTTGTTTTTGTTTTTCTTCGTTTTCGTCTTCTTCTTCGTTCTTTCTTTTTTCGATTCATTTGTGTGTGGAATAGAAATTACGCAATTTCCAGTTACAATTGGAAATCGGCAAACTTCCAAAAAAAGAAAGAAAACTTCAATAATAGTGAAGAAGAAAAGCAGCAAGAAAATGGAATGGCCAAAATGGAAAACTTTAAGAAAATGCATCAATTGCCAGGAGTTTTCTTGCACACACACACACACACTTACATGAACAAACCTACACACACACAGACATACATTTTAAATAAAAAGCAAGACAAATAGAATTGCTTGTTGAAGTGGCTTTTTACAATGAGCTGCCAAGGGAAAGGGGGTGGGAAGGGGGGTCTGGGAGCCACCAAGCCACCACTACAGTATTCATAATGTCAGTAGTCGTAGTTGTTGGCGTTGCTGTTGTTGTTGCCGCACTACCAGCATTTTGTAGCCATAATGAAGTCACAATAAAAGTCGTTTGCAAACAGGAGATAACATCAAATGATAGCTTGTTTGTTTTGTTCTTGTTTTTAGTGTTGCTGTTGTTGTTGTTGTACACTTATATTAGCTAACGAAGGATATACTCTAAGGAATCTCAACCGCTGGACAAGTAGTCTACATTGTAATCCACTATATTCTAGTGAAATACGAGTATCTGTATATGTGTGTGTGTGCGTGTGTGCGTACGTGTGTTTAAATGTGACTGACCATAAATAAATTAAATATTGAATATGACATTATTGGCTTAGGCAATTTATGTGATTCATTAAAGAAATCGAGAGCGTGTCCTACGGCATATAGCAGAAGAAAAGAAGAACATTATATATTATACCTGCAGGACCTCTTCCACAATATATTTGTGGAAATATTCCATTTATAGGAGACCTTAGAGTAATATTCTATCTAAAGAAGACCCCTCGCAAGTAGAAGAGATTAGGGTAATATTATATTTAAAGAAACCCTCTCGAGGGCAAAAAGATAGAATACGTATGATATACCCCAATATGGTCTTCTGAGTGTGTAATACCTTCCAAATGACATTTTGAAAGCCCTTTTCAGATATCAGACCTCCAGACGAGTTGATATTCATAGAACACCTTCAGAAAAACTTCTAAGTTTAGAACACCAACCTAAAGTCTTCATTATTCAGGAGGCCTTCAATAGTTGGCGGACCCACAGAAGGCCTTCTGGTTGAAAATGACCTCCCTCCGGAATGTGTTTTATTTATAGAAAACATAAAGAAAGACTTACATATTTAGTAGAACTCCAAAAAGATCTTTTTTATATGTAAAAGTCCTCTAGACAGTTTTCCATGATTAGAAAACCTCCAGAGCGTCTTCTTTGTTTTTATTTATGGAGGACATCCAGAAGACATTTTATATTAAGTAGTTTTATAAAAAAAAATTTCTAAGTGTAGAAGACTTCCAGAGATTTTCTAGCTTTCGAATGCTTTCACTTTATAGAAGCCTTACAGAGAATGTATTCTTTATAGAAGACATTATTTTGAAGATTTTCTACATTCAGAAGACCACCTGTGGGTCTTTTATAAAAAGAAGTGCTTCAGAAGGGCTTCTATATTCAGAAGACTTTCAAACTTTTTTTTAGAAGACCTTCAGAAGTTATTCTATATTTAGAAGGCTTTTAAGAGCCCTTCCATGTAGAGAAGATATTCAGAGGGTTGTTTATTTTCATTAAACCTCCCATTCTATGTGAATGCCTCCATAAGATCTTCTATGTATAGAATGTCTTACTTCTTTAGAAGACCTGCAAAACATATATTATGTTGGAAAGACCTTGAAAGGGTCTTTTACCTCTACTTCAGAGATTATTCTCTGGTTAGAGCCTCTAAAAGCCCTTTTATGTTTGAGTGGACTTCAGAAGGTTTTCTATGTTTAGAAATCCTCCAGAGGGTCTTCTTCAATTTTAATAGAACTCCGAAAGTTATGTTATATTAATGAGTTGTCTAAAAAGTATGTGTTCGTAGAGAGAGTTTTCCATTTTTAGAAGACCTCCCAAACACTTCCAGAAAGTCGTCTTGGTAAGGAAGGCCTATATTCAGAAGACCTCCAAAATACTTTCTATTTATAGAAGTCCTAACAAAGCCCTATAAAGAAACTATTGAAAATTGAAGGACTTCAGAAGGATATCAATGTTTAGAAGACCTTTTCTGGATCCTATATGCTAAGAAGTTCTCCAGAAGAACTAATATCCTTTTATGTTTCGGAAGGTACATTAGGATTTTAATAGACTCCCTGAGAGTCTTATTTATAGAAAACCTCCAGAAATTTGTTGAGCCATGGAATATCTCCAGAAGTCTTTACATTTTCAACAAATCTCCAGAAGGTCATATTGTAAGTGTCAGAATTATAGGAAACCTTTAGATGATGTTATAGTTAAAGAAAACCTCCAGTAGTCCTCCAGAAGGTCTTATAGAAGATATTTAGAAGGTCTTCTATTCAAAGACATTCACCAGGTATTCCACTTATAGAGATCCTCTTAAAGACTTTTTATTTTTAAAAAATGTCCTGTGTAGGCCCTTGACTTCCATGTTATCTTCTAGGTATAAATGACCTCTTGAGGGTGTTCTATGTTAAGCAAACTCCCTTGAAGTCATATATTATGTACAGGTGGTTATCATAAGGTTTTCTATGTAAAAATGTGTAAATGATGGTATTTCAAGGCTTTCAAGAGGTATCCTTTCCAGGTCCTATACAGAACAAGTTTAGAAAGTATCCATATGTTTGAACGGCTTTTGCAAAGAGTCCCAACAGGAAGTCTCAAATAAGAAGAACACTTTCAAAAATTTACACTTTCTGTATAGAGACCCCCGATAAGGTCCATAGAAGAAAGGCCTTCTTGTGTCAATTTGGGCCCTGCAAGAAGAGATATTCTTGTGCTCCATAGAAAAGTTTCCAAAAAATGCATCCTCTGCCTTCAAGACTTCCTCTTCCCCTTATATGCGAGTAGACTATTTTGTCCCGTAGAAAAACCATGTCCTACAAGATAATCTATGTTTCTCTACAGAGTTGGCTCGTTAAGGAGAATACCTCTTCGTTATCCTCATCATAGGTAAGTTTTCTTTAGAAGAATTTATTATGTACTCGTTTTAGAGGTAGTTTTCTGGACCTGATCTATTACAGAAGAGGGATTTGTGGTATTCCATAGAAGAATAACTTTTGAACTTTCACGAAACGGGACTTCCATTGAAGAATACATTTCAGGTTTCCATAGTACCAAAAAAAGTTCTGGTCCTATTTATCGTTCTTTTTCAAAATCGTTTGAAGGAGCCTTTTAAATATTCTATATCCTAAATATGGCTAGAATATTCTATATTATTCTAAATTTCCTCGAGAAAACCTATTGGAATTCATTCGAATTTCTCGCCTTGTCTTCTTCCATAGTTTTCTATTGGCACATTCTACCCAGATTAAATTCGGCTGATGGTTATTACAGATCTACCCTGCCCTCTGTCTTTGCCCAATTTCTTAAGAGTGTCACAGGTTTAACATTCGACAATTAAGTGTCATAAAGCTCAAGAAGAATTGCAAGTGATGTCGTTCGGTTTTTCTAATTCGTTACACACCATTCTTTGGGCTGGTCATGCGATTGTGTCGTGACCCATGGCTTAGCGCTTAAATGTAGGCAACACAATTGTCGTTTTATTTTACAATACCCAAGGGAAAGGTAAAATATTGTTATGGCAAGGTGGCAAGTGAGTTCCAGATTTCCGAAAAGGTTGTGGGGACTGGTTTTACATTCCCTTTTTAAAGAATTACAAATTTGTTAAGAAAAAAAAAATAAATTCTGCTACAATTTTCGAGAAAAAAATTTTCTGACTAGCTTTGGGAAATTTTCTTTTGTAGTAATTGGTGGACCTCTCCGTATTTGTTTGTTAATTTCTCTTATGTCCTTGAAAACACCAAACTCCCATTAGCGTAATTGTTTTAATACAATTTGTACAAAAAGAAGGATAAGTCCTCTTTGGTGCTGTCTACAATTGTCCTTTTATTTGTTGGCAATTAAAACAAATTTTGTCATCTGTCAGTTTTGACAATTTTCCTCGGACCAAACTGGATAGTTATCCTTAATTGTTTAATGTCTTTGCCACATGTTTAGCACACTCCAGCTCCTAGAGTGCCAAAGCGGATGTGCAATGTTCTCAACTGCAATCATCCCCCGAAAAACAACGTCCTTAAAACGCACACACAAGCGCATAATTTTGAAATGTAATTTCGAGTTAAAGGCGAATGGATTCGTTCCTTCCTTTTATTTCGGTAACTACCCTTATTGGATAATTAATACCTCACATCCATAAACACGGGCAACATGACGTCACTTATTCCTTGGTGTGAACTGCATTATGTCCTTTTCATGTGTTTAAATATAACAATGCATATCCAATGATCCGATACGATTTCAAATAAGATTTTGAGTTGTAGGAGGTAGGGGTGGAGAACAGAGCTATTGTATTAATGTGTTGTGACTGTTGTATGCAACGTGGTGCGTGTGTGTTTTGAAATATTTACCCTCTTATTTGTGCATTTGTGGACAATGCCATAACCATAATGATATGTTTTTTTTTTCAAAGGATAACATCGATAATAAGGAATGTGTCATGGAACCAAATGGTGGGGTAAGGGATACGTATTTATTTTAAATTTTGGTGGTTGTAATTTTCAAAAAAAAAACCGAATAAAATCCCATAAAGGGGTCGTTTTTGTATTTTTTTACCAAATATGGTTTGAAGCCCATTTTAAACGGGAACGTAGAAAAAATATTCTGAATTTTTTTTAATTCTATTTTAGGTCCCAGAACACCTAAAAAGTCAAAAATCATATATTTCAGGTTTTCAGAAATATTTACACTTTCAATTGTTAATTGTTTTAATTGTAACGCCGTACTTCTTGCAAATTTCGTGTAAATTCTCCCACAAAACATCATTTTAGAAGGATGATGCCAAAGACAAAAATGTTCTTCGCCAAATTTTACTAGAAACCCCAAAAGGAAAGAAATCTAAATTTCAAGTGCATATCAAAAAAATTTGTATCAATATTTGTATAAAAAAAGAAAATTTTCAATTTTTTAATAGATCTTCGTTTGACCCTTTTTCGATTTGATGCATAAAAGTAGCATACAATTTCATTTTAAGCAAAAAGTGTTAAAGGAAGTAATATTCTATACAAAATTTTACTATAAGTCTCAGAATAGGTCACTTATCTAGGTATAATAGTTTTTCAGAAAATTACATTCGAAATGTGTGTTTTACAAATGGAAATTATTTTTGTTTACGTTTTTGACTGTTAATTTAAGGCGTTTCAAATCTCAGCCAAAAACCGCATTAATGCTTCATATTTTGAGGATGGTGTCAAAGAAAGAAAAAGTCTAGATCAAATTTCATTATGAGTCTCGGAACAAAAGAAATGCGGAAACTTAATATGTATCGCAAAAAAATAATAATAAAATAATAATAAGTAAAAAAACGCATAATAATAATACCCTCCACTACTTGGAAGGAACTTTGAAAAAAAAAACGTCGTAAAAATACCGTTTAAATAAAATCCGTTATATGGGGGGTCTATACTAAGACGAGAACCTGCATAAGTAGTTTTTTTCATAGATTGTAGTATCGATTCCGAACTTCAAATGCGAAATTTAAAACAATTCCGGTAATTAATGTCGCTAATATCATCAAAATACCGAAAAAAGGGAGATACCATTATATGTGAGGGGTATAGGAAGTCGTGGATCTAACTACTCAATTTTTTTTGTAGTACCTACTGCGAACTTTAAATACCAAATTTAGAACGATTCCAGTAATGAATGTCGCTAATATCATAAAAATACCGAATTAAGGGATGTAGTGTTGTATGGGGCCTATACCAAAATATGGACCTGCAGATACAATTTTTCGTCACAGGTTGTAGTACCCATTACGAACTTTAAATACGAAATTTAAAACAATTCCGGTGAATAATGTCGCCGATATCATGAAAATACCGAATATCGGAAGGTACCGATATATGGAAGCTATACGAAGATGTGAACCTATATACGACATTTTCTGTCATAGGCTACAGTACCCATTTGCGAATTTCAAACACCAAATTTGAAACAATTCCTTTGTATAATGTCGCTAATATCATCGAAATACCGAATATCAGCAAGTACCATTATATGGGTGCTATACGAAGACGTGGCCCTACCTACGCAATTTTCTGTCATAGGCTGTAGTATTCATTGCGAACTTCAAATACCAAATTTGAAACAATTCCCGTGAATAATTTCGCTAAAATTATTGAAATACCGAATATAGGGAGATACCCACAAAAAAAGGGGTTTATGAAGACGTGGACTTACATACGCAATTTCCTGTCATAGGTTGTAGTACCAATTAAGATCTTCAAATACCAAATTTGAAACAGTTCCTTTAAATAATGTGGCTAAAATCGCCGAAATACCGAATATCGGTAGATACATTTATATGGGGGCTATACGAAGACGTGGACCTTTACACGTAATCTTCTGTCATAGGCTGAAGTACCCATTTCGAACTTTAAATACCAAATTTGAAACGATTTACTTGAATAATGTCGCTAAAATTATAAAAATACCGAATATCCGGAGATACCGTTATATGGGAGCTATATGAAAACGTGGACCGAAATGGCTCATTTACGAACTAAACCTACCTGCTGGCAAAATACACATGTGTGCAAACTTTCAACCTTCTATCTCAATTCGTTCAAAAGATAGAACGATTACAACAGACAGACAGAAGGGCAGACAGACACACAGGCGGACAGACAGACAGACAGACGCTAAATCGACTTAGAATTTTACGCTGATCAAGAATATATATACTTTGTTGGGTCTGACATAAGTATTACGAGGAGTTACAAACTATTTGACAAAGTTACTATGCCCTCCATAGCATGGTAAAGGGTATAATACTATGAAGTTACCCAAACCTCTAACCATAGTCTGTGAACAGGTCATCAGGAGACGATCATTTTTTTACGGAAATCACTAAAATATTTAATTTTTCAATTCTGCCTTGTTAAGGCGAAGATCACATGTTTTCGCCTGACTTGGAGGAAATTTATTTTCCTGCGATTTTTTATAAAATAAGCAAAAATTCACAAAAAGAGAAAATAAATGCCAAATTTTCTCACGGATTTTCCCAAAATGAAAAATTTTACAATTCCTTAAAATAAATTTGAAATCAAAGGCTATTATGTATTTTGAGCGATTGGTCCGTCTGTGTGACCTGTTTCTCTACCATCCAGTCCAATTGGTTTTGTTAAATTCCGAAAGAAAAATCAATTTAATTAAAATTAAACAAAATTCCAAAATACGTTTTTTGCAACATTTCAGTAATTCATTACAAAATATAACCAAAGCAATAAAACATTCAAAAAGTTCTCTCTTAGCCCCATTCAATGGCCGCAGGATGTCTCGGGCAAATACCAACGAATTCCTCATTATCCCTTCATTTAATAAAAATCCAAGTCATTTCAAAATATCGCCGGTACTTAAAGTTGTCTTTCCTTCCTTGTCTTGCAATAAAAATTGTTTTTTTCCTTTTAGACGTTGTTTTTGTTGCTGTTGTTGTTTTTGGCATGCTCTGCATATATCTATATTATATGGCATACCAACAATGCCGGCATTTTTTTCTAAAAAGGTACGTCCCACTTTTTTCTCAAAAGAGACTAGCACAATCTCTCTCTTTCGTTTACAGCTGCTCTCCCAATTACAGTTTAATGGGAACCTTTCGAATCAGAATATTAAAAATTGACCATTACCAGCTGTTGGGAAGTCACAACAGCTGTTTAGTCAGTACTCAGATTCTCTTGCTCTCTCTTTCTGTCTCTCTCTCTCTGAAATACACATTATTTTCTCTATTCCCTAACCACTGACAACTTTGCAAGTCATCATTGTTTCCTAACGGGGCAATGTGTGTGTGTATTTTGTTCGTGCCAAAGGAAAGTCAGAGAGAGTCCTCACAACCATGACCATCTGATTTCTGTTGTAGCTATCGATTTTTCACATGTGTCTGTGAAAACAGCTGTTTTCAGCTGTTTCTATACGGATTTCTCTGTCCGAAAAACATCTGCCTTGTCTTTACAGACCAAAAAAGCTTCTCTCCTAAGGTTCTCAGCGATTTAAGGGCTGAGTTTCTCAGAAAACGAAAAAAAAAGAAAATCCCCTAACAGAAAAAAAGCCGCATACTCGTTCAAGTTGACGACGATGACGACAGCATTGTTGCCAGCGAGTTATAGGTTAGGAGTGTTTTTGGAGTACCCAAAAACGAATGAAAACCCCAAAAGAGAAACTTGACAAAAGTCCGAAGAAACCCGCAAAAGAAAATAGGAAATAGGTTGATGATGAAAAGGAAATGTGAGAAAGAACTGAAAGAATCCAAATTCGATTTTTCACAAGTGTTCAAACGCACACACACACACTCACACAAACTCTATGAGACACACTTTCTTGTCTTCCCAATCTTCCCAGTGACGGACGACTGGTTCAATTAATGTCGGACCAAGAGTGTTAAAAGGTTTCTGATGTTAATTTTTGTTTCGTTGGTTTTTTTTTTCTTTTCTTCTTTTTAAGGGAATTAATTAAAAAGCTAAATAAATACTTAAAAGAAAAAGGTAAGAAGGTGTGAGTTTAAAGGCGAACTGGTGTTGATGATATATTACGACAATTTAACCCAGCCAACATATTTGAATCAATTTTGTTCAATATGACTAACATCGAAGCTAGAAAGTTTCAATGAAAGAAAAAGGACTTTCGATAAGAAGGTCCAGGAAAGTAGATCGAGTATCAACTTCAAAATATATTTGAAAAATTAAAAAACATTGTGTCACTGATTTAAAAAATACAACTTCTGTTTGGATGACCATTCAAAATATAATAAAAAAATCTATTATTTAAGTTTAAAAAAAAATGGAAATAAAACGATGGTAAGAATCCAAACTTAAATAATTCTGAAATAAAGGTCCAGAATTCGAATTATAAGCCTTTCTAAAAATACAAATTCGAAAGATTTCGAATTCAAACATCTTTTATCCTTCAAAAAAATTTGAATAATTCATTAATTGGGTCCCCATAGTCCTTTCCCAAATATTCAGAAGAAAAAAGATTAAAGTTCCAATTCAAAAAAAAAAAATAGAATAATACAATAATTGGGTCCACATAGGGTCCCCCATAGTCCTTTTGCAAATATTTTTTAAAACTACACAATTGTTGTCATCTAATCCATTGAAAAAGCCTTTTGAATGAATTTTAAATATTGGATTTAACACCAACCTTAAACCTGCGATAATCTGCCAAAAAAGTATTAAAAAAATAAATTCGAAAATATTTAATAAAAACTCCATGAGTATCGCTCCGATAATCATTTAAGTAATATTTCTAAAGATTCCCATATTTTACTGTTTCTAGCGTCAATGCAATTACTCTAAAATCTTGCCTTTTCACAGCGGTTCGGTTGGCAACCAAATATACATTTGGTGCATACTTTAAGGTGACCTCCAAGAGTAGATGACTTAAACAAATTTTCTTCATTAATATATATAAAAAATTTCCATATATTTTATACGCGATCTCTTGAGCATTATTTTGTGGTTCTAAATGTCGATGTGGTGCCTATTTTTAGGCTTCCCATTTCATATTGGTCAAACAACGACATTCTACACCCTAACGAAACCGGGCATAGCTTCCAAATGGGGAGATCATGACTAGACTATTTCTGACTTCCCTAAAACAACGGAGCGACGAAAGAGATCGAAGGCTTTTTAATGTGAGAACAAATATATCCAACCTCTCTCCCCCTTCTTATGGGAGTAAACAGTCCCACATCAAGAGGTTATGTGACTACAACGGCTATAATTTTTTTCTTTAAAATCTTAATCTTCCCTGCTTATTATTCTCTCTCTGTCTTATGTTAGCTCATTAGGATGGAGACATTAGATCTAAAGATCTCTGATATACTCGTAGTAAATGTCAATTAGAGCAGCTATGCCATCTTTTAGCTGAAACTAAGTCCTAGGGCATTACTTTTCCTGGCAAAACAATTCTCTGTAGGCATAATTTTTAGATAGGGCTTAAGTGGTGCCTTCTCTTGGGTTTTCGATGCATTTTGAGTTTCACGGATGGAAATTTAGACTATCGATTTGTGCGATATTGTTTATTGTTACCTTTAAATATGCTTAATAATCATTGATTTCTCAATTGAATGTCAATACGGTGCCTACTTTTAGGTACACAACATTGTAGTTGTAAGTTCATGTCAAAATATACATAGGATCTTATTAAAGATACATTCAACTCTCTACTGAGATCTTAATTCGTAGATATTCATGCCATTTTAGAATGTGGTGCCTATATTCTTGTAAAAAACGAATTCTTTCTCTGTGCTTATATTGTAAATGATTTCTTAATAATTTTATTTTGAGAAAATAGTGCATACTTTTAGGTATTATGTGTAAGGTTTTAATATATCTTGACCTATATATAATAGTATTTTATTCTCTGTAGATGTATTATAAAAACCATTTATACTTCAACTTTGTTCTTCGAAGGTGTTTTGAATATTGATTTCTGGAATTAAGATTTTAAGTGGTGAGTTCTTTACTTATATAATAAGTATTTATGTCATTGTTTGACGAAACGGGAATTAAGCTTCATTACAATAAATTGTGTAACCACTTACGGATAAAGAGACTAGTTAAAAGGGGTACCTAGTTATATTTTTAGGTATTTTTAGCCATATTTTTGGCTAAAACGTGAGATTGTGTAGCATACTTTTAGGCTTCCTAAGTGTCAGGGGCCATTTTCTGCAATTTAAGTTTGATTCTTTTACAAATCCAATATACCTTCATATTTATTTTCAAAAACATTTCTGTAACATCTAATTTTGGGAAATTTTGGGAATCACCCTAGCTTCCTAAGGATTTGAAGTAGTTTGATAAATTTTTACTCAAATGTGTGTTTGATCTGCAGGACTTTTGGTAATGATAATGGGCTTCACGCTTACGCTTAGCCCCCATATAACTGTACCTCCCTATATTCGGTATTTTGATTATTTTAGCTACATTATTCATCGGAATTACAACCTGCGACAGAATATTGTCTATGCATGTCCGTAGAGCCCCCATGGTATAATGGTATATTCCGGTACTCGGTTATTTTAGGATTTTAACAGAATTTTTAACGAATTCTAATTTTAATTAATTTTTTTAAATTTCCAAATGTTAGAGGATATTCAAAGTTCCTCCCAGTCGAACTTCTTCTTTTTTTTAAGTTCAGTTATATTTTATTGAGACTTTTTTTTATCAATAAGATGACAATTAAAACAATATAATGAGATTCGTAATAAAATATGTTGCCTACTTCTAGGCTTCATATGGTTAGGATAGTGATTTGAATTCGTAATAAAATATGGGGCAAACTTCTAGGCTCCATAGGCTCACTATAATCTTTTATTTAGTTTTTAATAATTTTCTACCGAATTTCTTGAAAATCGAAACTGCAATCAAATGTGAAAATGGTGCCTAGTTTCAGGACTTCTTTTGATCTAGTTATGTGAGGCTGTCTTTCATATTTTTTCTTTTTAATATGAAATTTTGAGCAATTGAAGGCCTACCATTGGCCCTTCTTTTCGAAAATTTTGTAATAATTCGACTATTTATTTCTTCTCGCCTTTTGCTTTGCTGGGAATGGCTGATACTTTTGCCTTACCTTAACCCCCACAATGAAATAAAGAAAGAAGAACAGAAAAACACGTCTAAAAACTGACAACCAAAGTAAAGAGTACATGACAAAGAATGAAGAAGAGAGAGAAAAAATGGAATCCCTTATGCAAGGAAGTTTAACAAAAATTCATTTTATTTTACCTTAGTTTTAAGCTGATATTCTTGTTGGATTTTGGATTTTTTTTCTATATTAGAATTACAATTATGCTGGTGTTTTTCTGGCTTTAATTTATCGACAAAAAAAAAACTTTGCAAAATTGTCTTACAATGGATGGAGAAGAAAAAGCATTAATTTTTTGTTGTTGGTTTTTTTTTTTGGCTGCGGCTGCTGATGCTTAGCTTCGGCTTTTACGTATATATTTTCTTTTCGACTAGCGTTAAAGCGTTTAGGCAATTGAATATATTTTTTATTATTTTTTTGGTTTTACGAATTTACTAATTTGGTTTTTATTATCACTTAAGCTTTAGACACATAAAATGGACTTTTTTGCCTGCTTCGCTGCTTGCTGGCTTTGGTTGGAAAATATCCTGGGTTTTGTTGTTGCTTCTTATACAACTTTAATAAGGTGTGCTTTAAAGGGGTTCGTTTTATTTTTTGGTTTTTTCCAGATTTTTTTTCTGCTTGCCTGGGTTTGTTTTGGCTTCCAAGAAAATCTCACATAAATAATTTCGTATTTATTTCATAATAATTTATTTTCCTTTCGTGGCGAAACCGAAATAAACTTTAGACGGATATTGATTTTTTTGCTAAACTTTAAAGAACTCTTTTTTTCTCTGGTGTCGTAGCGACGCAGGGGTGTCGGATATATAATTTTTTTCTTGGCCTTTTGCCCCTTTCTCGGTTGGTTGGATGCTTGGCTCAGCTGCAGTAATAATTTTTCAATCAGTCAATTCGTTCGGTCAGTCTTTTTTTCCCAAGGAATTGAGTCTGAATTTATTTCTTTTGGAGAATCGGAGAATTTCACAAGATTTTTAACATATTTTCATGTCATGTCATTGCATGGACACGCACACACACGTACACACGAATTGCAGAGATTTTTCTCCAATTACTTTTGCTGCTGCTGTTGTTGGCCGTTGGCTTTTCCACACACAGATTGATTTATGTATTTTTGCCTATATTTCTTTCCTTTAACCGGCTTTATATTGATTTAATTGTTGTTATTTTTAGGGTTCTGCCTTTTTAAGCTCACAGTTCGCTTAATACTGAATTGGTGGTCACAGCTTTTGGCAGTTGTACTACCAGGTCGAAGCTTTTTTTCTGTGCCCCAACACATCCTCCTCCTCCCCGCCCCTTTTCCCATCCTTCGATACTGGCCTGCCTGACACATACAAAGTTTCCAATTACTTTCTGTGGCCAAGAAGCACCACGAGAGGGGAACGGAGCGACGCAAGGGGGGTGACATTCAAATGAAGGGAAAGAGGTTATTGGTATTACAACATTGTTGGGTGGCCGACAGGCGGCTGGCCAAGTGCCTGCAAGTCGGTTTGTCATTCTGCAGTATTCTTACTCAACATGTGATATCTTTTGGTGGTGTTGTTGTTGTTTTTGTTGCTGCTGCTGTTATCGTCATTGGCTTTTGTTGGTCTTCTGTTCGATGCCAGTAACCCTGGTGGCGTTTTCTGCGCAAACTCCTTTCTGCCGAATGGGTCGAAGCTGAATTTCGGAATCTCATTCTGTGGCACTCACCATTCACTGTTAGACATTTACTCAGTCAGCTGGGTTTGAAATAAAATATCAGCTGTTTTTTTTTTTTTTTGGATGGGGAAGAACACTTTTTGAATTGGGGGAAATTTAAAGAAAAAAATATGTGAAAAATAAAAAAAAAATCAGAATTTCCATTAATTTAATAATCCTTAATTCAAAAATAGCCAAAAAAAAGAATTTTAGAAATTAAAGAAAAATAGATAACAGCTGTCACATACGCAACACCAAGAAACGACGTACCGATAACTTTCGATAAATTGACTGTTTGGAAAGAAATAAATGGATTTTGTGGATTTTTTTTTTTAAATTTGGTAACTAAGGACCAGGACGATTTTAAAGAAATACCTAGTAAAAAATATTAAGTTCTTCCGGGCCGAACTTTCAATAACCTACACCATTAGCTAAAAAAAATCATGAAAATATGATCAAAATATCGAATAACGGGAGATGCCGTTATATGGGGACTACACCAGTTAGTGGATCTTTAGAGAATATTTTTTGCAGAGAGAGAGGGAGAGAGAGAACCAAACTCAAAATGTTTCAACTGAAATGGTTGAAAATTGTGGTAGAAACCTTGAAAATACCGATAATGTGGAATAAAACGACCGATAAATTGGGATATTGCTTAGGTTTGGTCCATTTATGCCAAACTCTAAGAAAGAAGAGTCTGTAGCATGGTAGAAGAATTTAAGTAGACGCGTCGACACAGCTGCTGGGACAATGAACTGTCAAACTAATTTTGCAATTGAAAATGTTGAATGAAAAATTATTTACATTTGTAAACAAAAAATTTTGAAAATTCCAAATTATATTAACCTCCGAACGACGTTGTATAAGAAAACATATATCATATCTACTTATATTTGAATAAACATTTAAAAATGTTTGACATATCAATGTTCCCAAGCGTTGATGCATCTACCTGTATTTTTCTACCATGGTCTGTAGTCTTTGATAAACCGATAGTTTTCGATAAACCGATTGTTAGACAAACAAGTAAAAAAGTTGTAAATTCAGCCAGGCCAAATTTTGAATACCCTCCACCATTTGGAACGATTTTGACAATTTTCAAAAAAATTAAATCCGATAAAAATTCTGTTAAATTAAATGTCGCCGTTATTTTAGGGTCTATATGACGACGTAGACCTGCATAGGCAACTTTTATCAGCATTCAAATGCGAAACGTGAAAAAAATCGGTGATTAATGTCGCTAAAATCGTCAAAATACCGAATATGGGGAGGTACCTTTATATAGGGGATATACAAAAACGTGGACCTGCACAGACAATTTTCTGTCACAGACTGTAGTTCCCATTATAAACTCTAAATACGTAATTTGAAACAATTCTGGTGAATATTGACGTTAAAATCATCAAAATACCGGATATTGGGAGGTACCCTTGTATGGGGGCTATACGAAGCCATGGACCTGCACGGACAATTTTCCGTATTGGGCTTAGTATCCCCTAGGAACTTCAAATACTAAATTTAAAACAATTCTAAAATGGCTAAAATCATAAAAATACCAGGAGGTACCGTTATATGGGGGCTATACGAAGACCTGTAGCGAACATATTTTAGCGGAGAGAAAACAGAACTAAAAATGCGAAGTTTCAGCTAATCTGGTTGAGAATTGTGGCAGGACCCCTTAAAATTAAGATTAACTGTTCGTTATTGAGTCTCCTGCAGGCACCATAATACTTGACATAAGCTATTCCAAACTTTAGACGACAATACTCGCCGTGAATTTCACAGAAACTCCAATGCCAAATTTGGATGTTTTTTTTAAATAAAAATTTACTAAATTCCGCTTTCCTTCCGAGAAACCTTCATTCCACCATTTTTAAACCCTCTAACATTTTTTTTTTTTTTGGGGGGGGGGGGTCTTTCCGTTTATAACACCTCGAAATATACATTTTAGACCCCACAAAGTATATATATTCTTAATCAGCATAAGGTTCTATATTGATTTAAGGATGACCGTTCGTCTGTCTGCCTGTCCGTCCGTCTCTCTGTCTGTGGAAATCACTCTAGTTTCCGAACGAATTGAAGTAGGTTGATAAAATTTTACCCAAATGTGTGTGTTCACCTACAGGAGTTTTGGTATTGAAACTGGGCTATACAGTTTAGTTATAGCCCCCATATAACGGTAGCTCCCTATATTCGCTATTTTGCGGATTTTAGCAACATTGTTCAATGGCATCGTTTCTAATTTCGTAATGATAGTTCGTAATGGGCACTACTGTCTGTGACGGAAAATTGACTATGGAGGTCACCGTTTTTTGTATAGCTCACCCATATAACGGTACCTCTCGATATTCAGCGACATTATTCACCTGAATTGTTTCAAAATTCGTATTTGAAGTTCCTATTGGGTACTACAGTCTATGACAGATAATTGTCTAAGCAGGTCCAGATCTTCATATAGCCACCATATAACGGTATATTCCGTATTTTGATGAGCTTAGAGACATTATTCACTACAAATAGCGATAACTCCCCAAATTCGATATTATTAAAATTTTAACAAATTTTTGTTAATGGATTTAGATTTTTATTGTTTTTATGTTTTCTTTTTTTTAAATGTATTATTTTTTTATTTGTTTATTTATTTTTTTTTTTGAGCGGTTAATATCTCTATTCGATATTTTTAAGATTTTAACACATTTTTAATGGATTTAGAATTTTATTTATTTATTCATTTTTTTTTTTAATTTATTACTATTATTTATTATTATTATTATTATTATTATTATTATTATTATTATTATTATTATTATTATTATTATTATTATTATTATTATTATTATTATTATTATTATTATTATTATTATTATTATTATTATTATTATTATTATTATTATTACTATTATTATTATTATTATTATTGTTATTATTATTATTATTATTATTATTTATTATTATTATTATTTTATTTATTTATTTATTTATATATATATTTTTTTTTTTAATTTCTAAATTTGTTCGAAATGTTGGAGTTTATTCAAAGTTCAGCCTTGCCGAACTTACTGCTATTTAACTTTTTTTTCTTCAAATATTTCTTCCATATTTAAATGACCTCTTCCTCCAGTCTGCACCTGTCCAAAGGCTGCAACAAATGTAACATTCAATGGAAAATGCAAAAATAGATTTTCTTCTCTAAAAACCTCATTACAAACAAATATGATTAATATGATTGCATACTTTTGGGCTGTAAACACATTATGTGACCAACAAATCCAAGCAAAGAAATAAAAATCCTTATGGAGTCCCCACACCCTTCAGCCACTCGTTAAAGGGCGGTTAACACATTCCAACTGCCAGAGAAGAGGAGGAGAATGGGGAGCAGATGATACTTTCCTTTTGCATTCATACACAGAGTCGGCACAAAATATGATCTCAAGATGTGCTCGTCACAATGTTTGAAGAACATTTGCTGAGAAGGCAGTGATGGCCAGCAGCCCTTGAAGGGGCCCACATCAACCACACACAAAGAAAGAAAAAGGAATTCTTTCCAACTTTCCATGCCCTACAAAGGAGGGGAGGGGAGAAGAGATAGGGGTCTACATTTTATTGTATTTATTCAATGACATTTTCTATATTCGTCAATGTTGTTGATAATTCACTGAGATATCTATCTGAAATGAGGAGGATGATGGCGCTGTTGTTGCTCTTGGTATTGTGGCCTGGCTCTGAGCTCGGGAAGACACGGCAAGACGTTGTTGATAGCTCTTTGAGCCAACTCAATGATTTCTGAAATAAAACACATCTGAGTGCACTTCAAGGAAGATTAAAATGGAAAAGCTCCTGCTGCTGCTGCCAGTCGTGGTAACGGTGAATGTAAATGCTTTTCTGCGAGTGTGTATGTGATTCGCTGTGTATAGATTTGTGTTGATTCTAAGGATATTTAGAACCTTGTAATGGCTTTCTTTTCACATCATATGGTCCGGGCAAGAAAGACCGTACGAACGAAAGAAAGAAAGCAATAAGGTGATTGATGTTTACCATCATCATTATGGTGTTTAATTCACAGACAAATTTCGTTTTCTTACAACGGAATAAAAATATCCTTTTAAAGGGGATTAATTAAAATGACACTTCCTGAAAGTAGGCTTTAATTTTTGACAAAATTGTATACAAACGCTTTCGCTTGGAAAAGAAGATTCATGACAATTTAAATTGTCATAAATAAAGGAGAAACATAATTTTCCTTAAAGTATGCAATAATTTTTATCATATAAAATTTATAAATTAAACATAGTTATTTAAAATTTTAAATAATGAAATATAAATAATTTCTCAGTGGCTAAGCCAATACAAAGTGATCCCCAAAAGTATGCACTAAATTATGGACATTTAAATCATAATTTGCTGCAATCAAGCACTTGTCGGATGTTGATAATAATTCCTTATTATCGCTAACACATGTTATTTTTTGGAAACATATTTCAACATTTTCTAATTTTAGCGAAACATTTTTAAGTCTTAAGGGCCTTATCTTCCGCAAAAACAACATCAAGCCCCAAAAGTATGCTCTTCAAATGATGTCATTAAAAACAAGCATTTTCTATTTATTTCTCACAATTTCTTGTTTTAACAAATAACTTCATGTGTAATTGGCTGGCCAGACCTACTCACCTACCACACACACACAATTATCTGCCCAATTAACCTTGTCCAATACGCACACACACACATACACATCAATCATACACAAAATTGAATAACAACGCAAACATGTTTTGGACAATGTATTTCATTAATAAATTAATGTTAACAACTTCTCAACGAAATGTCTTGCAATTCAAGACGGATGATTAATTTCAAGTTCATGTTTTTCTCGCCCACACGCACGCAGCACAGACGCAGCTGGCAGACGAATAATAATTCAAGTGGAAAGCTCAAAAATTGTGTAATGAATTTTAAAAACAACAAAAAAAAAATTAAAATTGTGAATGTGTCCAGATTCCGAAGGCTTCTGGGAACTCTGCTAAAACTTTTCTATAGAAGAAAGTTCATCCGATGAAATTTTCCACAGAAGAAAGTTTATCCGATGAACTTTTCTATAGAAAAAAGTTCATCCGATGAACTTTTCCATAGAAGAAAGTTCATCCGATGAACTTTTCTATAGAAAAAAGTTCATCCGATCAACTTTTCCATAGAAAAAAGTTCATCCGATGAACTTTTCTATAGAAGAAAGTTCATTCGATGAACTTTTCTATAGAAGAAAGTTCATTCGATGAACTTTCTATAAAGGAAAATTCATCCGATGAACTTTCTATAGAAGACATTCATCCGATGAACTTTTCTATAGAAAAAAGTTCATCCGATGAACTTTTCTATAGAAAAAAGTTCATCCGATGAACTTTTCTATAGAAAAAAGTTCATCCGATGAACTTTTCTATAGAAAAAAGTTCATCCGATGAACTTTTCTATAGAAAAAAGTTCATCCGATGAACTTTTCCATAGAAAAAAGTTCATCCGATGAACTTTTCCATAGAAAAATCTTCATTCGATGATCTTTTCCATAGAAAAAAGTTCATTCGATGATCTTTTCCATAGAAAAAAGTTCATCCGATGAACTTTTCCATAGAAAAATCTTCATTCGATGATCTTTTCCATAGAAAAAAGTTCATTCGATGATCTTTTCCATAGAAAAAAGTTCATTCGATAAACTTTTCCATAGAAAAAAGTTCATTCGATGAACTTTTCCATAGAAAAAAGTTCATTCGATGAACTTTTCCATAGAAAAAAGTTCATTCGATGAACTTTTCCATAGAAAAAAGTTCATTCGATGAACTTTTCCATAGAAAAAAGTTCATTCGATGAACTTTTCTATAGAAAAAAGTTCATCCGATGAACTTTTCCGTAGAAGAAAGTTCATGAGATGACATTTTCTATAGAAGAAAGTTCATCCGATTAACTTATCCATAGAAAAAAGTTCATGGAAGAAAGTTCATCCGATGAACTTTTCCACAGAAAAAAGTTCATCCGATGAACTTTTCTATACAGAAAAAAGTTCATCCGATGAACTTTTCTATACAGAAAAAAGTTCATCCGATGAACTTTTCTATACAGAAAAAAGTTCATCCGATGAACTTTTCTATACAGAAAAAAGTTCATCCGATGAACTTTTCTATACAGAAAAAAGTTCATCCGATGAACTTTTCTATACAGAAAAAAGTTCATCCGATGAACTTTTCTATACAGAAAAAAGTTCATCCGATGAACTTTTCTATACAGAAAAAAGTTCATCCGATGAACTTTTCTATACAGAAAAAAGTTCATCCGATGAACTTTTCTATACAGAAAAAAGTTCATCCGATGAACTTTTCTATACAGAAAAAAGTTCATCCGATGAACTTTTCTATGCAGAAAAAAGTTCATCCAATGAACTTTTCTATACAGAAAAAAGTTCATCCAATGAACTTTTCTATGCAGAAAAAAGTTCATCCAATGAACTTTTCTATACAGAAAAAAGTTCATCCGATGAACTTTTCTATACAGAAAAAATTTCATCCGATGAACTTCTTTCTATTCCGATTTTTTTTAATTTCACTTTCTCGGATACACATTTCATTCTCTCCTTGGCCTGAATTTTTCCAAAAAAAATATCAATTTACTTATTGCCTGAAAATAGGCTTTAATATTCCATCACTTCCCACACACAATTAAAAATAAATTCCTAAATAAATTGTTAATTAATAATTCCAATTATTGTGATTATTGCTTTCATAGTTTTTGTTGCTGCTGCTGCTATGATTATTAATGTATTAATAATAACTCTCTTAAGCAGTGAAATCCTATAGCTTCCTGATTACAACTCATAATTAAGCAAATTATAGCTGATCGCAAGCGTTAATTATATTATTAGGCTCATTTTGGCTTAGCCATACAAAAGGATTCAATTAACATTGTGTGTTGCACAATAGTTCGATTACACTTAAATCTGATTTGATTCCAGGAAAATAAAAAAGAAAATAGAACACATTTTGTTCTCAGCCTTGACATATACTTTAAAAAATATCTTACTGGATTTTTGTTTCTTGTTTTCTTAGGTTATATTTTTTCGAAGTTTATTTCGATGTGTCGACGGAGCAGTTTAAAACAACGCACATCCAGTTGCTATTAAATGCCTTTGTTTATGACACAGCCCCAAAAGTAGGCAATACAATTTCACGCTTAATCGAATGCCTAATCTAAAGTTATTAGACAATACCGGAAATTGCAAATGTTAGGCAATGAAGCGGAAATTGGACAACAAGAATAAAGAAATTGGATATAGTTTGTTAGCTGTTTGTGAGAGCGAAAAATGTGTTGCATACTTTTAGGAATAGAACACAAAAAATGTGTTTTTTTCTATAAATAAAAAAAATTTAGAGAAATAAAATAAGAAATCAATGACAATTTTTCATTTCTTAAGAAAACCCTTAAAAATTAACAAATTATTGCCTATTTTTAGGCTTTTGTGGAAATGTTATTTCTCAAAACTTTGAAAATTGCCATATGAAAAATACTTTTAAACCAATTTCAATTCAAATTTCAATTTCAATTCAAATTTATTGAGTCTTTGTTTCTTTTTTAACACGAACATCTTTTAAACCAACTTAAATTTTAATTTCCTTAAAGAAAACGTATATTTTACTGCCTACTTTTAGGCCTAACCAGTTGTTTACTTAATAAATAACGACATATTAAAGAATCTCTTTTCCACACAAAGGTAAATATCGGCCTGTCCTCCTTTTGTAACACCAGCTATAACTTCGACTTTCTTTTCCCCCGTTTTTTTTCCGACTACCTCCTCCTCCATCCCCCATAAACGTAAATATTCTTTTACGTTCCAAAATGTATTAATTCATGGCATATTTTTAGTTATAATTCTCCATTATATACAATGACTTTCAAGGTCATTTGGCAACAAACAGCAACAACAACAACAACGACAACACGAATCACAACCAAATGAAATGAAACTGACAGCGATCATGAGAATGAAGACAATTTGCTGGGTGGTATTAAATGTAACTTTTATGGCATTTCCCAGAGCCTAATATATTAAATCACTGAGAGTGTGTGCGTGCGTGATGAGTGTGTGTGTGTGCCCGTGATTATATCTGTTATTAAGGCAGCCGGGCTGGCAGTTAGGCGTGTATGATTGTGTGTTTTTATTATTCTTATTTTTGTGATTTATTTACGTTAGACAGTGGTGACATGCAATAAACAACAGAAACACAAGGAATAACAGCCAGCCAACCAACAACAACAACACCACGAACACGAATAACAAAAATAATAACAAAAACCAAAAGCAAATGAAAACAAAACACAAAAACACTAACAATTACATTGTCATTACACACACACTCACACACAGAGAACAATCTCAGCTGGTATGGCGTTCCACTTGTTTTCTTAATCTATATTGTATGGCATACCTTTAGGCTGTAAAAAAAATAAATAATTTAGAAGTACGACATTAGAAGCACTTACAGTTTATTTCCCTTGCAGAAAAAAATGGAGTCTTGGGTAAAATTTAATTTCCTGACTTAAGCATGGGAAGATCCTCTTAGAAGCAGGCGAAAAATAAAGAAAAGTCCGGCAAAGAAGGCATTGAAATTAATTACAATAAATATTTTACCAAGATGAAAAGGGCCGAAGACGTAACAACATTTTGGCTTTTAATTTGCTTAACTAAGGACTCATTACTTTTGGATTTCCTTGATGACGTCAAAAAGGGGAAATTGGAATTGGATTTTTTTTCTGGGGGTAGATTTTTATACCCTCAGCCATATGGCTAGAGAGGGAGGGTATATATCACTTGATACGGCCATAACCTGCCTCATCGAAATAACGGTTTTAGACCCTCGGTCTCTTTGGACAAAAATCCATTTCAGGACATTTGGAGTCGAACTAGCGATGTTCGTCCATCTGTCTGGCTGTTGCGCACGATAACTCTCGAAGGAAGTATCCGATTTGATCCAAACTTAGTACAGCGTAATATAATTATCAAACTTAGATCGAGTTCGGATATGAGCAATATAGGTCCATTCCTTCTGGTACCTCCCGTATAAAATTACAACGTTTTCAAATAAAATAATTATCTACACAAAAAGAGAAAGGATAATCCGATTCTGCTTCAACTTTGCAAATCCTAATATTTGCATCAGTGCTAGGTCTGGTGCAAAAATGGACAATATCGGTCCACTCCATCAATTACCTCCCCCACAAAGGCTCAAAATTTGGAATAATTATAACTTTTATAACATGTGATGTGAGAGTCCGATTGTCTTCAAATTACACACATGACAACATTTTCATTTACCCAAGATGTGGTGTGAAAATGGAATATATGGGTCCACACCTTCTGGTACCTCCTCCACAAAGGTTCCAAAATTTTGAATAATCATGAAGCCCATTAAACACGAAATTAATATCCGATTCCATTCAGACTTGGCACATCTCAATATTTCCATCAAGACAAGATTTGCTATAAATATGGTAGAGATCGGACCATTCTTTCTGGTACCTCCCCCACAAAGGGTCGAAATTTTGAATAACAAAAACGATCGTAAGATCCGAAATAAGCTTCCGATTCTCTTCAAATTACATACATCACAGTATTTTTATTAAACCAAGGTGTGGTGTTAAAACGGGATACATCGGTCCCCTCCTTCTGGTACCTCCCCCACAAAAGGTCAAAATTTTTAATATTCATGGAGCTCATAAAACACGAACTTAACATCCGATTCCATTCAGACTTGCCATATCTCAATATTTCCATCAACACAATATCTGTTATAAATATGGTAGAGATCGGACCATACCTTCTGGTACCTCCCCCACAAAGGGTCAAAGTTTTGAATAACCAAAACAATTATAAAATCCGAAATAAGCTTCCGATTCTCTTCAAATTACACACATCACAGTATCTTTATTAACCCAAGGTCTGGTGTAAATATGGGATATATCGGTCCCCTCCTTCAGGTACCTCCCCCACAAAGGGTCAAAATTTTTAATATTCATGGAGCTCATAAATCAGGAAATTAAGATCCCATTCTATTCAGACTTGGTAAATCTCATTATTTCCATCAACACAATATCTGTTATAAATATGGTAGAGATCGGACCATACCTTCTGGTACCTCCCCCACAAAGGGTCAAAGTTTTGAATAACCAAAACAATTATAAAATCCGAAATAAGCTTCCGATTCTCTTCAAATTACACACATCACAGTATCTTTATTAACCCAAGGTCTGGTGTAAATATGGGATATATCGGTCCCCTCCTTCAGGTACCTCCCCCACAAAGGGTCAAAATGTTTAATATTCATGGAGCTCATAAATCAGGAAATTAAGATCCCATTCTATTCAGACTTGGCAAATCTAAATATTTCCATGAACAGAAGATCTGCTAAAAAGGTTGTAGAGATCGGAACATTCCTTCCGGTACCTCCCCCACAAAGGGTCGAAGTTTTGAATAACCAAAATGATCGTAGAATCTAAAATGAGCATCCGGTTCTCTTCAAATTACACACATCACAATATTTTTATTAACCCAAGGACTGGTGTGAAGATGGGGTATATAGGTCCACCCCTTCTGGTACCACCCCCATAAAGAGTCAACAGTTTGAATTATCATAACTCAAGACTTGAGGTATACATCTGTCGACAAAACCGACTGATACTATTTTACTTGTTCTGCTAGAATTCGAAACAACTGGCCAAACATTAAATATCAAGAGAAATGATTATTTTTTGCCCTGCCACAAAAATGTCCTTAAATGGAAGGCTTGGTTTCAGGACTATTTTTTTTTTTCAAAAAAAAAATGAGGACATAATGTCCTATTAATATCTTGACACTCGAACAATACCAATCCCAGCCAATGCATGAAAGTGCCCTTCGAGTGTGAAACATGTCCGTGAACATCAAAAAAGGATAAAAAATGCCAACAACAAACAAATGTCCTTAATTGAAAAAAAAGAAAATAATAACCAAACACAAAAGGGGAAGATAACATAAAAATAGCAACAATCATGGAGAGCAGACTGGAAATGCTTTCAAATAAACAAAACAATGGCCAAACAAGCAGCCAGTCAGTCGGTGGGAGGGAGGGAAAAAAGCCAACAATGAGACAAAATCATCAATGGAAGAGAAAATAGGCATAGACATCAAAGGACTCGGTGTATCGCCTTCGAAAACAAACAATTCCGATGTTGGAAGGTTTGACAACATGTTTTCCTCTCGGTATTTTTTTCCATCTCCTGTGACATACACAGACACTCACTGAAGGTCATGTCCTTAACACATCACACCCACACACCCACGCCAACCCCCCAAATGAGACCTCAAATATCTTAACTTGGATTAACTGCAGCCACTTTCAATTTCCCTGAGACACCAAGAATCCACTTCAAGTCATTATTTCGGTAATGTCCCAGAGGCAAATGTTCAAATGGCTGTGAAAGCAAATAAATAAACAAAGCGCCAGCGAGCAAAGCAGACAACAGCCACCCGAAAAATGTTGAGAACGGTGAGAACGTCGACATGGAACCAATTTACATTCTTCAGAGTCTCCAATGCCACTGTTTCAAATTAGCATCATTTATTATTTTGAAAAGTTCATCGGATGAACTCTCTTCCATAGAAAAGTTCATCGGATGAACCCTTTTCTATAGAAAAGTTCATCGGATGAACTCTTCTCCCATAGAAAAGTTCATCGGATGAACCCTTTTCTATAGAAAAGTTCATCTGATGAACCCTTTTCTATGGGAGAAGAGTTCATCCGATGAACCTTTCTATGGAAGAGAGTTTATCCGCCAAAGAAAAATTCATCGTTTTGCCAAAGAAAAATTCATCGGATGAACTTTTTCCTATGGAAAATTTCATCGGATGAACTTTTTGCCATAGAAAAGTTCATCGGATGAACTTTCTTCCACAGAAATGTTCGTCGGATGAACTTTCTTCCATAGAAAAGTTCATTGGACGAACTTTCTTGCATAGAAAAGTTCATCGGATGAACTCTCTTCCATAGAAAAGTTCATCGGAGGAACTTTCTTCCATAGAAAAGTTCATCGGATGAACTCTTTTCCTATAGAAAAGTTCATCGGGTGAACTTCTTCCATAGAAAAGTTCATCGGACCAACTTTCTTCCATAGAAAAGTTCATCGGATGAACTTTCTTCCATAGAAAAGTTCATCGGATGAACTTTCTTCCATAGAAAAGTTCATCGGATGAACTTTCTTTTATAGAAAAGTTCATCGGAAGAACTTTTTACGATATAAAAGTTCATCGGAAGAACTTTTTACGATATAAAATGGAAATGGAAAAGATCGGATGAGCTTTTTCCTAAACTTCATCAGATAAACTTTTTCTGTAGAAAAATTCGTCGGACTTTTTCCTTTAGAAATAGTTCATCGGATGAACTTTTTCCCATAGAAAAGTGTTGCAGGTCAGGAGGTGAGTATTTTTCGATTTTCTTATACATATACAGTTCCTGGTTAAAAAAAATCCACCTAATACCCAATTGTTGTCTCAGCTTGACAAATATGACCCCCATGTCTTTATCGTTCTGTGTAAACAAGACAAAACATTAATTACTCTTTTTTTGTTGTTCATTGTTGTTCTGCTCTGTTCTGTTCTGTTCGGTTGTACTAAATAAAATTTCAATTTGAAATAATGGCAGTCGGCAGAAAATGCCTGCAATAAAGAAAATACTAAGCCAACAAAACAAAACAACAACAACAAATTGCTTCTAACGAGGATCGAACAAGGTGGGGGCAGGACCTGGGCCTGGGCGCACAAATAGAGTGGCAGAAAGAGCAAACATTTTGAAAATTAAATAATTTCAACGCAAACTAGCCTTGCACAAACACACAACCCCCACGCACACACACACACACACATTGGCCCTTGCACAAGGCCTAACACAGATTCTAGTTCAAATATCATGGCTCACGCACACCTGTTCACTGAGGGAGGAGGATGCGGGTTAGGGCTTGGAACACTTGAAAATGAATCCTTTTAAATGGTTACACCTATCGTCGGCTGGTTGGTTGGATGGATGGATGAATGGAACTTGTCAAGTGTCGGTGTGACGGGCCTTACGAAATGTCAAAGTGAGAAGTGAGTTGGATAAGTGGAGAGAAGAGTGAGTGTGAGAGAGTGTGTGTGTGTGTGCTCAGGTTGTACATTTGATGGTTTGTTTGCTCCAGTTGTGTTCGTGTGTGAATGTGTGTGTGTGGAATATTTTAATTACAATTGTTGTTGCTGTTGTTATTGTTGTTATTATTATTATTATTATTGCATGTACAACAGAATAATAATGGTAGTTTAAATGGCAAAAGAGAAGCCAAGAGCAGCAAAGAGTAATGGAGTTATAAGGTTCATATGTTTGCCTACTTTTAGGCTGTTTTCGTTAGTGTTGTTTTTAAATGAGTGGCAAATGTAAATCCGTTTTTTAAATAGGCAATGAAAAAATGCCAAAATATGTTTCCCTACTGTGGCCATTTTTCAACACATGACCCCTCTCTGCCATCTTGTTTTCATTAACTTAACTGCAAATATTTAGGTTTAGTGTTCCGCAATAACGGATATTCCGAGTAACGGATATTTATATGAAATTCCTATTCTATTCATGTTGGCGTGTTGTTCACTTCTTATCGCATTTTTATTATCGTTTTGTGTTTGGGTGTTTCTCTTTGTAGCTCCAACGCCCCAGGCCCTTTGAAGGAAGAATGAGAAAGAAGTGCAAGCATGCAATGCTCAAAACTCCCTACCGAAAAGTAGGCAATGCAATTTTTCTTACCAGCACATGCATGTTATGCAGACCGACCGACTGGTTGGCTGGCCTGTAGATTGGTTGCCTGAATGTTAAGGGAAGTCATTGAAGGCTGACTAAGAGAGGTGTTTTAATAAATCGCTTCTTCATTGTGGTGCTTTTGAACATTTCCAAATATCAAATTTATTACCTTCCCATGAACATAAATTTTACTATAGCTTGAGAGGGTGAGGGAACAGACAAGAAAAAATGCCTTGAGGGTGTGCATTTTCTTTGGGAAAGATATAATTAGAAAATTACATTTCCGATGGGAATGATCAATTAACTTGTTTTCTGTGGAATACAAAGTCCATCTGATGAATCTTCTGTAAAGGAAAGTTCATCCGATGAACTCTTCTATAGAGAAAAGACAATCCGATGAGATCTTCTATAGAGAAAAGTCCATCCGATGAACTCTTCTATAGAGAAAAGTCCATCCGATGAACTCTTCTATAGAGAAAAGTTCATCCGATGAACTCTTCTATAGAGAAAAGTTCATCCGATGAACTCTTCCATGGAGAAATGTTCCTCCAATGAACTCTTTTATAGAGAAATATTCAATCGACGAACTCATCCGTAGGGAAATATTCTTCCGATAAACTCTTCTGTAGAGAAAAGTTTATCCGATGAACTCTTCTATAGAGAAATGTTCCTCCAATGAACTCTTTTATAGAGAAATATTCATCCGATGAACTCTTCCGTAGGGAAATATTCATCCGATGAACTATTCCGTAGAGAAAAGTTCATCCGATGAACTCTTCTAAAAAGAAACGTTTTTCCGATGAACACTTCTATACAGAAAAGTTCATCCGATGAACCCTTCCATACAGAAAAGTTCATCCAATGAACCCTTCCATAGAGAAATGAACTCTTCTATAAAGAAAAGTTTATCCGATGAACACTTCTATACAGAAAAGTTCAACCGATGACCTCTTGCATAGAGAAAATTTTATTCGATGAATTCTTCTACAAAGAAAAGTTCATCCGATGAATGAAAGATAAGGAAAAATTCATCCGATGAGCTCTTCTCTAAGGAAAAATTCATCCGATGAACTCTTCTATAATTAAAAGTTCATCCGATGAACTCTTCTATAAAGAAAAGTTCATCCGATGAACTCTTCTATAGAGAAAAGTTCATCCGATTAACTCTTCTATAGAGAAAAGTTCATCCCATGAACTCTTCTATGCAGAAAAGTCCACCTGATGAACTCTTCTATAGTGAAAAATTCATCCGATGAACTCTTCTATACAGAAAAGTTCATCCGATTTTTGCAAAAAAAAAAATCTTTGGAAAAACATCCCTAAATGGACTTCTCTTTTACCTGCCCTCTATATGTGTTATAGTTTCCTTACCGCAATTTTTTTCATGCCTCTTCGAAAATATCTAATTGGAATTTATTTGGTAGCCCATTAAAGTTACTTGAATACATCGGAATTCCACGTGTAACGACTACCGCAACGCATTGTTACGAAGAATTTAATGTCATGGCGTTTTCATTAGGAAGACCACATAATTTGTTGTAATACCTGATGCCCTGCTTGTTGCCAAGCTGAAGTTATTTGAAGCCATAAACGACCTAAATGACCCAGTCAGCCAATGGATGGCTACAAGTAGCTTGGGAGGAGTGGTGAGGTAACGCATAAAATTTTATGAACCCAACACCCTTAAAAATGTGGAGCAGCAACAGTCAGCAGTTTTATGTCGATGCCACTGCCAATATCTTTAAAAGGTTGCTCCAGAGAGGTCATCACAGATTGCCGCCATTGGCCAGATAGGGGGCTCCCATAAATGTTAAACATTTGCATAATTAATTTGCATGCCCATTCAGGCAGCCGGCTTGGGTTGCAATCGGCGAAAGAATTCCTGGTAGTAAAATATCAAAATTTTCCATTTCTCTTTTTTTTATTATTTTTATGTATTTTTCTTCTTCTGTTTTGCATTTTATTTAAATATGGCCAACAATTTGGTGCTTTTGTTGTTGTTGTTCATTTGTTTTTATTCTCGGGGAGAGAGGGCTTCATTAAACCCGAATGTTTTGGAAAATTAAATTTCTTTGCATCAGAAGCGCCTAAGGTTATGCTTCAAAACCATTTAATTTCATTGCAGTTCAGTTTTGCCCACCCCCTCTCCCCTTCTGCAGCTGGTTCTTTTGGTGTGGCACCACGAATGTCCTTGGAAGGCGGGCATTCAACATTTTTTGGTAGTTTCAGTTCTGTTCGTGTGAGTGTGTGTGGGTGAGTGTGTCATTTGATGGGGTCCTTCTGCTGGGTGTGTCTGTATGTGTTGGGTGTATGTGAGTGGGCGAGTGAGTGCAGATGTTTGCTGTGCGGTCCTTAATGATTATGTTGTTGATATGAAAGAGAACATATTCCCGTTTTCGACATCGTTTCTATATTTTCGTTTTTTTTATATGACAAAACGTCATTAAAATGACAGCAAGAGGACAAAAAAAAAATGAATTTGAAAAGGGGAGAACCAATGGCATGATGAGATTTTGTGATATGCATCTAACTTTAATTAAAAGATATGTGCAGTTGGAAAAGATTTTTAAAACTTTTTAAAATTCCTACGTTAATTCCCCTATTCCTTTTATCACTCCTTTCTCCGCAACCCTTTCATGGTTATGATTTTCGCTTTTCTTTTTTTGCCATCAAAACGTTGTTTAAGAAAAGAAGAGAAAAAAAACAACAACATGACAATCTTGTTTATTGTCCGGGGCTAGGCCATGAATTCCACTTTTTGTTTTTTTGGGTTCTCTTCCTTGTTCTTCTCCGAATACTTGATTATTCAGCTTTTCTCATTACACGTGATGACCAACCAAAAAAGGAAAAAACCGAAAATAGAAAAAGTCCATAAGTTTGCAATTTTCTTCACTGAGTTTCCTATATTTTGTTTTCTTTTGGATAGTCACCATTAACGATAGGCAAGAACCCTGGGGAATGGCATGGAAATTATGTCGACAATTTTATGATATCTTTCAGATACAGGCATCATTACTGTTTAGCGAAAAAAAAGATGGTGCGTTATAATTGTATCACTTCTTTGATGGATATTTCAATTAACTGAATTGATGTATGGACAGTTTCAAAGAAAAAAATCGTTAGGAAAAATGACATCCTATGAAGTTCTCTATAAAAAATAGAGAAAATCCCAATTTTTGTCCCACAGGAACACTCATTGCATAAATATTTCCATAGATAAGTTCACCGGAAGAACTATTTTCGTATGGAAAAGTCCGTCGGATGAACTTTTTCCTATGAAGAAGTTCATCGGATGAACTCTTTCCTATAGGAAAATTTATCCGATGAACTCTCCTCTATAGAAAAGTTCATCGGATGAATTCTTTTCCCATAGAAAATTTCATCAGATGAACTCTTCTCCTATAGAAAAGTTTATCGGATGAACTCTCTTCTGTAGAAAAGTTCATCGGATGAACTCTCTTCTGTAGAAAAGTTCATCGGATGAACTCTCTTCTGTAGAAAAGTTCGTCGGATGAACTCTTTTCTATAAAAAAGTTCATCGGATGAACTCTTTTCTATAGATGAACTCTTCTCTAGAGAAAAGTTCATTGGATGAACTCTTCTCTATAGAAAAGTGTATCGGATGAACTCTTCTCTATAGAAAAGTTCGTCGGATGAACCCCTTTCTATAGAAAAGTTCGTCGGATGAACCCCTTTCTACAGAAAAGTTCATCGGATGAACCCTTTTCTATAAAAAAGTTCATCGGATGAACCTTTTTCTATAGAAAAGTTCATCGGATGAACTCTTCTATTAGATTTTATATTATAATTCAGTTAAACTTCTGGAACAATTTGACAAATGAAAAAACACACAAAATTGAAATGGAATATCTTGTTTTTTATTTCTTTTCTTTCTTGAACTTGTCACTTCAATGATTTGAAAAACGAATGAAAAAATATAATTACAATCAGCTCAATATTGTAATACAGAAAAACTAAATCTCAAAGCACATGTGATGAATCAAAAATATTTAGATAAATTCAAATTAATTGAAACAAAGTAAATGCACTGGTCGACATATTTTTGAATAGTAAATTCAAATTTACATGTTTTTCAACACGCCGCCTCAAAAATATGTCGATCCTTTAAATAGTATTTAATAAAAAATTGACAAGTTGTTATATCTGGGTAAAAATATTTATGGCCCAACATTTGTTGCAAGGACTAGGGAAAACCCAGAAAAACCTAATCAGACCAAAAAAAAAAAACTTATATTTAGTGTTCTAAATTCTTTAATCCAACTTGTGTTCTTAGTTCCATGAATCGTGGAGTTGACAAGGGTTTGGTCAACAAATCAGCCAGTTGCTTGCCTGTGGGAATATATTCAATTTTAATCAGATTATTTTCCACTTGCTCTCTTGAAAAATGATACTTGATGTCAATGTGCTTAGATCTCTTGTGACATGAGGGATTATTTGCAATACTTATGCAGCTCTGATTGTCCTCATAAATTAAGATTGGATTTTCGAATACAAAACCTAAACTTGTTAACAATGACTTTAGCCACAACGCTTCTCTTACAGCCTCAAATAATGCCATATATTCAGCTTCTGTAGAGGATGCTGCAACAGAGTTTTGTTTTCTTGTATTCCAGCAAACTATATTTGATTCAAACATCATAAACAGAAAACCAGTAGTACTCTTTCTATCATCTTTGCTTCCTCCCCAATCAGCATCAGCATACCCCGAAAATATAGCTTCTCTACAAGATTGTTTTGTATAAACTAATTTCAAATCAATAGTGCCTTTTAAATATCGAAGAACCCTCTTGAGGCATTGCCACAATTCTTTATTACTTTTACTACTATATCTACTCAGGATATTTATCGATGTGCTTAGATCAGGTCGTGTACAAAGCATTATGTACATTAAACATCCAATTAAATTACGACACGGGGCGTTATAATTTTCATCTGAATTTAGTGCAGTATAATCAACGTTTGTTGGAAGTGGATTCCCAATTGGCTTACAGTCATTCATTTCGAATTTTCTAAGTACTTTCTTAATGTAAGCAGATTGGCTTAGAGTAATTGTATCATTATGTCTTTCAACTCTCATTCCTATAAAAAAACTTAATATCAGAAAGGTCCGTCATTTTAAATCTGCTCTTCAAGTACTCTTTGAAATTATCAATAGTTTTATTATTTGAACAAGCTATTACTAGGTCATCAACATAAAGCAATACATACAAATTTTTCAGTACATCACCCTTATCAATTAAATAAATACAACGGTCAACAGGTGAGCTAACAAATCCCATGTCCTTCAGGGCCTCCTCAAAAACTTCAAACCAACATCTTGCGGCTTGCTTGAGACCATAAATTGCCTTGTTCAACTTGCAAACTTTACCATCTTCACATGTCAAACCCTGGGGAATTCTCATATATATTTCCTCTTTTAGCACCCCATTCAAAAAAGCTGTTTTTACATCCATATGATGTACCAATAAACCAAACTGATTTGAAATAGATATTAAAATCCGAAAGCTAGAGACTCTAGCCACTGGTGCAAATGTCTCATTGTAATCAATCAAATATTCTTGTGTAAATCCCCTTGCTACAAGTCTAGCTTTATATCTTACCGGATTACCGAACTCATCATGTTTCAAACTAAAAACCCACTTACAGTCTATAATATTTCTGTCTTCTGGCATTGGCACAATTGACCAGGTTTCATTTGAAAAATGAGAATCAAGTTCCTCCTCAATAGCTTTTTTCCAATATGTGCTGTCATCCCTATACAGAAGTTCTTCAAATGAGTTCGGTACATTATCAACAAATGCGTTTGCGATCATAATACAGTTATCTAAACACGTTTCATTCTCATTGTATGATACATGTGGCTTAGCTTTTAAGCGATCACTCTTCCTTATCAAATTACCTTCATTTTGAATAAATTTGTCATTCTGCAATTGACTTTTACTTTGCTCAACATTTCTACATTTTACTGGCAATGCATGCTCTTGATAATGACTCTCCCTACTTTCATTCGGGACATTTGTTTCCGTGCTCTCATTCTGGAAAATTTTTACAGCACTAGAATGAAGTGATTCGTTATTTAACATTTTCCTACTTTCATTCGGAATAACAGTTTCCGTACTCTCTTTCCGGAAATTTCTTACATCACTCGAGTACAATGGTTCCTCCATTAAATAATCCTTACTGTCATTCAGGATTACATTTTCCGTACTCTCTTTCCGGAATTCGTTAACATTATCAGGTTTACTACGGTCTGTGTCTTTTAGATCTCTAGAATACTGCATATTTCTCTCATCAACAATTACATCACGAGCCATTACAAAACGTCCATTGTCCACATCCCACAGTTTATAGCCATTCGACTCATATCCAACAAGTATAGCCTTCCATGATTTCTCATCGAATTTTCTTTTTCTCAATTTATCATGTACATATACCGTGGACCCAAAAACTCTCAAAAACTTTAAAATAGGTTTTTTCCCATGCCACATCTCAAACGGGGTTTTCAAATTATCTTTTAACGCCTTACTAGGACTTCTATTTATTAAATATGTTGCTGTTAGAACAGCTTCACCCCAAAAAGTTTTGTCTAATTTTGCTCCACTTATCATGGCACGCGCTTTCTCTGTTATAGTTCTTATCATTCGTTCAGAAACGCCATTCAATTGTGGGGTATATGGCACAGTCAAGTGATAACTTATGCCTTTATTTATACAGTAATCCCTCATTTCATTTGATAAATACTCCCGTCCATTGTCAATATACAAGTTAACAACTTTCAAGTTAAATAGAGCCTCACTTTTAGCAACAAAATCCTTAAATACAGAATAAACTTCTGATTTAAAGGTAATTAAGTAGGTCACACAGTAGTGAGTGAATTCATCGACAAAGATCACGTAATAATTTTTCTCATCAATTGTGGGCGGAGTTATCGGTCCACAGACATCGGAATGTATTACAAACAATGGCCTCCTTACGTGTTCCTTGTCTTTAAATTTACCAAAACTTAATCGGGATTGTTTTCCATTTATGCAAGCTTCGCATAACTCTTCATTGGGACGCACATTGTCTAGAAGTTGACTATCACAAAACATTTCCTTACTCTTTATCTCCATAAATTTACTCTTACTAATGTGTCCTAATCTCTCATGCCACAATTGATAACTATTGCATTTCGCAGCACTTGCTGCATACAAGCTTTTATATGATTTAAAACAAATTATCGGAACATTATTTTTACATTTACCTTGAATGATTACATGGCTTTTGTTTCGTACAATGACACCTTCGGAGTTAAACTCAATAGAAAATCCAGCATCTTGCATCTTTCTTATTGAGAGCAAATTCTGTGGAACTTCTTGACAAAACAAAACATTCTCAAGTGTAATCTGGTATTTGTTTCTACTCCATAGTTTAACTTTTCCTTGTTTTGTAGCATGAATATATTCACCACATTTTGCAACTGCTATTTTAATTGGCGATTCAAGGTTGACGTAATCAAAAAATAAGTTTTCATCATTAATAATGTGATCCGAAGCTCCAGAGTCTAACAAAAAAGGAATTCCATCTTCTCTGCTTACAAAAGCTTCCCGACAAATCATGAAAGCAAATCCTTTCTCGGGTTGAACTGCTGCATGAACTGTTTTTACATCTCCATGGTTTTTCGTATCCAATGTTTTCTTGAACAGGAAACAATTCTTCTTCACATGGCCATTTTTATGACAATAATGACACTTTATGGACGGGTCAAAATGTTTCGTGGTCTTCAACTTTTTCTTATGCTTGAAGTCATGTGATATTGGTTTATTAAATGGACGCCGACGGTATTTTATTGCTTGTAGTACTTTCATACTGGTGTCTTTTCCGTCATTCTTGATTTTAATTTCATGATCAAGTAAACGTGTCTTCACAAATGCCAACGTCAAATTGTCTTCAGATAGTGTTTCGATTGCCGTAATTACACCATCATAAGATGTTGGGAGTGTCAGCAATAAATGTGAGACTTTATCCATTTCTCCGATATTTGCTCCAGCCGCAACCAACTCAGATATTAAATCGTCATACACATGAAAATGATTTAATAATGATGTTTCTCCTTCCAATTTTAATGATAGCAACCTCTTTCTTAAGGCCAGTTGTGATGCAATGCTCTTTCTTTCATAAATGGCATCCAAATTTGCGAAAATTTGTTTGGCACTGCAGTCATTATTTGCAAATCCTAAGAACGAATCGCTCAGATACTCGATTATAATACCCTTGGCATTCCTTTCGCTTTTTATCCAATTTTCAGTAATTTCCGTTGGCACTTCTTCATCAATAACTTTAAGCACATCATTTTCGGCAAGAATTGATCTAACACGGAATTTCCAAATTGAATATTTTGCACCGTTAAACGGTTCTATGTTTCTTTTCATCTTGTCCATATTCACAATTTTATTTATAGGGCGTTATCTGGGCCCATAACCTATTAGATTTTATATTATAATTCAGTTAAACTTCTGGAACAATTTGACAAATGAAAAAACACACAAAATTGAAATGGAATATCTTGTTTTTTATTTCTTTTCTTTCTTGAACTTGTCACTTCAATGATTTGAAAAACGAATGAAAAAATATAATTACAATCAGCTCAATATTGTAATACAGAAAAACTAAATCTCAAAGCACATGTGATGAATCAAAAATATTTAGATAAATTCAAATTAATTGAAACAAAGTAAATGCACTGGTCGACATATTTTTGAATAGTAAATTCAAATTTACATGTTTTTCAACATCTTCTCTATAGAAAAGTTCATCGGATGAACCATTTTCTATAGAAAAGTTCATCGGATGAACCCTTTTCTATAGAAAAGTTCATCGGATGAACCCTTTTCTATAGAAAAGTTCATCGGATGAACCCTTTTCTATAGAAAAGTTCATCGGATGAACCCTTTTCTATAGAAAAGTTCATCGGATGAACCCTTTTCTATAGAAAAGTTCATCGGATGAACTCTTTTCTGTAGAAAAGTTCATCGGATGAACCCTTTTCTATAGAAAAGTCCATCGGATGAACCCTTTTCTATAGAAAAGTTCATCGGATGAACCCTTTTCTATAGAAATGTTCATCGGATTAACCCTTTTCTATAGAAATGTTCATCGGATTAACCCTTTTCTATAGAAAAGTTCATCGGACGAACTCATTTCCCATAGAAGAGTTCATCGGATGAACTCATTTCCCATAGAAGAGTTCATCGGATGAACTCTCTTCTGTAGAAAAGTTCATCGGATGAACTCTCTTCTGTAGAAAAGTTCGTCGGATGAACTCTTTTCTATAAAAAAGTTCATCGGATGAACTCTTTTCTATAGATGAACTCTTCTCTAGAGAAAAGTTCATTGGATGAACTCTTCTCTATAGAAAAGTTCATCGGATGAACACTTTTCTATAGAAAAGTTCATCGGATGAACACTTTTCTATACAAAAGTTCATCGGATGAACCCTTATCTATAGAAAAGTTCATCGCATGAACTCTTTTCCCATAGAAAAGTTCAGCACATGAACTCTTCTCTATAGAAAAGTTCATCGGATGAACTCTTTTCCTATAGAAAAGTTCATCGGATTAACTTTTTTCATAGAAAAGTTCATCGGATGAACTCTTCTCTATAGAAAAGTTTATCAGATGAACCCGTTTTCTATAGAAAAGTTCATCGGCTGAACCCTTTTCTATAGAAAAGTTCATCGGATGAACTCTTCTCTATAGAAAAGTTCATCGGATGAACTCTTCTCTATAGAAAAGTTCATCGGATGAACTCTTCTCTATAGAAAAGTTCATCGGATGAACTCATTTCCCATAGAAGAGTTCATCGGATGAACTCATTTCCCATAGAAGAGTTCATCGGATGAACTCTTTTCTATAGAAAAGTTCATCGGATGTTCTCTATACAAAAGTTCATCGGATGAACTCATTTCCCATAGAAGAGTTCATCGGATGAACTATTTTCTATAGAAAATTTCGTCGGATGAACTCTTTCCCATATTTAATCTTTTCCCTTACATATTTTTTTCTTTCTCTTTCATCCCCTTCCCCTCCCTCTCACCCCTTTTCATCCTTTCCATGCTCTTCCATTAAATTGTCGCTTTAAAAACTTAAATATTATTTTTCACATTGGAATCCTTAAAGTATGCTCCATTATTAATAAATTAACCCACCTTTTGAAAACAGTGAAAAGCACACACACTCACACACATATGCCAGTGTGTACATGTGTGCGCGTGCCTTAATCCCTTCAAGTATGCACCACAATTATTTTTTCCGTTGTTTTTTTTGTTCTTTTGCCTTTTTATTTCATTTCAAGTTGACCACAAAAATTTCATGAAATATTCATGCGAGAGAATGGACGAATGAATGACTGAATGGGAGGGAGCGTTCTTTTGCTGGCTGTGGTGCTCTCCTTTCAAATGAACACCACATTCATGCAGCGTCATTATAATTGCCATGAAATTAAATCACCAGCCATGACGACAGGATGTGTGTTAGTGAATATGTGTCAGTGTGTGTCTGTGTGTGTGTGTGTGCGTGAAAACGACAATTAAGATTCACCGAGATTCAAAGTCGACATTTTCATTAGCCACCTCCGCATTTAAACATAAATTTCGCCCCCCCTCCTCGTTCTTTCCCACCTTGCCCATTAAATCCTTTAGTGCTGGCGTTGCTGCACATTTTGTCCGACTACTCGAATACCCGGCTCTTTGGGAATTTCTTTGGTCTTTCCGTACGATTTTTTGCAAGCTTGTGAATTATGCTCCAAAGTGGATTATTGCTGGTGAAGCACCTGCCACACAAATCGAGTGGAATTATTATTCAAAAGCGTTTCAACAGTTGCCATGGCAGAAGCACCCACTCGAACCCACTCACAAGGGGCCCACCTGCAGCAGCATTGATACCAGTCAGCGATTCATCCTTCCTTGTACCACTCCTCACCTCATCCCGGGTGTGAGCGTGAGCGGGGTGTACGTGTGTGATTTATGTGCTGTGTTTGGCATGTGCCGCTTAGCATTCGGATGTAGCGCCATTGTTCGGTGGCGTTCGTGTGAATAAGTCAATTGATCATTTGTGTGTGCCAGTGTGTGCGGGTGAGTGAGTGAGGTTGTGTGTGTGTATAGCCGCAGTCTTAACTTTTTGGGAGGTGCAAAACTTTGTCTTATTGACTAAACGTTTTTCCATAAATGTTTTGACTTCGCAGCCCAGGCCCACGAATGAAGGCGTTTATGGGGTTCAATAAATTTCAATTAAGGACTTTTGTTGATTTATTTCTGGTAAATGATGGGTGATAATCGAGGGGTTGGGGGAGAGGTCTGGGTATTACCACTGAAACCATTACCTAATGGGATGTCTTAACTGAAGGGAATTGATTGTTGCGGGGGTGGTATTGGAATTGAAACAGGGGAGAATGTATCTCCCGGATGAGATAATGGTGAAGGGAAATGAAAACGGCCTTGAGCTAGAAATTGTCAAAAAAAACCGCACACAAGACAGTCATTCATAGTTTTTGATCTTTTTCAGTAGCTAAGTTTACATGCCCTTCAAAATTTTGTACCAAATTTTAGGTCCCTCCCCACACAACTCCAGGAATTTTTACAATTTTAAAATTTTGGGATACAAAGACGAGGTGTTGTCCTGCTAACTGTTGCTGAACACGCTTCTGTGTGTTTTAATCAAAGATTGCATGAAAGACAAAATTAAAATCTAATTTTTTAGGTCAGGGTGGCGTATACTTACCAACCACACTCATACGCCAAGGAGAGCCACAGAGGGTGATTGAGGGGTTATTTTCTAAATTAAAAATCTAAGTGTAAATGATGTAAGCTTCCTTAAAAATATTATAAAAAAAATTTAAATTTAAGGAGAACATTTCTAAGGCCCTTAGAGGAGCTCTGGGTCATCTAATGGCAAGAGAAGTAGTTTAAAATTTATTACTCAAAAAAAATTAACTCAAAATTCCCAAAATTCAAATTTCCATATCGAAATAACAAAAATTTCAATTTTTCAAAACATTGTCCTGGAGTGAGGCTTCGAAAAACCTACTAAAAAAATCCTCGATTTTACAAAAAAAATTCTGGGGATTTTTTTATAAAAATTTTGAAATCTGTCAGAATTAGCAATTTTTGGAAATATTGAAGGCTTTCAGGGATTCTAGGCCTGCAGGGACGTACGCAGGGGTTAACCCCAAGGACCTGATCCCTCATTCCTAATATTTTTTATTCTTATATTTTTTCTTTTACTTTTTCTATGGAAAATTTCATTTTTACCAGCTGACATATCTCCCCTCCTCCCCAAATGGTTTCGAAGGACATTCCTGTGTACGTCCCGGTACGTATGTATGTACGTATGTGTTTTATTTAAAATTCTCCCGGATGATGAATGTGTTTTAAATTGTCTCCCCTCCAGCCAAAACCAATTGTCTGTGGCATTAAATTTGGCTCTCCCAAAATCGTTTAACAAATACTTGACCACTACGTGTGTTTCGAACATTTTCCAGGCTTTTCCAGGAAAATGAACCAAATTTGGGATGTATACTAAAATGAGTGTGTATGTGTGTGTGTGTGTGTGTAGGTATGTTATAACCACTGGCATTTAGTTTGCCTAGTTTAGATATGAATTATGGCATTTGCCTACTTTTAGGCAAAAGCGAAGATATATGGTTACATATACAGGGTGACATAAAAAACAACTGCAACAAAGTCAAACGCCATAAGTTCTACATTTTTTTTAAAAAATTTTATTGAAAAAAATTAATTGAAAAAATGTCGGAAACAGCATCAAATTTTAAAATAAGTTTAGATTTAATCGAATTGGATACCTTTGGCACGAATTATGCCATTCAAACGGCCAATAAAACCGTCACATGCTGCCCGAATATTGCTCTGAGGTATTTTGCCCATTCCCGGCGAAGCGCTTGCTTGAGGTGATCGACACTTTGGTATTTTTTAGTGGCAACCTGGCTTTCCAAAATACTCAAGACACAATAGACCAACGGATTGGTATCCGGAGATTTTGGTGGCCATTGTGCGCTGGACGAATGAAGCGAGGAACCTCATTTTGTAACCATTCTTGGGTGGCGCGTTCTGAGTCCTTTTGGAATGTCCAAGGTCTGCGCCCCAAAATGTTTGCATGTCCAAGGCTTTAAAACACCCTCCAGAATATTTTCGCGATAATAAACGGCATTTATTCTGATGCCACGGTCAATTAATTCGAGCGGAGAGCCACCATCGGCTATTATGGCGGCCCACACCATTAGCATGGCCGGCGCTTGAGTTCTGGTGGCCAACCGAAGGTGCCCATTTTCAGCTAACCTCTTTGGTAAGTAAAACCCGATCATTTTGTCTGTTTACAAACTGCTGGACAACGAATGTTTTCTCTGATCGGAGAAAACCAAATTCGGTAGTTCACCACTTTCGGCCAAGCGAAGCAACTCTTTAGCTCTTTTGAGTCTATTTTTTTTCGGTTGTGGTGTAAGTTCTTGCACTTTTTTGGAATCTCAATGGCTTTATCCCGAGCTCATTTTTCAATATTTGCGAATGGTATATTGCGATATTTTCAGCTCACGAGCCATTTTTTCGGCCACTGCGAGGCGGGTTTCTATCAAGTCGCTTCTTTATTTTTCGAACCATTTCCTGCTGATGTTGATGTTTTCTTCCGTCCACTTCCACGACGTCGGGCTACGCCAGCAGTATCGCGGTAAAGATTTATTCACATTTAAAAGCTGGAGTGCTCTAACAATAGCCACCCAGCCAAATATAAAAAAATCACACTATCCCGCTTGAATTCCATCACGAATAACTTTTTTTCTGGAAAATTCTCACCAAAATGCTTTCGGACGCTTGTAAACAATATAATGAGCTGTCACTGTAAAAAATTTAAAAGCTGTCGGACGAGTGGTTTAGAAATGACAGCAATCTGAATTTGTTTGCAGTTTTTTCATTTCACCCCGTGTATGCTGCATACTTTTAGGGTGCTCCTAAAACAGGCGTTTGGATTTTATTTTCAAAACTACGTCATAATTGAATTTGTTTTTTCCCATGCAAATGTAAACAAGTCGTTGTGTGGTGTTGAGCAATTTTTTGTTGTTGTTGTCGTTTTTTTGGAGCAGAAGATATATGGCTCAAATCATGGGCTTTTTACACAAATTGTTCTCCCCTCCCTTCTCATGAAATTATGATTGATTGCACAACGGCAATGTTGAATAGTTTGTTATAGTCATTCAAATAAATGTGGCCGAGTGAAACCATTCGTGGTGATGATGGTGATGATGTTTCGGAATATTATGTTCCCGGTGTAATTTTCTAAATTGAAAATTTATATAAATCCTTATGAGGGAGAGGGGGATGGAGGAATTCATATATTTTGAAAAATATAGAAAGTTATATTTCAATTCAATTTTGATTTCTATTAAATGTATGATTTTTTTATTTAAAAAACGAATATTAAATAAATATCTTCTTTGCTTAAGGCTCCATGGCGTATGATTGCTTTCACAACGTATACGCCTCGGTGTCTAATATTCATTTCAGCCATTTCTGGCATGTTTTCTTATTTTTTAATTTACAAATAATTGCTTTTCACTTTCAACATGTTTACGTATGCTAAAAGAAATTTAAATTTATTGAGAAAATTCGAATTTTTCTCATAACTCAAAAGAAATTAAGGGATAGCTACAGCACCCAGTTGTTAACCAAAACCCATTTTTCGCCTAAGAAAATAATTACCCTAGATATTGTCCACAATCCATAGACAATAACATTCTTTTGAAGAAGTATCTGAGAAGCAGAAGAATATATTCAAAAAAAAAAAAAAAATACGTAGTATATAAAAATAATTGAATTTGCCAAAGGCAGAAAGAAATACAGAGGCGTCTTGCAGACACATACGGGGGGATAAAATCCCAAATTTTTTTCAAAGTTCGAAAAGTGAATTCTATAAATATTTGCATTAATAAGTAATGAGATTTTAAGTCCCCTCAAACCTCTCCTCCTAGACCCGCCTCCCAACCCCCACCCCCACCTCCATGGCCCAAAAGCCAAGATATTCTGACTATAAACTATGATAATGTTTGCTGGCAATACATTCCCAGTCTTGTTATTATAATTTTATGAAGATGGAGCTGAAGAAGCAGAAGATGACACACAAATTGTTGTTGTTGTCGTTCTTCTTCTTCTTGGGTATTTTCTCATTTCTGAGAGAGAGGGCTGGGGGATCACTATAAATTGTGTACAATTATTTTGTTTTTTCCTATGACTCCCCAAGGATATGCAATATATTTTTATATCTCTGTTGCTGTCGTTGTTGTTGTAGTTATTTTTATAAACAAAACGAGCAGACCCCCGGGGAGGTTGTGCAGAGACTGATAAACTAAAGGTTTTGACAGAATTTTTCTAATCTAATTCATTTTTTTCACAAAATACACAAAATTTTATGAGGTGGTATCCTGAAAGTAGGCAATATTTTTTTCTTTATTGTCTTCCAAAGCCAAATTGGCTATAATATATACCCTATATTCTTTAAAACGGCCAAAATATATCGAAATACATTTTGGGACTGTAGGTCTCTTGGGATCAAATCCATTTCAGAACATTTGGAGTCGATTTAGGGGTGGCCGTCCGACCGTCCATCTATTTCTCTGACCTATAACTCTTGGAGGGAATATCCAATTGTATCCAAAGCTGCTATATTGTAATATTAATATCAAACTTATTTGGAGTTCGGAGTTGGGTTAAATGGGCCCAGTCCTTTTGGTACCTTCCCAACAAAAGGTTGAATTTTTCAAAAAACATATTTTTTGCACAGAAAGAGAAATGATAATCCGATTTTGCTCCAACTTTGCAAATCCTAATATTTTCGTCAGAGCTATGTCAGGTGCGAAAATGGACAATATCGATCCACTCCTTGTAGTACCTCCCCCTCAGAAGGTTAAAAATTTCCCAGAAAATAATTTAACCCATGTAACAAGAAACGATCATCCGATTTTGTGCAAATTTTGAAAAAAAAAAAGTACCTCCCCACGAAAGGTGAAAATTTCCGAATAATAATAACTCTTATAAAATGTGAAATAGATGTCCGATTGCCTTTAAATTTCTCACATCCTAATATTTCAACCAACACAAGATCTTCTATGAAGAACAGATAGAACGGACCACTCCTTCTGGTAACTCCCCCAGAAAGGAATCAAAGTTTTTGAATAACCATGAAGCTCATAAAACTCGAAATTAGGATCCTATTACTTTCATATTGAGCACATCCCAATATTTCTACTAACGCGAGATCTGACGTGAAGATGGAATATATCGACTCACTCCTTCGGGTACCTTCCCCACAAAGGGTTCAAAATTTGGAATAAGTATGAAACCCATAAAACGGGAAATGAACATCTAATTCTTTCTAAACTTCACACAATGCAATATTTGTGCCACCTCAAAATCTGGTGTGAAGATGGTAGGTATCGGCTCACTCCTTCGGGTACCTCTCCCACAAAGGAGTCAAAATTTTGAATAAGCATTAAGCTCATAAAACGGAAAATGAGCATCAAATTCTATTCAAATTTCACAAATTCTAATATTTCTATCAACACAAGATCTGATGTGAAAATGGTTGACATCGATACACTCTTTCTGGTACCTCCCTCACAAGGGGGTCAAAATTTTGAATAGCCAAAATGCTCTTAAAATGCGAAATAACTATCCTATTCCCTTCATATTTCACAGATTCCAATATTTCTATCAACACAAGATGAGGTGTGAAGAAGGTAGATATGGGTCCACTCCTTCGGGTACCTTCCCCACAAAGAGTTTAAAATTTTGAACACGCATGAAGCCCATAAAACGGGAAATGAACATTCGATTCTCTGAAAATTTCACACATACCCATATTTCTATCAACACAAGATGAGGTGTGAAGTAGGTAGATATAGGTCCGCTCCTTCGGGTACCTCTCCCACAAAGGAGTCAAAATTTTGAATAAGCATTAAGCTCATAAAACGGAAAATGAGCATCAAATTCTCTTCAAATTTCACAGATTCCAATATTTCTATCAGCACAAGATGAGGTGTGAAGAAGGTAGATATGGGTCTACTCCTTCGGGTACCTTCCCAACAAAGGGGTCAAAATTTAGAATAACCATGAAGCTCATAAAACGAGAAATAAACATCCGATGAATCTGAAAATTTCACACATTCCAATATTTCTATCAACACAAGATCTGATGTAAAAATAGTTGACATCGGTACACTCCTTCGGGTACCTGCCCAAAAAAGGGGTCAAAATTTTGAATCTCTATGAATCTCATACGAACGAAGTAAGGGAAAATCTGCCTTAACAACTCTTTCCAAGAACTAACATAAAAAATCTACAAAGGTTAACTAGCTTGGCTCAATAACTCAAGGAGAAGGCATCCTAAATGCATGCAATATAATATTACTCTATTTTTCTGAAAGATATTTTTAGGCGGCCTTGGGAGACATACTTATTATTTGTTAAATTAAATCATAAAATAGAAATTTTTTATAAATTTAAGTTGGAAACATTTGTAAGGCTACTCTTTGAACTCTCTCCAATTAGCCACAAAAATACCTCCAGTAAAAATATGTCGGTTAGCATTGGTCACCTCGGGCGTATAAGTATTTTTACAACGTATACGCCACCCATTCCTTCAAAAATGCGGCCAAATTCTTTAACGTTTTCCCTTTTCTTTAGAGATCCATTTCAGAAGAATTTTATTTTGATTTTTTAAAGCATACTTTTAGGTTCTATTTAAATACCCAATGTGTCGCAACAGTCTAAACCCCAAATTCTTAAACAAATTAAATCCTTGTTTCTGATTTTTCATTTTTTTTTTACTTTTTCCAAACTACAACCCTTTTCCCAAAACAAATGACCACTTTTTCTGTGCGAAATTAAGTACAACTAAAATATTGTACTATTTCAAACTAAAATGAAGGCAAGCGTTAAAGAAAGTGTAAAATCAGTAAATTAAACAAAAAATACATGACTTAACATTCATAAACCAGATTTTTCCTCCAAACTTTTTAAATAGTCATAGTGATAAATGTAGGTGCTCGTGTGGTGTTAGAAGACATTTTGCAATCAGTTTGATTTTTGACACAAGTTATTAACCGAATTTTTCTACCACAACTGCATTTTAAAATACCAGCAGTCATCTCCCCCTCCTCCTTAAAATTAGTCACATAATCACCATCTTGAGTAAGTAATGAGAAAAGTACTATAATTTCAGTTTCTTAATCTACTTTCGCGGCGTAATGCATTATATTGGTCCTTTGTAAAATTATTTTCCAAAAAAAGCTAATGTCTCATCTGCAGAAAATAAAATTGGCTTTGTATTGGTTTCAGCACATATCTTTTTTTTATTTTTGAGGGCCTAGTTGGGCATGCTAAACTTTCTTTTAGAACGATGTTGCTGCTGCACGTACTAGTAAGTTTGTTTCGTTGTTTATTGAGTTTGAAAGCTCGAATGCTTTTTTTCTTTTTCCATATTCACTTTTGTTGCAAAATTGAGCTTTTGGGTGACCAACAGCCAAAGAATTGACTTTTGCAGTTTGCTTTTTAATATCGAAATTAATTTTATCCGTAAGCCAAACACAGTTTTCCAATCTAAATTTGTCAGCATTCTTCCCAATTTTTTTCCATATTTTTCGTATTTTGATGTTAAAGATTTGCAGAACAAACGCGTTTTTTCTTTCCAGAATTTCATTGAATCTTCGGAAATATCGTCAGCACCAATTTTGTTCACGACAAAGTTGACAACAGCTTGCTAAGCTTGTCCTTTTGCGAACATTCATGCAGTCAAACTTCAAACAACTCTCATTTTGTTATAGCATGGTAACCTAGAAAAAACTATTTTTCTTGAAAAGCGCTAAAAGGTGCGGTTTATAGTAAAGTAGAATCAATTAACTACATCTTAATTGATTCATTTCTATTTACTTTTTGTCTGCCGAAATTCGCCGAAATTTGTAAAGCTTACATGAACTCGTAAATCAAAATCACTCAAACAAATTTGAGGTTATGTAAATAAGTCAGCATTTATTTTTGTAAATAAACGATATCTACACTTTTTAATACCTGGGACATAAGTACTCACTAATAATTTTGTCTTCCATTTCAAAATTTCCGTCATTTATTTCAACTGGATGAAAAACAAGCATTTGAAACTTTAGAAAATAATAGGCTGCGCAAACAGTCTTTCAATAACGTGTTACATGTGTAACTTTGATTGATTGCTGTCAAGCGGTGTTTGACATTTTACAAAAACAAAGTGAAGTTTATGTTATTTTGGACTATTCCCTACATGGTGGCATCGATGATCAGTGCAAAATCGCCCTTACGAAATTCGACTTTCGCACAGAAAAAGTGGTCATTTGACCTAGTGTGCCTTGGCCTAATGTGAGCTCGCTCATTGGAGTAGGTAATTTATATAATCTCATTTGGACATTTTATTTGGCTCTTAGTTACACTGGGACAATTTCAATTTATGGCCCGATTTTGGTTGGTCATCGCAACACATCGCATCACACAATCCAATCCAATTTAGAAGCCTACGATTTGTTGTCTAACTGTCTCTTGGTTGTGAGAGGGTTCATGTGTGCGTCTATGTGTGTGTGATGCGATTACGAGCATCCTTGAAATCTGAAACTAATTATGTGGTAGCCTTTCTGATTGCAAAACAAAGCACTTGTCAAAGACCTCACCTCCACTCCACTCACACCACATTAACCCTCTTCTTCTCTCTCCCCTCCTTTTTCTCTCTTCCCCATCTTCCACCCATTTCTAACATGACTAACATCACTGAAGATTTGCAAAAGCCATACGAAATGGGTCTCTTAACAGCCGGTCATTTATGCCATTTCAAACAGGCCGTATTCAAACTTGATGGATGGCCAAGCTATAAGCAAGCAATTTGTGTTATAATTTTTAGCCAGCGAGAGAATGAAGAAGATGAAGCATGGGTATGGGTTACACCACCACAGTATTTACATGATTTCCAAAGAAATTTGAGGAGAATTTTCTGTAGAAAAATTTTCAAGGGATCTGAAGATAAAATTTTCCGCAGCAGAAAGGATTATCTTAGCTCCAGAGATACGTTTTCCACTGGGGATTTTTTTATCTCAAAAATATTTTCTTTGGCTTCCCTAACCCGTCTTTTCCTAGGAAAAAAAATTTTGAACTTATTGCAAACTTTCTTCTATTGAGAAGTTCTTCTGCAGGAGGATTCCTGAGCCTCCTTTCTCTATTAAAAATATTCTCATAAAGAGTTGCTTCGCTTGGCCGAATTTGGTTTTCTCCGATTGGAAAGCAAGATTGGCACTAAAAAAATACCAAAGTGTCGATCGCTTAAAAAATTATGGCGTTTGACTTTTTTGCAATTTTTTTATCTCACCCTGTATAATTATATTGACTGATTTTACTTATTTCTAGCAGTATAACAGTTATAGAAAACTGTTATACAAAACATATTTTGGACACTAGACGAACTTGAATGCCTAAAACCAATTATGATACAAAATATTTTAATAACCACTTATGTTCGTATAACAGTTTTCATGCAGAAAAAATATTTTTATACCAAAACAAATAACCTATTTATAGCTATATAGACCTATTTTACATTTTTTCTCTCAGTATAATAGTTATAGCACGGTTTAGGATCTAAAAATATCCCTTATGGGCATTTTTTTATTTGCATAACAGTTTCAGTGCTGGTTTTAAGCTAGATTTTTACCACAGACTTATTTTACATTTTTTTCTTCTCAGTATAACAGTTATGGAGCAGTTTGGGATCTAAAAATAACCATTAAGGGCATTTCTCATTTGTATAACAGTTTCAGAAGTTGTTTTAAGCTAGGTTTTTATTATAGACCTCTTTTACATTTTTTTTCTTCTCAGTATAACAGTTATGGAACAGTTTGGGATCCATGAATATCCCTTAAGGGCATTTGTGTATTGGTATAACAGTTTCAGAGATGAATTCAAGCTAGATTTTTACTAAATAAAAATGTATATGACTTTTAAAAATTAAGGTTTTATATTTGGCAAAATATTTTTGTATAACAGTTTTCTGTTTCAGTATAACAGTTATAGAAAACTGTTATACCGAAAGAAAAAATTAAAGATCTTCATTTTCCAAACACATGACACTAGTACACTCCAAAAAATTTAGTTTAAAGCCATCTCTGAAACTGTTATACAAATAAAAATGGCGCCCAAGAGATATCTCTAGATCCCAAACTGTTCTAAAAGTACTCTTTATAATAAACTAGTTACATTATTAAACTTTTTTACTCATATCCCCCTTTATATTGTTAATTTTAGGCATTTTTTCTCGTTTCATTTCAACATTGCTTGTCTACAGGAAGACCTCGGTAACCTAGACATGGCCTAACCTACCTTACAAATCCGAAAATACTATCCTAAATAACTTTTTTTCAAAATAACAATTCTTCTCAGTTTCCGGTAGGGCTTTTTCACAGAAAAATTCTCCTTAGTTTTCTGAAAAACTAAGTCTTTGGGGAAAAATCTCCCTGGCTTTATGGGGAGTTTTTTTTTAGAGAACACATATTCTGAGCTTTTCGAGAATTTTTCCTCTAGAAAAACTTTCCCTTAGCGTTCTGAAAAACTTTTTTCTTTCCTTCTGTGGTAAATTTTTCTATAGAAAACATCCTCCACAACTTCCAGAAGAACTTCTTTCAGCTCAAAATCTGAACTTCCTTTATAAAATCATATTTGGGTATTGTGTAACCTAGCCTTTTTCTCTCTCTTAAAACGTCTATCCATTTCGCCTTTGTCACCACGATGACCACAGACCACCACTCGGTGCGAGAAAAGTTCATTAAATTATTTGCCGTTTTTAGGCTGGAGCCAAATGGTTTGGCTTGTTACGGCTCCTATAATTGTTGTTGTTGTTTTTGGATTCTCATACGTCTTACTGCTGTAAAATTACCACTGCATTGTGACGAACCAATGAATGGCTCAACAATCAGTGGCGGCCAAACAACCTACCGACCGACGGACTCACCGACCTAGCGTCGAACTGTCCACTGACATTGATAGTAATATGGCTGTGGACTGGAAAGTAGAATCTGTTGCCAATAAAACAAAACGACAGCGACAATCATGAAATTGAATTAAGATATTGTTTTGTAGATTAAAATGACAAACTGGAAAATTTTAAAGCATACTTTTAGGTAGTCTTTGCAATTTTTTTTTAATTTCAAATGTTATTCCATTTTTCATTGGGTTTCCTTGCAACTCAGGTGTTTTCTGTGTGTGTGTGCCCTCTTCTGGCTTTGATGATCCCCACATATTTTACCTTTGAGATTATTGAAGCCTTAAAGTATGCAATATATCTATTCTTGTATTGCCATATTTCTTTGGACAGGCAAATCCTCCTGTTCCTAGTTGTTACATTGCATTTGCCTGGCATGTTCTATGGCAACTGACAGTTTAGTTATTTTCCAATTTTTCCTCTGTTGCTTCTTTGTTGGGGGGCCGGGGGGGTAATATTTTATATTTTATTATGGATTTTCCATGCAAGAATATTGGATTGAATTGGTAACAGACGGGCAAAAGGGTGATCACAAGGTGGGTGATATTTAAAATGAGAAAATTTAATATTTGCAAAACATAGTCTGAAATAAGACAGCTTGTTTATAAAATGTGAGGCATACTTTTAGGCAAATTCGAATTCCAATTACAATTCAATTTAAATTTATTTCGGATTTTAATTTCAAGACGTAAATGGACAATTTAGAAGAATTGAAAAAAAAGCTCAAAACTTTAATGGTTTGTTTAAATGTCTAAATTTTATTTTCAGAGTCTTGCTTCACTATAAGCATTAATCCACTATAATTGTTAAATTCAATGAAGCATACTTTTAGGATCATTAATTATTTGCCTTCATTATTTAAATTTAATTTTTTTTTTTTTTTGAATTTTTTCAAAGATTTTTTTAAATATATATTTTAAAAATCTCAGATTGTTGACACCTAAAAGTATGCTTCAATTTTCTTTTTTTTTTCTTTTTGTTAAACCCACACCGCCAAACCCTTTCCAACGAAACGAGTCTATAATTCATATAACATTATTGAAAATGTATTTTCAATTTCTCATCAATGCAAAGTATCTTACAAACCTGACAATACCCCTCGACCCCCCTCCTCTTCCACCCTGACCACCCGAACAGTGATTGGTCGTTGTCGTAGTCATAGTCGCCGCCGCCATAAAATCCCAACAACAAGAAGACCTCTAATGGCATCATTGCATGGCAAACCATGGCAAGAATTCAATGGATTTGTTGCCATCTACCATCTTCACCTATTGATGGGTTCCGCAGCAGCACCCAGCCGAAGCTGAAGCAGCTGACATGGATGGTTGGATGCAAAAACTAAAAAAAGAAACCCTTCTAATGGCCATAATATAGATGACAAATATGCAGAAAGATAGATACTTAGAATGTAGACAAGATATGTGCAGATGTGAAAAATCGAGTGCAAAGAAAGCAACAACAACAAAAATGGGAAAATTGAAAACTCAGAGAAAATTCTTTGGAGACGAAGAAAAAAAGAAAGACAGACAGAAGAAAAAGTCTCTGGGTCTAAGCATGGCATACAGTGCAGGAGAAAAGGAAGTTTAGTTATGGAAGCTGGGAAGAAAATCGGTAGCTGGGTCAAAATTTCCCAGGGTAAATTTTTTTCTTTAAAAAATTCCGCAAAAACTGGAAAACTTGGAGACTTGTTTCTACACGAAAATGATGAAACTTTTTCTATAGAAAAATATTCCTCAGAGAGGTGAGGTTAATTTGCCTTTAGAAAATAGTCCTCAGGAAAATTGGCAGAAAAAGACAATTTTCTATAGAAAAATTTGCTCACGGAAATTTTTTTCTATAGAAAACCCACCATTAGGAACAGTTTTCATAGAAGACCCAAAGATCTTCTTTTGAAAAAGACCCGAAAATCTTTTCTTGTAGAGAAGCGGTCCATAGAAGACCTTTCCTTATAAAAAACTGAGAACAGTTTTTTTCTACAGAAAAATAAATCTTCTGGAAACCGAGGACAGTTTTTTCTATAGAAAAAAATTCTCTGGAAGATGAGAAGAGCTTTTTCCATAGAAAAAAATTTCTCAGGACACTAAGGAGAGTTTTTTTTCTAAAGAAAAATGAGAAGAGTTTTTTCAATAGAAAAAAATCCTTCAGGACACTGAGGAAAGTTTTCTCTATTAAAAAAATCCTTTAGGACTCTGAGGAGAGTTTTCTCTATAGAAAAAAAATCCCTCAGGACACTGAGGAGAAAAAACCCTCCTCAGGATTCTGAAGAATTTTTTCTATAGAAAAAATCCCTCAGGACACTGAAGACAGTATTTTCTATAAAAAAAATTCTCAGGAAACTGAGGAGAGTTTTTTATAGAAAAAAATCCTCAGGACGGTGAGGAGAGTTTTTTCTATAGAAAAAAATCCTCAGGACAATGAGGAGTGTTTTTCTCGAAAAAAAATTCTCAGGAAATGAGGACATTTTTTTCTGTAGAAAAAATTCCTCAAGAAATGAGAGTTTTTTTCATAAAACTGTGGAAACTGAAGACAGTTTTTTCTATAAAAAAATTCTCGGGAATTTTTTTCTACAAAAAAAAAAATACACAGGAAAATGAGAACAGTTTTTTCCATAGAAAAAACAACTGGAGACCTGGTAGTCATCTCTTATGGAAGACAAAAAGGTCTTCTCTAGAGTCTTCTCTTATAGAAGACCAGAAGGTCTTCTATCTAAATGAAAAGGAACTCTTTTATGACAAAAGATCAAAAAATGATAGAAGACCTGGAGGTCTTCACTTTTAAAAGACTCATCGAAGAGTAGAAGGTCGTCTTATAGAAGAGGAGAAGGCCTTCCCCTGAAAGAGAAGAAGATCTTCTCATAGTTGAGGAAAAGGTTTTCTCATCGAAGAGAAGAATATCTTATCTCTTAGAGGAGAAGAAAGTACTCTCTCATAGAAGAGTCGAAGGTCTTCTCTCATAGAAGAGTAGAAGGTCTTTTCTCATAGAAGAGAAGAAGGTCTTCTCTAATAGAAGTGTAGAAGGTCTTCTCTCACAGAGGACCAGAAAGTCTTCTCTCGCAGAAAGACCAGAGAGTCTTCTTTCACAAAATGACCGGAAAGTCTTCTTCTCGGAAGAAAGGTCTTTTCTTGAGAAGACCAGATGACTTCTCTCATAGAAGACCAGGAGTTGTCTTCTAGTTGGTCTTCTATATAAGTTCTTAAGCCTAAAATTTCTCACACTTTTTTAGCTTTTAATATTTTTACTTTGAACCCCTAAAAGTAGGCAACAGTTGCTCAAACATTATAAAATGTATGGTGAAAAAAGTTTAGTCTCAAATATGAATTTGATTTTTAAATCTAAATTTAATATTTTTCCACTACCAACAATTTAAAGCATACTTTCAGGCTCCTTGTCTTTTTTATTCTGCGCTAAATTCTCATAAGATTTTCAATTGAAACTTTTTAACAATTTCAAAAGCTGTTTTCTAGCCCTCCATGCACAAATTAATGGTTTTGCATAACTTGAAAAATTGCGTGTCTCTGTTTTGACTCTAAAAATTCCTCAGGAAATTGAAGACAATATTTTTCTATAAAAAAATCCTCAAAAAATGAGACAGTTTTTTTCATAGAAAAAAAACTGTGGGAACTTAGGACAGTTTTTTTTTGCATAGAAAAATTCTCAGGATATTGAGAAAATATCTGTAGAATTCTGAGGATCAGAAATCCTTTTCCTAGTCCTGCAATCCCTCCAAAGGCACTGTATATTTGTTGCCTCTCATCGCACAATACCCTTCTGCCCCCTTGACTGAGTCGTCCTGCCAAATCGTTGACATATTTTCCAATAGTTTATTGCATTCTTTGCACCAATAATCTGTCGCTCTATCCGTTCGTCCGTCCATCCGTCGTTGGCCAACAAGTATTACAGCCATATGTGGATGTCCTCAGATCAAGTCCTGTTTCAATAACCCTTTTGGCCATTGAGGGCGATGAAGACTGCAGTGGCGCAACAATGCAGCATATGAGGCCAGCAAGAAAGACTAAAAAAGAAAATTTATGATTATTAGCATACGTTGTCTTCCTCTCCTGCTTCTTCACCTTCTTCCTCCCTTTTGTTGTCTGACAATTGCAATAATGCCATAGTCTTCTAAGCCTTCGCATAATTATGGCCCATTTCTTGGCAATAATAAATTTATTTCCTTTTGGTTTGGTAATAAAACACCAACAACCAAAGCCCAGAAAGTGTCATAATCGTAATCCAACAATCGTATCTGAGATTCATCAGCCTCTTTTTTTTTCGAAAATTGTTGGTTATCTACCTCGGGGGAAAAATGGCGGAACTTGAACGTGATATGGATTTTTCCCATCCAGCAAAAAAAGTGTCTTTATGTATCCCTCAGATATCCCTCACACTTAAATATATCTATTTAATATCTTAATGCGGATTTATTTGCTAGCGTGGCTTTAAGGGTGTACGTGTGTGTGTGTGTTCACAACAAATATCTGATAAATACGGCAGCAGCAGGTCTTCTCCGCCTCGGAGAGCCATAAACACTTCCATACAATTTTCGTGGCTGAAAAGGCTTTTCTTTTTCATTTTCCTTGTCTGCTAAGGCGGTTTCCGTTTATTTCTATTTCTTCTTCTTTTTTCTCTTTACAAAGTGGAAGCTAAACACAGCAGGATTTGCCAGAAATGCGTTGCAAAGCAAACAAAAAAGAAAGAACGAAACACAAAACACCAGCACGATTTCCTTCAAATTTTATTCCTTTCAAAGGATATAAAACATTTGCCATTACTTGGCGAACTGAGGAAGGTGAGGTGAGGAAGTAAAGAGTGAACAAGAACATAATATCTCGCTTGCTCACCACACCACAACATCAACAACAACAACAATAATTAAGTAACGTTACACAATAGCTTGTTTTTGACATCGAAATTTTAAGGACTCTGTCAAAATTGAAAATGAAACGCAGAAAGAATATCTACCTCGAGAAGTTTTCTTCCATGTCCAATCAAATCTTGTTATTTACGTCTGAGCAGGTTTGTTTTTTTTTTTTTTTTTTTTTTGTGGAGCACAAGAAGAAAATCGTAAAAAAACAATAAGAACAAATATGGCAGGATAATAAGAAATTTGGAAATTTAACAAGCGGGGAGTAAATTAAAGTTTCGAGGGCACAAATTTAATGGAAATGCATTTCAGGAGCATGCAATGATTGTTCTGATTTTTGGGAGAGAAAATAAGGTATCCTAAGAGGAGACGAGAAGATCTTCTACTCCCACAGAAGTTCTTCTCGTAGAAGAAATTCAGTTCCTATCTCATAGAAGACCCAAAAGTCCTCTCAGAGAAGAGCAATACATTTTCTCAGAGAAATGTAGTAGGTCTTCTGGAGGAAATTTCAGACGGTCTTTCCATGAAAAACCATGTTTTATGTTTTCCTATGGCAGACCAGAATATCTCTTTTTTGGAAGACCGAAGATCTTGTCTAACAGAAGACCCGGAAGTCTATACTCCTACAAACCTGGAGGTCTTCTCCCATAGAAGACCGAGTGGTCTTCTCTCACAGAAGAGGTCCTCTGGTGTCTTCTCTCATAGAATACCAGAATGTCTCGCATAGAAGGCCAGAAGCTCTTCCCCCACAAAAAGCCACAAGGTCGCCCCTCACAGAAGGCCAGAAAGTTTTCTGTGGTAGAAAACAGATAGGTCTTCCCTTACATAAGATCAGAAGGTCTTATTCTTATAGAAGGCCTAGAGGTCTCACAGAAGGATCCATCTATAGAAAAAATGGAGTTTTTTTTCGCGGAAAAACCTGTAGGTCTTCTTTAATAGGACACCAGGAGGCCTTCCTTTATAGATGGCATTGATCTCTTAAGGAAGACAAAAAGGTCTTCTCTCATAGAAAACCCAAAGATCCTCTCAGAGAAGAGTAAGTACATTTTCTCAGAGAAAAGTAGTAGGTCTTCTGGTGGAAATTCAGCTGGTCTTTCCATGAAAAACCATGTTTCATGTTTTCCTATGGCAGATCAGAATGTCTCTCTTTTGGAAGACCGAAGATCTTGTCCAACAGAGGACCCGTAACTCTACATTTATAAAATAACTGGAGGTCTTCTCCCATAGAAAACCTCACAGAAGAGGTCCTATGGTGGTGATAGTCTTCTTTCATAGAATACCCAAATGTCTCGCATTGAAGGCCAGAAGGTCTTCCCTCACAGAAGACCACAAGATCGCCTCTTACAGAAGGAAGAAGGTTTTCTCTTGTAGAAAACCAGTAGGTCTTCCCTTACATATGATCAGAAGGTCTTCTTCTCATAGAAGGCCTAGAGGCCTCTTATAAAAAACCAGGTGACATTCTCTCACAGATGGATCCATCTCTAGAAGATCTGGAGTTTTCTCTCGGAAAAACCTGTAGGTCTTCATTAATAGGACACCTGGAAGTCTTCCTTTATAGATAGTAGTCATCTCTCATGGAGGGCAAGAAGGTCTTTTCTATAAGAAAGCCATAGGTTCTTCTCTTATAGAAGACCAGAAGGTTTTCTATTACAAATGAAAAGGAGGTCTGTTATAACAGAATATCAAAAAGTCTTCTTTCTCACGGAAGACCTGAAGGTCTTCTCATTTTGAAGACTCATCGAAGAGTAGAAGGTCATCTAATAGAAGACGAGAAGGTCTCCCCTTGAAGAAAATAAGGTATTTTCATATAAGAGGAGACGCTTTTCTCTCATAGAAGAGAAGAAGTTCTTCTCTTATAGAAGAGTAGAAGGTATTCTCTCTCAAATAAGACCTGAAGGTCTTCTCTTTTAGAAGACCCATCGACGAATAGAAGGGCGTCTTATAGAAGAGGAGAAGGTCTCCCCTAGAATAAAAGAATATATTTTTATATAAGAGAAGAAGGTTTTCTCTTACAGAAAAGAAGAAGTAGTTCCCTCATAGAAGATAAGAAAGTCTTCTCTCTCATATAAGACCTGAAGGTCTTCTCTTTTAGAAGACTCATCAAAGAGTAGAAGGTTGACTTATAGAAGAGGAGAAGGTCTCCATTAAAAGAAAAGAAGGTATTCTCATATAAAAGGAGAAGGCTTTCTCTCATAGAAAAGAAGAAGGTCTTCTCTCACAGAAGAGGAGCTGTGCCTAGCTGTGATTACTGGCTGATGGGATAAATGGTCGTTTACATATTCATTTCATGCTCAAACATGTTCATACATATGTATGAATGAATGAATGACTGAACAACTGACTGAACGACTGACTGAATTGCATCATAAGTTTTATGATGAGTTAAGCACTTTTTGAATTGAAATTCAATTATTTAAATCCCAACCCCCCACCCTCGGCCTCAGCGAGTGTATGCAGGGTATGGAGTGCGAATGATGCCGGCTGAGATCAACTACTTAAGTCAACGAAGTCACAAAAACAAATAACCCAACCAAAATTTGAAAGTATTGAGAGTCTCTCTCTCCCTCTCTCTCTCTTCCACTTTGGGGTTCATGGGAGAGGAAGATTTTAGACACTTTTCCTACTGGAATTGTTTCACAATTGAAAGAATTGAGAGTCTTTCTCTCTCTCTCTCTCTCTCTCTCTCTCTCTCTCTCTCTCTTCCACTTTGGGGTTCATGAGAGAGGAAGATTTTAGACATTTTTCCTACTGGGTCACTTGAGAACCTAGTGATGATAATAATGGAAAATTAACAAATTTCCAGGATATGAACGTGCAGAGCAGCCAGCACGAGTCAGCGGATATGGTGGCTGGTTGGAGGAGAAAAAAAACTTTTTTAATTTGTGCTGATTCAAAATTCAAATAAATCGTGTTGCCGAAGCGAAACAATTGAAATAAATCTGTAGCCAGAATGGTGTGATCAAATTCAAAATCCAAACTCGTTAGGGAGAGCCAAGCTACTATCCCCCCCCCCCCCCCTGCCAGCCATCACATCAATGTAACAGGCATTTGGAAAGGCAGCTCAATGCTAAACAAGGGACAGAACATTGTAAACAAATTGTTGTGGGCGAACGTGAGTGTGAGCGAAAATATGTTGAACATGTCTATCTGTGGCCATAACTTTGGTAATAAAATGTTGCAATCACACATGAGTGGAGGAGGGGAGGGAGAATCTTTGCAAATGGCGACAAACGGCGGGGGGAAAAACACTAAACGGAGAAACAAATGCATGAACGTAACCCTAGTCAGTCATTCATTTGAAGTCACGTTCCTGTTTTGCTCGCATTTAACAGCAGTTTGCCGAGTAAATGCGAGAGTGACTTTGTATGTGTGTGTGTGTGTCTGTGTGTCAGTCTCTCTGTTTGTCTGTCGTTCTGTCTCAAAACAGGAGCAATGTCCATCACGGAAAATATAAATACTCTACTACTGCAGCGGCAGCAGCAGCAGGACGTTTATGGGCATGGCATAGATATTGGGAAATGTTATGGATAGCAATACGAAGCCATGGGGAGCACAGTGAGAGGAAAATGAGAAATATATGAAATGCGCCTAAAAGTATGCAACATATTTTGTAAGAAATTTTAAAAAATAAACACTTTTTAAAAGGAAGTTTATCTTCAATGCTGAGGCAATTCTAGAGTGATTTTTTGTCACATTTATATTTTGAATTTCTATAGTATACTTCTAGGCGCACTTTACACTAAAACGAAACTCTTTGGAGTAGAGTGTAAATTTATATGGAAAAGCATAGAATAGCATAGTATAGCATGGTATAGTATGGTACACAGGGCGAAATGAAAAAACTGCAACCAACTTCAGACTGCTGTCATTTCTAAGCCACTCGTCCGAAGGCTGTTAAAATTATTCCCGTGACAGCTCATTATATTGTTTACAAGCCTACAAAAGCATTTCGGTGAGAATTTTCCAGGAAAAAAGATATTCGTGATGGAATTCAAGCGTGAAAGTGTGATTTCTTTATATTTGTCTGGAAAACCACAAGTGGCTATCGTCGGAGCACTCCAGCATTTAAATGTGAATAGATCTTTTGTGTCTCGTAACATTGCTCGTTACCGTGATACTGGTAGCGTAGCCTGACGTCAAGGAAGTGGACGGAAGAAAACAGCAGCATCTGCAGAAATGCTTCGAAAAGTAAAGAAGCGACTTGATCGAAATCCCCGTTGCAGTGGCAGAAAAATGGCTCGTGAGCTGAACATATCGCAATATTCCATTCGGCAAATATTGAAAAATGAGCTCGGGGTAAAGCCATAGAAATTCCAAAAAGTGCAAGAACTTACACCGCAACGAAAAGAAAATAGACTCAAACGTGCTAAAGAGTTGCTTCGCTTGGCCGAAAGTGGTGAACTGCCAAATTTGGTTTTCTCCGATCAGAGAAAACATTCGTTGTCCAGCACTCCGAAAACCAACAACAATGATCGGGTTTTACTTGCCAAAGAGGTCAGCTGAAAATGTGCATCTTCGGTTGGCCACCAGAACTCAAGCGCCGGCCATGGTGATGGTTGATGGTGGGCCGCCATAACAGCCGATGGTCGCTCTCCGCTCGTATTAATCTACCATGGCATCAGAATAAATGCCTAATATTATCGCGAAATTATTCTGGAGGGTGTATTAAAGCCTTGGGCACGCAAACATTTTGGCCGCAGACCTTGGACATTCCAACAGGACTCAGCAACCTTCGCACTCAGCACGCGCCTCCCAAGAAAGGTTACAAAATGAAGTTCCTCGTTTCATTTTCATAGAGCACAATGGCCACCAAAATCTCCGGATAGTATGGAGTATTTTGGAAAGCAAGGTTGGCACGAAAACATACCAAAGTGTCGATCACCTCAAACAAGCGCTTCGCCGGGAATGGACCAAAATATCGCAGAGTAACATTCGGGTAGAGTGTGACGGTTTCATTGGCAGTTTGAAGGCCTTAATTCATGCCAAAGGTGACCAATTCGAACAAATTTAAACATATTCTAAAATTTGATGCTACTTCCGATATTTTTTGGTTTCATTCGATGAAATTTAAAAAAAAATGTAAAAATTATGGCGTTGGACTTTGTTGTAGTTTTTTATCTTACCCTGTATGCTGATCCTAAAACTAGGCACCACATCTAGGAAACAAAAAAATCCAAAAAAAGAGTAAAGCAGAACTCCTTGGATTCACTTAAAAGTAGGCACTGAACTTTATAACTTTTTCCTTTGAGTCCCTATTTTTTCCAGATTTTTTTAAATTTATATTCCGAAGACCACCCAAAACTAGTCTCCATTCTAAGCAGATTCGATAATTGTTCAATATTTTATTTTTTTTTTATTTTATTTATTTATTTAATTATTTTTTTTTTTTTTTTTTTTTGAAATCCTTTTTTGTGAGACTGTAACTGAATTTTATCGCCCAAGCTCTGCTTGTAATTCTCGTAAGTGTGTGATGTGGTTTTGTTGGTTTCTTGGCGTATTCAGGAGAAATCCTTTTTACTATGTCCTCAATAAAACTATTACAGAACTCAGCAGAACAACAAAAAACGACGAGAACACTATGAATACAAATGGCCGTACCATCAAGGGACGTATGAAGAGGTTGAGATAAAATGCAAAGGGGACTAAGTCACATTTTTTAAGAGAAAATTAATTCATAAATCATCTAATGTAGAGTAGATGTTTTCACGAGTGGATGAGCTCAGAGATCAAGGTACTGTCACATAAATGAGCTCAGAGGTCATTTACCGTAGAATAGATGAGCTCAGGTGTCATCTGCTGTAGAAAAGCTGAGCTTAGAGATTGTTGTTACAATCTATTGTAGAGTACTGAGATCAGAGGTCACCTACTAAAGAGTCACTGAGCTGAGAGTTTATCTACTGTGATATAGATGGGCTTAGATATCATGTACTCTGGCGTACCTGAGCTCCGAAATCATCTTTTGTGGAGTAGGAAAATTCAGAGGTCATCTACTGAGGTTATTTACCCCTCTGAGCTTTTCTATGCTACAGTAAATGAGTTCCGAGGTCATTTACTGTAGCATAGATAAGCTTCGAGTTCGACCACAGAAAATTAGCTAAGCTGAGAGGTCATATACTGTGAAGCGGAGAAGCTCAGAGGTCTGTTCCTCTCTATCTCCCCTTTCAAAAATCTCTCTCCAAGCAGCTTTTTCGGTGGAATTTCGAACCTCATATCTCTCTCTCTCTCTCTCGCCTTCACAAAGCAAACAAGTAAAAACGCTGTAAGTTCGGCCGGGCCGAACTTCGAATACCCTTCACCATTTGCTACAAATTTGACAATTTTCAAAAAAAAAAAAAAAACGTAAAATCCGTTAAAAATTCTGTTAAAATCATAAAAATATCGAATGTAGCCGTATATTAGGGCCTATAGGACGACGTGGACCAACTTAGGCAAATTTTGTCATAAGCTATTACAATATTCAAATGCGAAACTTGAAAAAAAATTGTTTATAATGTAGCTAAAATCATCAAAATGCCGAATATAGGGAGGTACCATGGAGGTTATAAAACGTGGACCTGCACAGACAATTTTCTGGCATAGGCAGTAGTATCCATTACTAACTTTAAATACCAAATTTGAAATAGTTCCGGTACATGATGTCTCTAAAATCATCAAAATACCGAATATCGGGGGGTACCGTTATATGGGGGCTATACGAAGACGTGGTCCTGTTTGGACAATTTTCTGCCATAGGCTGTAGTATTCATTACGAACTTTAAATACCAAATTTGAAATAGTTCCGGTAAATGATGTCTCTAAAATCATCAAAATACCGAATATCGGAGGGTACCGTTATATGGGGGCTATACGAAGACGTCTACCTATATGGCCCATTTTCTGTTTTAGGCTGTAGTATCCATAACGAACTTCAAATACCAAATTTGAAATAGTTCCGGTAAATATTGTCGCTAAAATCATCAAAATACCGAATATCGGGAGGTACCGTTATATAGGGGCTATATGAAGACGTGGACCTACATGGCTCATTTTCTGGCATAGTCTTTAGAATCTACTACGAACTTCAAATACCAATTTTGAAACAATTCCGGTAAATAATGTCGCTAAAATCATCAAAATACCGAATAGCGGGAGGTACCGTTATATGGGGGCTATACGAAGACGTGGTCCTGTTTGGACAATTTTCTGGCATAAGCAGTAGTATCCATTACTAACTTCAAATACCAAATTTGAAATAATTCCGGTAAATAATGTCGCTAAAATCATCCAAATACCTCATATCGGGAGGTACCGTTATATGGAGGCTATACGAAGACGTGGTCCTGTTTGAACAATTTTTTGCCATGGGCTGTAGTGTTCATTACGAACTTCAAATACCAAATTTGAAATAGTTCCGGTAAATAATGTCCCTAAAATCATCAAAATACCGCATATCGGGAGGTACCGTTATATGGGGGCTATACGAAGACGTGGACATACATCACCCATTTTCAATATCAAAAGTCCTGCAGACATAATACACATTTGAGTAAAATTTTATAAACCTACTTCATTTCGTTCTGAAGCTAGAGTGATTTTCACAGACGGTTAGGAGGACAGGCGGAAAGACGGGCGGATATTGCTAAATCAACATAGAATTTTTTGCCGATCAAGAATATATGTACTTTGTGGGGTCTAAAATGTATATTTCGAGGTGTTACAAACGAAATGTCAAACTTAATATACCCTCCATATAAACCCTCCGTATAAAAGGCTCAGATGTATGTTCCTCCCTATCTCCCTCTCTCTCTCTATTTCCCTTCTTAGTTAAATCCAACCTACTCTCTTTCTCCCTCTCTTTAAGAAAGTTTGTTTCATAACTCCCTTGGCCTCTCACCTGACCGATCGTTACAGTCATCTCTATATATATATGTATACGTCTTTATGTATGTGCGAAAGGCTGTGCCGTTCGTTTGTGTCGTTGTTTTTGTTGCAATTTTGCAGGCATAACTCAAGCTGCGTGTTTTTCACGTCATACATGAATGGTTGATGTTTTCCTATACTTGTGCTGCCATCCTAGATACTGTTGTTGTTATTGTCGTTGTTTGATTCATTTGTTCGTCGGTTCGTCCGTCCCTCGATTGGTGTTGCAGAATGGCAAGAGAGTTGTTGTTGCTGCTGGCCCATTGTAGTTGGCAACAGAGGCTACAAGCCAATTTCTTGTTTGTGGTGCAACAGAACGCCCGTCATCCTCCACACATTGGCGTCGTACTGCAGTTGTTTGTGTCCGCAGTGGATGGTTGCGAGTGAAACAAACATTTTTGCCAGTGTAGTCGTGTTGTTGTTCGAGTTCGTGTTCGTGTTGCTTTTGTTGCCCTTATTGGCCCATTGATTTCTTGTGACTAGGCTTTGCCGACTAGTGGCCTACTGATGATGTTTTGGCTAGGCCATTGTCTTTGGCTTTGCCTGGATATTGATTGTTCGCCTTACCATGCCCGGGTATTTTTGGATTGGATATTCAACTTTGAGCCAACAATTGTTTATTTTTATTGTAAATTTGTGTAAATTATTAGCTGTAGTTGGCCATTCCTTGGTGTTGTACTCCACAGTCTTGGTGTTGTTGTTGCTGTGTCCGACCATTGTTGCAAGGATAAATGTGTTGAGTTGTTTACACGAATGTTGCTTGCTTGTAATTTAACACCATCGGTCGAAGCCACCGACTTGTGTAAGTGTGTGCGTGTGTGTTGTTTATGTAGTTTTGCGAGCCTTTAACAAGTTCAGTAGTAGGTCCTGAAACGATAAGCTAAGGCAGTTTATTATTGGGTCATATTTGAATATTATTTTAAAATTATTGTTCACAAGGGAAAGTTAGACAGTTTGGGAAGATTTGTTAACACGGCAAACTAGGGGGAGGGTTGAGGGGGTGCTTCCTAAGGATATCTACTCAAAAAGTGATAGGCTATGATGACCTCTAAGCTCAACTACACTACGGTACAAAAACTCTTAACATATCTACGATACAGTAGATGTCCTCTGAGATCATATACTCTATAGTAGATGACCTCTGAGCTCAGCTACTCTATAGTAGATGACATCTGAGCTCATCCAGACTTCAGAAGATGACCTCTAAGCTCCTCTACTCTACGGTAGATGACCTCTAAGCTCCTCTACTCTACGGTAGATGACCTCTAAGCTCCTCTACTCTACGGTAGATGACTTCTGAGCTCCTCTACTCTACGGTAGATGGCCTCTGAGCTCCTCTACTCTACGGTAGATGGCCTCTGAGCTCCTCTACTCTACGGTAGATGGCCTCTGAGCTCCTCTACTCTACGGTAGATGGCCTCTGAGCTCCTCTACTCTACGGTAGATGGCCTCTGAGCTCCTCTACTCTACGGTAGATGGCCTCTGAGCTCCTCTACTCTACGGTAGATGACCTCTGAGCTCATCTACCCTACGGTAGATGACCTCTGAGCTCCTCTACTCTACGGTAGATGACCTCTGAGCTCCTCTACTCTACGGTAGATGACCTCTGAGCTCCCCTACTCTACGGTAGATGGCCTCTGAGCTCCTCTACTCTGCGGTAGATGACCTCTGAGCTCATCTACTCTACGGTAGATGACCTCTGAGCTCAACTACTCTACGGTAGATGACCTCTGAGCTCATCTAGTCTACAGTAGATGACCTCTGAGCTCATCTACCCTGCAGTAGATAACCTCTGAGCTCATCTACTCTGCAGTAGATAACCTCTGAGCTCATCTACTTTACAGTAGATGATCTTCCAATTCATCTATTCTACGATTGATGAATTTGGAGTTCATCTACCCTGCAGTAGGTGATTTTAGAGCTCATCTTCTCCGCAGTATATAACCTCTGAATTGATCTACTCAGCTTTAACTTCACTCGATTTTACTCAAAATCCAAGCATTTAACTAAAATTCATATTAAATTGTCTTCCTCTCTTCCCTCTCAATTCCCTCCACACACACACAGAGGCAACTACCCACTTACCTGGCACACACTCCTCCAACAGTCAGCCAAGCGACAACAAAACTTTGAAATCTGTTACAAAAAAAGTTTCCAATTTCGTTTTGTTACAACATTTCAGTGCTGGGAATTACTATTCTACAATTACAACTACACCAACAACAATAACGACATCCACAACAACAACAATGTTCAACAAAGTTCAGCTATTTCCCATTGTTTCGCCAACCAGACAATTTTTCGGTGTTTCGGTGCAATTAAATTAATTAACTGTATTCTATCTGGCATTCGCGCTCGGTGGGGATGTTTGTCTCGATTGGAGGTGCAACACAAAGCATTGCCTACTTTCAGGCTAGATGTGTGATGTGTGGGAGGGAGGCAACTTGAATTGTTCTAATCCTCTATGCAAATCCCTAATCTCTGCCAGACTCACCATCCATCCATGCCCGCTCGTAAACACCTATCTGCGAACAACAGCCTGCCATTCGGGCCAGGCTAAGAGTTTTGTGTGGTTTCTGCTCTCGGTTATTATCGCTTTAAAGAGTCATTTAGAGTTCCCACATTTGCTTGGCTAGTGTGAAATTTGAAGCTGTAGCGTCGACCAAAAAAAAAAACAACTTTTCTTTTATGTCATTTGGTGTGGCTGTGTGTGTGTGCGAGGTTTTCCAACCAAATGTGTGGAGGAGGGGAGGAGACGGGGGGGAATAATATGATTGTGATGATGACGACAATGATTCTGGCTCGGTGTTAAGCATTTGTTTGGTTACAACAACCACAACACCAACAAAAAGTTCAAATACATGTTAAGTTCTGCAATTTCCAAAGGATTTGCGAGATAAAATTAGTTAGACAAAGAGTTGAGGCCTCATCTTTTTGGGGAAAGGGTGGCCAAATAATAATTGGAGAGTTGTTGAGAATGAGTGAAAATCCTGGAGATGAGAAGCAATTATCTGTTTACATCTTTCAAGAATTATGAGTCACTTGGGAGAAGCATTAAAACTTATTATAACGCCTATAAATATGCTATAAAATTTATTTTTTGCGGATTGTGAAACTAAAAATGTTAATTTATAAAGGTAGGAAATTTCGGTAGGATCCAGCATTTCTTTGATGTATTTAAAAGACAACCGGGACCACTTAAACCAAATTTATCTACAAAATTAAATCAAGTGCCTAAATGTATGCAACAAAAATATGTGTTTTTAGTTTTTGGACTTGGAACTTTCAGGAAATTTCTAATAAAATTTAGACACTATTTCTTAAATCTTTTTAGTAATTTTAGGACCTTTCACAAGCATTCACAATCAAAAAACCTGTAATAGCACCTACAACTAGGCACCAAAAACATATTCTTTAAATGATATTGTAAATTACCTAAATCCAAATTAAGGGAAATGTCAGCCCGTCTATAATGGATTCTCGAGATTATCTGAATCATTGTAAGCTAAAATAATTGACGAAACTAAGATTAGCGCCTAAATGTATGCAACAAAAGCAGGTTTTGTTTATTTTAGGACTTATAATTAAGGGTATTCATTAACGAAATCCAAATTTAGGGACATGTCAGCCCTCTTTTTATGTCTTCTAGAGATTTTCTGAGTCACTGTAAGCTTAGTGCCTAATTGTATGCAATTAAAATGGGTTTTGTTTATTTTTGAACTTATAACTTTCAGGAAATGAACACTATTTCGTAACTCTTCTTTGTAGCACTTTTAAGATTTACCTCAAGCACCTACAACTGAATTACATTACTAGTCCAATAATAACACCTAAAACTATGCACTAAAATTAAATTCCTTAATTAAGAATATTAATTAACGAAATCTAAATTTAGGGACATGCCAGACCTTTTCTTTAATGTCATCTATAGACTATCTGTGTTACTGTAAGCTACAATAATTTACAAAACTAAGATTAGTGCCTAAATGTATGCAACAAAAAATAAGTTTTGTTTATTTTTGGATTTATAACTTTCAGGTTGTTTTCACTATTTCGTAACTCTTTTTTTAGCATTTTTAAGATTTACCTACAGCACCTACAACTAAATTTGGCTGATAGTCTCATAATAACGCCTAAAACTAGGCACTGCAATTATATTTATTTAATTAAGGGTATTAATTAATGAAATCTAAATTTAGGGACATGTCTGACCTTTTTCTTGATGTCTTCTAGAGACTATCTGAGTCACTCTAAGCTACAATAACCCACAAAACTAAGATTAGTGCCTAAATATATGCAACAAAATATATGTTTTTTTATTTTTGGAATTAGAACTTTTAGGAAATTGACACTATTTCGTAACTCTTCTTTTAAACATTTTTAAGATCTACCTCAAGCACCTACAACCAAATTACGCTACTAGTCCTATAATAACACCCAAAAGTAGGCTCTAAAATTATATATTTTTTTAAGGGGTAGTAAATACTGAAATCTAAATTTAGGGACATGTCAGATTTTGTCTTGATGTCTGCTAAAGGCTGTCTGAGTCACTGTAAGCTACAATAACCTACAAAACTAAGATTGGTGCCTAAATATATGCAACAAAATATATGTTTTTTTTATTTCTTGAATTAGAACTTTTTGGAAATTTACACTATTTCGTAACTCTTCCTTTTAGCATTTTTAAAATGTACCTCAAGCTCCTACAACTAAATTACGTCACTAGTCTTATAATAACAATTAAAACTAGGCACTGAAATTATATTCTTTATTGAGGGTGTTAATTATTCTAATTAATCCAAATTTAGGGAAGTGTCAGCCCTTTTTTGATGCCTTCTAGAGACTATCTATACGAGTAACTGTAAGCTTAAAAAATCTACAAAATTAAGAGTGATACCTAAATATATGCACTACAAAACATGTATTTTTTTCATCTTTGGACAAAGAACTTGCAATAAAAGTTAGACACTATTTTGTAACTTTTCTTTTTACTGCTTTTCAAGACTTATCGCAATCACCTGTGACAAAATTACGCTACAAATCCTATAATAAGACCTAAAAATAGGCTCTGAAATTATTTGTTTTTAATTGAGGGTGTTAATTACCGAAATTCAAATTTAGGGAAGGGAATTCCGCCCTTTTTTGATGTCTTCTAGAAACTATCTAAGTCGTTGTAAGCTAAAAATAAATCTAAAAAACTTAAATTAGCGCCTAAATATATGCAATAAAAATTTTAAATTTTAAAATATCGAATTTACAATTTCTGACAACTTTGCGATTGAATTTAGAAACAATTTTGGAGAATTGCAAACAGGTAAATCCTTTAAATTTGCCATAACGCTCAAAAGTATGCACTAAATTCTGACTTTTTTTCTTTCGCAAGAGGGTCGTGCTTTTTGGATATTAATGAGGAGGAAAATATTTTGCAATTCCGGGGCTAACCATTAGATCTAAGCCAAAAAATCAATATTAAACCTCACAACGCCTGAAATTATGCACTTAAAATGTATTTATTTGTCATTACGTGGCTTAAATTGTTTCGGAATTTAATAGAGAGAACAGACAACTTGCTGATATATTCATAGGACATTATATTGAACTTCTAATGGCTCCTCTGAAAGAAAATTATTTTTCCATTGGAGGTTTCAATGTCCACAAAATCTATGAAGTGGGAAAATATTGGCGTTAGTTAGGTCAATGATTTTGTACATAGCTTCTAAAAGTATACCCTTGAAATTTAATTGTTTTAAATGGAGAGGCAAAATCGAGCTAGCAGTACTCCCAAAGGCATGAGGATAATACATTATAGTCTTAAGGATTCCTTTATATTGTTTTAATTGTCAACTTATTGATAAAAAAGACTCAATAAAATATAACTTAACTTAAAAAAATATTTATAATAGCGCCTGTAAATATGCACTGGAAATTAGTATCTTTTTTTGAAATTAAGAGGTCACTATTGTCTCAAATTGTTTTAAGCTAAAATACAAACGTGTCTCCTTTCATTTTGGGGTTAATTGATTCCTTTAAGAAAAAAGCACCAGTAACTCCTAAAAATATGCCCTGAAATCTGACATTTATTTAATGACGAGGCTTAAGTCTTTGTAATTCTTAAAAAAAAGAGCATTAATCTTTTAGTTTTAAGCTTACACCCCAAGAAATTACTTTATTCTTTGAAGAAGAATATCCCTCAAAATTATTATGTACTCCTTAAAGTATGCCCTATTTTTTAATTTTCTTTTAATGCAAAACTTTAATTGCAATGAACTCTAGGAACCCCTATATGTATTTTCTTTAAACAATTATGATGTCTAAAGTCCCCCCTCCAATTTGAATAATTTGTAGCAGCATTTTAGGCTTTAAACAAAGAAAAGCAAAACCTAGATAATAGCAATGTCTGTGGCCAAAGACTGTTACTTGGGCTCGTGTGATAACATGATGATTTTTTTTTTTTGTAAATTTCACACACATCCAAACCGACTCCTGGCCTGCACCGATAAATTCGCCACATGTGAATACAAATAATGCCAATGAAAATATTTTTGCAAAATTCCTTTACTCCTCGCTCCGAAAAAAAAAAAACGAAACATGATTTTTACATTTTATTTGTGTTTTTTTTTCGGTCTTCGCGTTTTTCTTCACACAACTTTCGTATTAAACGTAAATGCTATAAGCCAAAGAGTGGTGGCGACGCCGAGAACAACAGCAATTGCCAAACAGTAGACCTTTCAACTTTGTACTCCAGGCAAGAAGTGCATGCCACCACCACCACCACCATCACCAATGACTGCCAACAAACCCCTAGCCAAAGAAGGGCCACCAACAGCAACCGGCCTGTGCCTGTGTGT